>NC_090928.1:1261147288-1261457913 GCF_040938575.1 Ambystoma mexicanum
GGGAGAAGTCTGGATTTTCTTTTCACACTTTTTAGAAAGTTGACGCAATAGATATGAGTCTTTTGGCGTCTGTCTGGTTGGGCTACTTTGTAATTGTATGTTCCGACATGTTCCAATACCTCACAAAGCCCATGCCACTTCAAGATTAATTTATTCTCTGAAGTTGGCAAGAGAACCAGATCTTTTTGACCCTCTTAAACTTACATTCATATCATATGAAAGTTTCTGTTGGCACTGAGCGATTTCCATGTGGGTATGGACTAAATACCTGACCGCAACCGATTTGCGGTTTGAGACAGTGGCATTGGGGCCTCTTCTCTCTCTCCCCAGGTTTCCATGAGCATGTCCAAGACATCCCTTGTCTCTCTGCCATACAATAGCTCAAAGGGTGAAAAACCGGTAGATGCTTGAGGGGTTTTTCTTACAGCAAACATGGCACATGGAATTATGCAATACCAATCCTTCCCGCCTTCATCAACTAACTTTCTTGGGATTATCTTCAGGGTCTTATCAAATAGTTCTACAAATCTATTTGTCTGAGGATGATAAACTGAGGTTCCTAATGTAGTGATGTGTAGTAGCTCTTTAACCTCTCCCATGAGCTTACTCATAAAAGTCCTAGCTTGATCTGTTAGAATTTCTTTTGGGACCCCGACCCAGGAAGAAAATGGTAGCAGGTGTTTTGATATCTGTTGGGTCGTACTGTTCCTCATGGGGAAGGCCTCAGGATACCTGGTAGCGTAATCACTAAGACACATTTGTTGCCCAGTTTAGATGTTTCAAGGGGCCCAATGATGTCCATCCCTATTCGGGAGAATGGGACCTCTATTATAGGTAGTGGATTTAAAGGGACAGGTAGAGGAATAGTTGTCCTGGTCTTTTGACATATCACACATGTCTGTATAAAGTTTTTTATATCGGCATATATTCCTGGCCAATACAACTTTCCACTAATATGGGCTTGAGATTTAACTTGTCCTAGATGTCCCCTGCTTAAATGTGAGTTGGCAATTTCCAGAACTATCTTCCGATGGCTTTTAGGTATTATTAACTGGGTTTTACATGTCCCTTCCCCTGAGGATTCCCTTAGCTATAGCAGTCTTTGTTTTAAGAAGAGGGACTTCCTTTATCATTGCCTTCAGACTCCGGGATTACCTGTAGGAAAGCTTCTGCTAATAATGGGTAATTTCTCTGAGCAAAAGCTAAATCTAGCAGGCCAGTTGGTTCATCACCATGGCTAGTATTGATGTTAGGTCTCTGATCAGCCTCTCCAAAACCTGCTCCAAAGCCTTTCCCTCACTTGCTGTTCTATATCTTCTTTCAACTGGGGTAGTAAAGCCCTTTCAAGAATCCCTTATGCTATTTTATCCCCAGGATGTATGTCAAATGTTGTTTCCCCATGATTATGCAAAAGAACTTTCACATCTCCCCTGAAATCCGGATCAATAACTCCTGCAAGTACATCCAGTCCGAATTTCCAAGCAAAACCAGATTTTGGGGCTAGTCTGATGTAGCACCCAGGGGGAGGTATTGGAACAATGTCAGTGAGAATCATACTCCTTTTCCCTGGAGGGATAGATATTTCCCTACTACTGCAGATGTAGAATCCAATAGAACCTTTTGTGGCTACAGTGGGGTTCGAGGCTTTACCACTAAGTTTCTGAAATGTTATTGTTCCTCAATTTGTTTCAACTGTGTAGCATCCCATTGCTGACACCATATGTGAAGAAGACATGGTATCAAAAGCAGACACTGGGCCTCATTACAAGTGTGCCGGTCCGGTAACAACAGTGCTCGTAAGACTACCGGAACTGTTGTAACCGGACCGGTACTCTACGCATCGGCGGGCATGTGCCGCCCCGCCTGCCAGGGTCATACCTGGCGGGAGAAAAATTAACGGTGCCGGCGCTTCCATGGTCACCATTCCCATATTGGACTCAATGGGAATGGGGAATTACATTTTCCGGCGCCTGACTTCACGGACCGGGCTGTAATGCCCCGGTGTTTCCGGCAAGTCAGGCACCGGCACGGTTAAGGCTGGTCTTGTAATGAGGCCCACTGAAACAATGGATGCAAGTTTCAAAAACCTTTATTTAACTCAAAGGGGATTAGAAACTGCCTATCATGCCCTATCTCTAGAATGGGAGTAATCTCGACCATTAAAACAAACAAAATAGTCCACGTCAGTCTACTCAAAATAAAAAGGCCTATACTAAAAGAAACCTTGCCCTCCTTCTCCAAATGACAAATGTGTTGAGGGAATACAATAGAAAAATAGTGTCTCCAAAAAGAAATGTCAGAATGGCTTCAGCATTAACTCCCTTTCCCAGGTTCAACCCTACGGAGCCTAGACAGTCTCTTAAAAAAATGAAGGATAGGTGGATGGTACAATTCTATCAGTCTCGCACACTTTGGCTTAATGGTACAATTCAACAGTTCAATCTTAGGCTTCCATCTTCTGGTAGTTAATCACTTTCCTAAGGCTTTGCCCACCTTGCCATCAATATTCAGTTTGCATTCACTTTCCCAATTTCTCACAGTTCTGCACAGACATCCCTCTGCCGGGCTCAAGCCTGTCTCACTTTCACTTTATCACACAGTTCTGCACAGGCTTCCCTCTGCCGGGCTCGAGCTTGTCTCTCCTCTGTAGCGGTTCCCTTCCCCAAGTTTTATCTTAAGTATCTTTCACTATCGAAGACTTTCAAAACTGCAAACAATTCACATAAACCTCTGCCTGACCACTTTGTTTGTTTTGTTTGTTTATTTTATTTATAATGCGCTCCAGACCAAGGGGCATCAGGGCGCAGGCAATAAGGATACATTCAGCTTGGTTACATAGGTACATGAAATACAAAGACATAGATAGGTGCACGAGATACAAAGGTATAAATACAATGTGCATTGCATGAGCGGCTGGATATAGAGTTATCGCAGTACAACACAGCATAGAGAGGGTGTCCAGAGAGGAGTAACACATATTAGGTGACTCAATGTGCGGAAGGATATGCGGTGATAGAGCATGTGGATGGTCGAGTGAGTGTTAGTCAGGAAGTTGTTTATCATTTGCTTTTAGCCAGTCTGTCAAGTTCTGTCTGAATTTAGAAAATGATTGGTGTTCTCTAAGGCCAGGGGGTAGGGAGTTACACAATTGGGTAGCCTTAACTGGGAAACTGTGTCCCCCAATAGTGGATAGTTTGAAGTGTGGTACTTGGAGGCAATTAGAGTTAGCTGTTCTGGTCGGTCGCTTTGACCTCTCTTACAACAATCTTTCCATTCACAATATTCTCTTGCTGCACCAATGCCTCTTGGTACTTGTAGTTCTTATTCTCTTAAACTTGCCTTCTTGGCCTTTTCCAAAGTTCTTTTGCTCTCTTGGCGTATTCACAGTTCATATATTTCACTTTTCTCTTATTCAACTTTCTTTGTCTTTTGCGGTTGCTTTCTTTTCTTTGCTCTCCGCTGCAATATCTTTCAAAACTCACAACATTTAACAGAGACTTTCAAAACACTTGCGTATAGGTGCATTATAAATGCCAAAATGCCATATCATATCATATCATGTGCGATTTCGCTTTGCAGGACCACTCTGTTATTTTGTATCCTTTCATCAATTGTTCTCTACATTCGCATTTTATCAGCACACGCGCAACCTTCAACTTTCAAATTACAGTCATTTTCCCTTTAACATCAACCAAACTTTTGTTCCATTCTATAACTCACTGGTCGTGTTCATGGAATTTCATTATTCTTTTTCCTGCAGCTCAAGGCCGTTACCAACGCATCCTCTGCCTCCTCTCCAACTCTGCCGTTCACCCGAGACAGACGCGGGCCGCCTTCTGGCAACTTGAAAGTTTCTTTCCTCTGCTCACTCAGCTTTGCTCTTGGAACGCTGACAGCTTCCCGAAAAGCATGGAAGTCTTGCCTGGCGTTCTCTTGATTGTCTCAACTGCCAATCAGCCCATTGGCCTTCCAACTTCCACAGCTTGGTTTGCCTCAGCCTCAGAAGAGCTGTTCCTTCCCGTATCCAGCCTCGCTCAAAGTGTGCTTGTGTGCGTCAACTTTTATCTTCACAGGAGTGTTAACAAGTGGCAGGTGTACCTTGTTAGAGCTACGTGCCTAACTCTGCCTGGCCTCATTATAGGGACAGGGCCAATGCATGTCAGGGGAGGTAATCTTTCTGGACTCATTCCTCATCTTCCTCGGTGCAGTACTGTTGTTAAGATAAAGTAGGGAAGAGTTATGGGAGTTGTAGTTTCCCATATAATAAACAGGGATATGGGGATAGATTGGTTGTGGAAAAGGGGGGATACCATGTCTCACTATTGACTGCTTCTCCCCCACTCTCCGAGGACCCCGTACCCAGGTGATCCTCCCTCGCTTGTCCACACCCAGGGTCGGGATCCAAAAGCGATGGCCTTTCCCTGGCCACCTGAGTATGGGATCCCCGGGGACTAGGTTGTGAAACACTGTCTGGTTTTTCACAGTTCTTATACCTTTTTTTCTCTAAGTGTAAACATTGCACCTCGACCTAAACACGGACAAAACAAAAGCTATGGTTTTTAAGTCACAATTTACCAAGCCTAGTCCCGTGCTAGTTGATGTGAATGATTTTAAATTGGAACAAGTCAAACACTTCAACTATCTAGACATTAGGATTCATGATTCCTGTGGGTGGTCAGAGCAGGTGCTTAAGGCAGGTATCACTTTGGAAAAATCTAGTTGGGCTATCCAATCCTTTTCTACTAAGCATGGCAGTGGTGCAATATCCCCAGCATTAGAATTATATAACAGGCAGGTGCTACCTGCAGCTACGTATGGCTCTGAGCTTTGGGGCTATGCTAACACTGGGAGGTTGGACATATCAGAACATAAGTTCCTGAAAAAACTGGTCCTCCTCCCCAAAAGTGCTCCAACTACATTTCTTTATTTGGAACTGGATGCCATTCCAATTAGTGACCAGGTAGCTTAAGAGCCTGCTATGCATTGGGTACGATTTGGAAAATGGCAGGTCGAGAGACATACTCTGATGTTCTAATTCATCTAATGTCTCAGCATGGGCGCAAAAGCTCAAAGTGGATGTCACATGGAAAAAAGGTCCTCCTTCAATTAGGAGCAAGTGATGCATGGAAATGCTCGACGGGCCAAATGGGGTTGGTCCCCAGGACTTTGAAAAAGGAAGCAAGTACTGTGGCAAGGGAGCAGCTTCAGTTGAAAGCAATGCTTGTAAAATTAGGGGCAGATTATTGAACCCTCTGGACGACAGTTGAGTATAATATTCATCTCGATAAAATAACCCCAGCATTTGAATGAACGCTGTATATACCTCGGAGAAGGAGGATATTGTAAATAGCATCTTTCAACAAGTCATGGGCCCTCATTACAACCCAGGCGTTAAGGGGTTAACGGCGCCGTAAAAGGTGGTGGCGCCATTAAACCCTTAACGCCTGGTTATGAGGTCCCTTTGCGGGTTGGAGACTTTAACGCCTGCTTTTTGCAGGCGTTAAAAACCAACCCGCAAAGGACCTTGGTGCTAAGTACGGTGCCGCAATTTGCGGCACCATACTTAGCGCCTTCCCCATTTCCATTGAGCCCTATGGGGCAAAAATGGGAATGGGGAAGGGCCTTGGTGGCATGGGGAATTACCGCCCCACCAACCTCGGAATGGGGTGGTAATTCCCCATTCCGCCATGGCGGAGTCGGTAAGTTACCGGCATGGACCATGGTGCTATTAGCACCATGGTCCAACGCCAGGGGCGTAATGAGGGCCATGGTCTGATACTCGTTCCAAGGCATGTCCCATGTGTGGGGCAGTAAGCAAAACCATGACTCATTACTTGTTAATATGCCCCATAACTTTAAAATTGAGACGCACCTATTTGAAGCCTGTTTTGAGTGACGTTGGTATCCAACACACAGGGGAGGCTGTGAAATTTTTAAGACAGCCTGTGCAGTTTCATGTTACTTTTGCCACTGCAAGTTATACGCACACAGCAAGGTTGTTAAGGCTCAGATTTCCGAAAAATGTCCCTTCCCAAAACAATTTAGCTAATAATGATATCGCCACATAGACCTAGTCCCCTTTTGCAGGCCCAGGAGCATTGATTTATAGCATGCATAGTCCCTGAGAGGTTGCGAGCTTGGCTCTCCTCTCGGAATGATTGGTATGCTTTTTAAACCATCAAGATCTATCCCGGTATTACTAACGTATACATTTTTGTGTTGGGTTTTATGATGTTGGTTTCTTTTTTTATAGTGTATGCCTAATATAAAACTTGATCAAATGTAATGCTGTTTTTTTGGTGTAAATTCAATTTTATTGGTTTTGAAAGCAACACAAAATTCAATGGCACAATCCAACTTGGGGGGGGGGGCGAACCCTCTGCACACAATTGTTTTAAACTGCAAGCGAGTCAATGTCTGAGTGGTCTTGCAAGCTCATGACCAGTCGTAGGGTGCTTCCTATAGTGTCTCTATTATCTATCCGGGCCGGGCCGGGCCGGGCTGGGTCTTACCATTTGTCCCATCTGCCCTTTATGTCTCATCCAAAGGTATTACAAAATTCTTGCCATTCCATCTCCATGGATGCACTCTCTCCGTGGATTCCCGCAGTCATCTTTTACATCAAGTATATATCCTTTAAAGTATTGGACCACTCCTTAAGGGTTGGAAGTGCCATCCTCTTCCAGTACCTGGCACGGCATGCCCGAGCCGCCAAGAGGAGGAAATGCATCAAGGGGAAAGAATGAGCCACTGATCCTCATGCTTCTTCAATCTGAATAATACCAACATTGGGTCTAGCCCGCACTCCCGCCGCCCCGGCATCCCTGGTCCATCCCAAGACCTCCAACCAATATACCTGAACTCTTGGGCAGCACCACCATATGTGCCAATAGTCTGCCCCGGTACCACAGCCATGCCAACACCAAGGGTTCACCGTGGGAAACATCTTAGAAAGGCGTATCGGGTCGTACTGCCATCAGTGAAGTAGTTTCAGGCCATAGAGATTATACTGGCATGATATTGATGTCTTAAAGGCTCTCCTGCACATTTGTTGCCGGAAGGTTTTCGTTCAATTCCATACCTAGAGCCCTTTCCCACCTCCGACGAAGCCCCTGTACAACCCCTCCCTTTGCCTCTAGCAAAGCCCTATAAAGGTGCGAGACAAGTCCCTTCATCTCTGTGTACCCATCCAGGACCCGTTCCGCTGGAGTGAGGTCCCTCTGGTTCCACTCCCTCCACTTTGCTGTAAGGATTCCCCTCATTCTAGGGTACAGGAACACTGACAGTTTACCTATGCCCAAGGCATCCTCCAAATCCTGTATGCCTATGAATTCTCCTCTATTCCACAGTTGACCCACCCTAGCAAGCCCTCTCTCGAACCACTTCTGATATCTCGCAGGTTCCGGTATGTTATCTCGGAAAGGGGTGCCCTAGCTATGGCTCATCAGGGAGGGCCACGTGGTGCCCTACTTGCCCTCCCACCCATGTTCAGAACCTCCCAGTATACCCCGAGGAACGGGTGTTTTCTGATTCTCCTCAGGAGCCTCCCCCTCAGCACCCAGAGCCACTCCCCCACTGTTGCCGGTAGCATATGTTGATTTTCTAGTTCTACCCACTGCCTCTCAGGGTCCTCCCTCAAGTGTGGGACCATTTCCCTAAGCTGTGCCGCCCTGTAGTACAACAACAAGTCCGGAAGTCCCACGCCCCCTCGATCTTTCGGCAGTATTAACGTTTCGTATCCCATTCTGGGTTTCAGATTCTGCCAAAGGAACCTCAGAATCCGCAGCTTAGCCTCTTTCAGAAGTATCTCCGGGGCACGGTTGGCAGCATTTGGAGATAATGGATATAATACTCTCGGTAGGAGGTTCATCTTTATTGCATTAAGCCTCCCCATCATGACAGGTATCCCCTGCCCCATGCCGTCAATTCACTAAATAACTTGTTAAAGAGGGGTGGGTAGTTAGCCTGACCAAAGGCTTCCCCTGGTCTGACAATGGTAACGCCCAGGTATTTGATGTTGTCAAACCGCAGTTCCAACCTCAGGGGCTTAAGCGCCTTAACATCCCGAAAGCCATCTGCAGCAAAGGGGAAAAGCACTGACTTGCCTTTATTTACCCTGAAGCCAGAAAACCATCTATACTCCTCAATTACCACCAGCGCCTCAGGTGTAGAGCTGGTAGGGTTCACTAAATGTAACAACACGTCGTCTGCGTAGAGCCCCAGTTTGAATTCCCTCTTACCCACCCAAATACCCTCCACTTGTGGGGCCCTCCTTAGCCGCTCGGCCAGCACCTCCATCGTTAGCACAAATAAGAGGGGCGAGAGGGGACAACCTTGCCTCGTACCTCTTTGCAGTTCAAACGACCGTGACAGCCGTCCGTTGACAGTCACCCGGGCCACCGGGGGCGTATACAGCGCCCGTATACCACTCAAAATCTGCTCACCAAAACCATATTTCAGTAAAACCCTGTATAGAAAACTCCAATCCACCCAATTGAAAGCCTTCTCGCCATCCAGGGTGACCAGCACCGTGTTCCCTTCTTTCTTTGCCGCTGCGTCCATCAGTGTTTTACGCAGGGTGTCGGCGCACTGACTGCCCCGAATAAACCCCACATGATCCGAGTGGACCAATTTCGGCATAAACCCCTCCATCCGCATGGCCAACACCCTAGTGAAGATTTTGGCATTGATGTTTAAGAGGGAGATGGGACGATATGACTTGCAGTTTTCAGGGTCCCTTCCCGCTTTAGGTATAACCATTATCAGCGCCCTCCCAGAAGAGGGGGTAGCCTTCCCGGTGGCCAGGATATTATTAAACAATTTCACCAGATGGTGGGAGAGAGATACCGCAAAAGTTTTGTAGAATCCAACTGTATACCCGTCGTCCCCTGGAAGCTTGCCTGACTTCAGCCCACTAGGGCTAGGACTAGGACTTCCTCCTGGGTGACTGGCCTTCCAATTCTATAATCTCACTACCCTGGAGACTCGGCAGGGACACCTCCCCCCGATATCTGCTCAGCTCCTCATCCTCCGCCTCCCCCTCCCTCTCATACAGGTGTTCATAGAACGTGACGAATTCCTGCACCACCTCTCTCGCCATGGAGTGTAAGTGTCCTCCCGAGTCCCTAACCCCGATACCCAACTCTTGGAACACTGCCCCCAAAGCCTGGCCACCAACAATGCGTCAGCCTTGTCCCCCTTCTCATAGTACCTCTGTTTTAGAAACTGTAGACTATAGATCACCTTCCCCACCTCCAAATCCCTTAGCTCCTCACGTTTCTCCCTTGCCAGTCTCAAATCCTCCGTCTTCCTCCTATCCCCTTTGCCTTCCAATATCTCCAACTTGCGGATTTCCCCTCTCAGTTTCTGGGCTAGTTGGTCCTAACTCTCTTCTTGACAGCGCCTTCCCGGAAAAGGAGGCCTCTCCAGATCGCTTTGCCGCGTCCCAGATCATGCCCGATTCCACCTCCCTGTATCATTAAAGCGAAAGTATTCATCAATCGCTTCCTTCATCTCCCCCTTGAAGGGGATGTCCTTCAGCAGGGTATCATTGCACCATCACAGTGATTCCAGAGAACCCAGTCCAGTCAGCGCTATCCCAATACCCACCATGTCATGGTTCGACCAACTGATAGGAATGAGGTCGCTGGCGGTGACCCTACGAACGCACTACTGATACACAAACCAGTAGTCAATCCTTGTTCGGGTTCAGTGAACGGGGATAAAAAGGTGAAACCTCTCTCCACAGGGTTGCATTCCCTCCACATGTCTATCAGCTCCATATCTGACATGTATGCCCACTCCCCCCCTCTTGGAGGGCCCGGAAGCTCAGAAAACCTGTCCATTGTGAGCCCCCGGTATACTCCTTGCCTCCCCCTGAAGTAACCTTGTCTCCTGCATCACCAATACATCGTGTTTTCAGTTGCGCATTTCCCTTCCCAGCAGCGATCGCTTAGTGGGTGAGTTCAGGCCCTTAACATTCAAAGACCCCAACCTATGGCCCTCGGCCCGGCCCCCATTCTCAGTGCACGCCATCCGGAAGCTTAAATTCGTATCCCAGCCATTCAACCCCTTTTGATGCAGGGACCTACATTTTTACGTTCACTATGCCTCCCCCAGAACCCATTCCTCCCCACTCTCCCCTTCTCCCCCCCCAAGACAGAGAATGATATCTCTATCAAGATGCCCACCTTGTGATGGGCCACCAGGGGTGACTGATTGCCTCGCCCACCTTCTCAATTACCCACTCATCTCCCCCACAGTCTCTACACTCTTAGATGGTGTTAGGCAGAATCATATGTTGTACCCTTTGGGACCCCTACATACAATTAAGACAACAAGTGATAGTACAATTTCACCTTTGGTACAAGCCTGTACTACACAGTAAAGTGGTAGCAGTAGTGGAGCAGCCAGACTCATCTCAAGAGCAAATGAGCAGTAATAGGGATTGCACAAAGGACTACAATTACTGTGACTCAAGCAAACACTGACTCAAGGTTTCTGGTTAAAAAATATAAGTACATTTATTTTTAAACCATCTGTTCACAAAACACTTCACTTCTATTAAATAAAACCACACTCTAAATATACTACACACAACCAATTCCTTTTGTACAGGTCAATTCAAGGTAAGTACATTAGGATCTGACAGACCAGTGTTTCGAAACAAAGATGTTGCCGTGGGTTAATACGCGATCACTTTTTTGACAGTAATGACAGTTCGGTCTTACCAAAGAAAAGCATACCCGCGGGAAGAAATGTAACCGTAGCCAAACACACTTAGCACATAGAATTAAAACAAGGGAATAGTGGATAAAAATCATAGGCAATACTTTTGTCAAGGCAATAGAATCAGAGGACGTGTTCTAAGAGGCAGATAAAAGTCGATAGGCCTGCGCCAGTGTCAGATGGAGCAGGGGCTCTGTTGTCGAGGATCACACGGTGAGAACAGTTCAAGATTAACATTGCCAGGAGTACTGGATATTGTCAAAGGGAGGCAAAAGTTATAAGACGGAAGAAAGAAAGGACAAGCCTTCGGAAAGGAAAAGGGTTCACCCCAATTTCTCAAGGTCAAACGGAGAGAACGACCAAATGGACACAGTACCTTATTCGGCTGAAGAAAGCTGGTGCAACGGCAGGTGTTCCTGGTAGTTCCTGCAGACTCACGGTTCCTGAAGCTTCAGTCGTGGGGGCAAGAAGGAGGACGTCTGGAATGATCTGCACTACCCAGGGATGAAGCCAGCAGCAGCAAAGCAACAATGAATAAAAGGTGCGCTCCTTAAAAACAGGAGAGGGCTCTTCTGATGGCTATCCGGACCACTACAGCTCAGTGCAGTGATTTCGACCCAGAAGAGGATTCTCTGGCTGTAGAAGGTGAGCTGGTTGATCCCACCAGGCTCAAGGGAAGAAGACTCCGGACTGGATCTTCTCTGTCGTTGGAGGGTAGATAGCTCAGGACCGCAGCATGGCTTCACCAGGATCCAGGAGTTGCAGTCTTCTTCTCCACTTCTCTTTGGTTCTTGTAGTTCCAGTGGCGACTCTGACTTCCAGCCCAAGAGTTCTGCCTTTTAGGCCAAAATCCCCCATTCACACAGCCTGGCTGTCAATCACACAGCAGGGGGGTTGTCCAGCCCGGACAACCACCCCAGCCAATGGACACAAAGTGCGACTTGGGTCTCCAAGGAGACCCTGTGCAGGGGGTTACTAAATCCCTCCCTCACATTCAGCCCACCTAGACACCCAGATGCCAAAGGAGGGCTTCTTCACAGAAGCCCGCCAAAGGACGGCGAACAAGGAAACCAAACATGGTTTGGCGCGAAAAGCAAACAACAAGAAAGACCTTTCCAACACAAAATGGCGAAAAACCACGCTAGGACCCACAATAAAAATGATATGGGGTAGCAGGTTTTATTTTCACGTCTGCCACCGCAGCCAGAACACTAACACGGGAATCTGTGTAAAAATTATAGTTACCACTGACACCAGCCATGTCGAGTCGGGAAGGGGGACACAAAGTGCCCCTTGAGTTACAGAAGGACAGGGGAAAGATATTCCCCTCCAGTACTCCATTGTAAAATGGCTTGTACTGGATCTGTATTTTTAAAAGGACTAGTAAAGCCAATGGTGACTTTGCATGTTTCTGGGGGACAGTAGTCATCCCCAGAAATTAAGTTCACAAGGGAAGTCTAAACGACATCCCTGTGTCACTGCACTAAAGGTGCTGTGTGATACACAAGTAAAAAGATGATGCCTAGGGAGTTGGTGACACTCCATAGCCCATGAGCACAAAAAGTACAACATACACAAGAAATACACTGTAAGAGTGGGAAAAAGGCTCACACTCTTACCAGGTGGAAAAAGTAAACCCCAGGAATCCAGAAAAGCTGCTGAGGGACTCACTAGGTAAGGGAAATTAGCCATGAATGAGAATTCTCCTTAACACTTGGCAATATACTACCCTTCCCTTTCTCAATAGTCTCCGAGCTTCCTCTGTGGAGGGGTGTGAACATTCTTGAACTTCCTGACACCCAGCATCTTCTTCATCACACTCTGTGGACCCTCCGGTCTACTCTTGCACTTTCCTGACCACCTCCATCGCCGTTTCTCCCTTTTGTTCTCTGACTCCTAGGATGCGCAGGTTGTTCCAGCACTCCCTATTTTCCAAATCATCCAATTTCAGAAGGGTTTCTTCCTCCCTCACCTCCAAGTCTGTCAGGCGTGCCTCATATTTCATGTCTAGGTGGTCCATCTGTAAGTGATTGTTCTCCATCCCCTGCATTGTATCCTCCAATTTATCCACACGACCCTTAAGATCACAGATCGACAACTGGATGTCTGTCCGGATCGCCTTCATTTCTTGGAATATATCCTTTCAGTCGTCCATAGTGAGTGCCGGGGCCAGCATACTTCCTCCTGAAGCCATCATATCGTGGTTAGGGGGCTGCTCCCCTCTGGCCACTGCCTGATCTTCCCCAGAAGCGTTGAATAGACACAATCCCTGTCAAGGTGCTACCTCTATGTCCAGAGGACCCCCGGGGCTCCTCCAGCATGGTACCGGGGGAGCACCCGCAAGGCACGACACCTCCAGGACCCCTACATGGCACCAGAAAGTCTAACCTCAGGCCCTACATTGAACGTGCCTTGTTGAGTCCTTTCAACTCCCTCCCTGAGCCAGTTCCACTATTCACTCCTCCTCTTCCCATGGCCCGCTGTGTCCGTGTACCTTCCCAATGGCCAAGAAGTTGGGCTCCTCTGGATAGAGTCTCTCAAACTTCTATGCGTTTCATCTGTCCCCTGACTCTAACCTCCTTCTGCGGCAGCGGCCAGTCCCTCCAGGCCTGTGGCCACTAGACTCTATCTTCACGGGCGACGTGTCATCCGTCCAAGGCCTGTCCCTGATGGTGCTGGTGATCTCCCATATGGTGTGGGCTAGCCCTGTGGCCGCTGTCCCAGATTGCACTGGCTCGGGGCAGGCCTCAGGCCATCCAAGGCTCACCCCGGCTCTCAGGCCCCAGGGTCCCCCAGCACACCTCACATCTGCACTTTAGTCTGCCTCCCCGTGGGCCGAGGCCGTTCAGGTGGGGTTATGGCCCTTTCTCCTCTTCTGCCACACGTCAATCCGATGATCTGCTCCCTCAAATGGGGGTCAGCCTTCTCTCTCCTCGCAGCCCGAGCCCCTTCTCCGTGCCTCTCGGTACTACTGCGGCCTTGCTCGGGGCTCACCTCCTCAATGCCCTCCTACATACACCTCTGGTTACCAGACAGCCCGCACTGTGCATCCGGGGTCCGGCACTCCCTTCTCTGTTACGCCGCTGCCAGGCCTGATATAATTCTCGGAGCGGCCTCAGCTCCCTTTCTGGTCCGGACGCCTCCACAGGTTCTTCCGGGCCTCTCCGAGCTGGGATCTTCTCTATGCTGCTGGCCTCGCACAGGCTGTCGTTGCGCGCCTCTGCGCTGCTGCTCCCTCTCTGGTCCGGATGTACCTGCGGCTGGGCATCATCTCCCTCACTGGTCCGGAGCGTCACTGAAGGGAAACCGCCACTCTGCGCCCAAGTCAGCGGGCCCGACACCACACTGCGGGGCTCCATTTGCGGGCTGCACTCCGCAGGGTTCCCGCCTTCACGGAGCGGGGACTCCGCTCCTCCCCTCTCAAGAACGCCACCAGCCGCCTCGGGTCCTCTGCAGGCTGCGCCACCACTTTAAACAACACTGTACACTTCTGGGTGTCTCTGCAGGGACCGGGGAGAGGTAAATAAAGCTCATTGTGGACGGTTAATGGTGGGGCTCCGGTGTTACGCAGCCTTCTTGGTCCGCGCCCCCTCTATTGTCTGTAATGCTGTTTTATTATTATTACTAATATGTTTTAGGTTTTTTAAGTCAATTGTTTAACGCAGAAAGCTCTATTTGAGTGATTCTATAAGAGGGGTTTCCTTTTTTTGATGATTTTAATTCGGCATTGAAAATCTTGTAACGTGCATTATTGTATGAATTTGTGTACTTAAAGGTTTTATGTTGAATAAAAGTTTTATGACGATAAGTGTGAGTGAGGTGTGTCGAGGAGTATTAGCTACACATGTAAATCTAATGAATTGGGAGAATTGCTGTATTGGCACAAAGGAATAATGGACTTAGATACAGTTCTAGTTATCTTAATCCCTTTTATAAATTAATGGTCGAATAAAGTGAAAGGGGGCCATTTTATGATTGTGGGGGACTTGAATGCGTGATGTATCGATGTGGATGATGAAATCAACTTTCTTCCCGGGCCCATTAAAATTAATTCTAGGAATGATCTGGGACTAAAATGGGTAAAAGCATTTAAGGGGTTAGGGCTTAATGTGATTACGGGGACGGTCTCAAGCGATATACTGCACTCAAATACTTGGACTAATGGGAAGATTTCTTCCAATATCGATTTTATCTTTGTTGAGAATTGGCTCCTTACTAAATGCCACTCATTAGAGATTACGGAAACCCCATTGAGTGACCACAGTACCTTATGTGCGCAATTCAGTTTAATGATTGAGTGTGGTGATGGGAACTTGGCATTAACTGTTCTCGGAAAAAGAGTTTAGTGGAATCCTAAAAATATTAAATTGGTAAATGATTCACTTTCTACATGTCTACAGGTGTCAAGGTACACACAATAATGGGGAAGAGATGTCGACACTCTCCCCCGAACCACAGAAGCCAAATGAAGTCGACCCTCCCACCGTGGTTGGCACAGGTACCTGATATAGAATAGACAGGACACCACGTGGTAGCCAGTGGGGGGGGAAGAGGGTTATGGAGAGGTTGTGGACAGGGTAGGGGAGTTTAGGAACACTAGATAGAGGGTGAGGGAAAATCTAGTTTGGATAGGACTGGGGAAGCAACAGGGAAAATCCCTACACTGACTATACCTAATAACACCTGGGAACACTCACAACTGTGTGTGTTCTCTATAACAGTCAGCTTGATACACTCATAACCTGCACACTTAGCACTTCTGGTGATCTGCACAACATGATTTGTTAGTACACCTCGATACATGTACCCATTTCATTCTCTCCTAGAAAAAACATATACATAGCAAGCATAGCAAGCAAAATGGAATGTACACTGGGGATTGCTCCCACTATGAAAGACATGACTCATGGCCCCCTGGGCTGGCGTAAGCAGTACTGACAAAAAAAGAACATAAACTTAGAATAAACGTGAAACACACATATTGGCATTTTGCATAGTTCATCCCAACCTGCCCCTCCCCCGATCTCAGCACGTGGAGAGCCTGAACGTTGAGATCTTTCACAACCTTAATAAATGCGTAGTCATCCCAACAACAAAACTGAATCAGTTCTTTCCTCAAAAAACGGGCATCCTTGCACATAAAACTCTACAGTGTTTGTTTCCCTCTCTGAACAATGCCCATAAGTAACGTGTTTTGTGCCATTTAATAAACGCTCCCTCACAGCCTCTGCCCGCACTTATCTTTGGTCTGGGAAGCTCCTGAGCCTTCCTGGACATAAATGATGTTGCTCGTAGCAGCCTCGTAGCAGCCGCTGAAACCTCCTTCACCGCTGCTGCGGAATCACGCCCGCAGCCTCCGAGTCCTTGCAGCATCCATCAGCGGGCGGCGGCTCCTTGCTCCCTCCGACACAGCACCAGCCGGAATACAAAATAAGCCACACCTGCCGTGCGCCGTGGGCCCCTTCATAAACCATTACCAATCAAGATCAGCTGGCCACACGCGCGCACGGCAATTGACTACTCAAATTCCCAAGTACTACTGGGAATTGTAGTTTTGCTGCGTTTGCCTAGTTATAGGGCCTTGGGTCTGCAACCTTTGGCTCCCAGATGTGTTTGGACTACCATTCCCATCCGGCCTGTACAGCATAGTCAATGTCAGGAGATCATGGGAATGGTAGTCCAAACACATCTGGGAGCCAAAGGTTGCAGACCCCTGGACCATCCGCGCCTGCCCTTATTCCTGACAACAAGGAACGATGTTTGAATGGAAACAAGACACTTTTACAATTGACTCCTTTGAGGTTTTTTTATGGCATTTTTAGATACGTCTTTAAGTTTTAACAAACTGGGTAGTACTTTATTTTTTACCAAGATGTGATCAACAGGAAAAACCTAATGAGATCTCAAATTAATCTTTTTTTTAAAAAAAAGGAAAGGTTGTCATTTGGTGCAAATTAGATGAGTAGACCAGTATTATAAAACCTGGGAAAGGGGGCACAAAGCGATGCTGCTGCAAAGAGATGCCGAGTAAATGCTGGAAACACTTAAAAAAAAGAACTCTCAAGAATTTTGGAAATTGATTGATGCAGTCGGAATTAAACAGGGAACAGTACAAATATGTTCAGATGCAGAGTCTGATTGGGTGAATCATTATGAAATGGCTTTCTCGGTAGGGATCTTGAGAGTTCAGAACAGGAATTCTTGTTGCACGATATCAAAGATGAGTGGAGTCTACAACTTGAGTAAGGAGGGGAGGTGGGTTGGGGATGCGGGCCAAAGTGATTTATGTGCTCACTGCGCTGTGCTGTAATGGAAGTCGGCATTTTCAATGTCTACAATATGGGTGGCGCAGTGATCACATAGATCCTAATGAACTATCAAATGCTCTGTTTGTCTGCTCAAAGTAATTGGGCTATTGTCTTAACTATGTTATTTGCTAAAATTTTGGTAAGAAATCTTTTCCAGAGTCATGGAATACAGCACACATTGTACCAATTTATAAAAAAGATGCGAGAAATGATCCCGGAAAATTATCATCCGATATCTATAATTAATGGAGACAGCAACTTTTTTTCTTTGCTCCTGTTGGAACATTTGGAAAGTTGGGCTTCTGAATCTGGCAGTCTACAAAAGTTACAGGTAGGCTTTCAAAAACAGATGAGCACCTCACTAAATGGGTTTGTTTTCAAATCTGTTCAGTCGCTCTCTTGGTTAAAAAAAGTATTAATCCATTTTTATTGCCACAATTGATCTCTCATCAGCCTTCAATGCTGTTAATAGAAATGTATTATGGGCTAAAATGCAGAGAAGAGGGTTACCTTATGGGTTATTAAGACGTATTGTTGGTCTCTACGAACATACGCGATGGTACAAGTGAGACTCAATACAGAGGGAGCTCTTTCAAGCAAAATTCCGACATATAGGGGAATTGGACAGGGGTGCATTTTGGTCCCGACTATTCAACCTTTACGTGTCGGATACTGAAGAGCACCATACTCGTGCAGCATTAGCTTCTCCAAAAATGGTGCATTTGAGAGCTACATGGATAAGTTATGTAGGTGATTTTCGTATTTTGCACACCACAAAAATTGGACTTCAACGCCTCTTGAATACTTTTGGTGATTTTGCGGCTGAACATTAGTTGAAGGTCAACACATAAAAAAACTTAAATCATGCAATGGACAAATAAGAGGAAATCTACCACTTTTAGACGATATGTACAAAGCGAGATTCTTGAATGAGTAGATAGTTTTACCTATCTGGGTTTTCCAGTTGTTATGAAACAGCATAAATCTCAGGTGAGAGAAAGGTTTAAGTCATGTGCGATAGCTTTATCAATCCAAATGAGTCGGATCAGTGCAAGATTTGTTAAGTTCTCTGCAATTCCTATTCTAAAATTTTACAAGGGGTAATTGCTTCCGAAACTTCTAACAGGGATTGAGGGTACCATTTGGTGAAGAGTATTGAAACTTCAGAATTCTGTTCCTTTAGTACCTCGCCAGTAAGAATTGTGTATTAATTCCCTGACTAGTAGAGCAAAGTGGAGAATTCTTGCGTTTTTTTCTAGAAATTATTTCTCTTCTAAATGATTCTTTATATTGTGATCTACACATGCTGATGATTTCTAAAAGAAATTATTTTATTAATGAATATGCAGCATATTGTAAAAATCTACTGAGCGGGATGGAGCTTACTGAAGATGACCTCATTAGAAATCCAGTTACGCTGAAGCTGACTATTTATTATCGAGACTGGATTAGTATAATGGAGAGAATGCCTTCATATGACTCATTAAGCGACATAGGGGTGGAAAATAAGAGACAAGGTCAGATATCTCCTTGAATAGCTATCTACCCAAATAAATATATTAGACAGTCTTTCCTAAAAGTCTGGTGGAACCTGTATCAAATAAAACAGATGTTGTTCAGATGCAGAGTCTGATTGGGTGAATCATTATGAAATGGCTTTAGTAAATTTGTTGATATGTGGTTCCTGGATGGTATGAATGGGTGCTGGAACTAATGTCTAGCAGGAAGAACAACTAGTATTGTATTGGCTGTAGTTTGAGACTTCTAAGGACTATCATTCAGACAAAGTACAGTATCTGAGACATAGTTTCAAAATTGCAGGGTAAGATTTGTTTTGCGCATATCATGCACTCGAGCGGACTTCAGGTTCATCCACGATCAGTATTTTATGGAGAGTGGAGAAGTAAAGTGCCTGAATAGTACACGGCTTCTCCTTTTATACAAAAAATGAAGCCTGCATCAGCATAGGCCATATGTTATTCATTTGCAAGAGATAGCAACACAAATATGTTCAGACTACATATATAATAATGCCCTAATCCCCAGAAGGGAGAACGAATTGCATATTCAACAGTTATTGTTATCTTGTGAGTTTCCACTTTACTTATGGCTTTAATGACAAACTCTTTCTGCCAGTTCACAGGCAGTGACTTATGTTTGAGGCATTAAATACAGAATCCACGTGCCCTCCATTCCAATAATTTCACTTTATTTGCACAACCTTAAAAAGATAACTTTTGTGCGTTTAACAAAGTGGAAGGGCTGAACACTGACTCAATGTGTAACTAATCTCTGCTTGGTGCAGTCAGCATTTACATAGCATTTAGAGAAGAGAATAGGGCCATACTGGAACAGCCTAACCTACTTTGTTGAATAGGAGGACCTGTCCTTAAATGTTATTTAATATAGGTTTATCGGTGAAGGCCAGGTGACTAACACATACCCTCTCCAGGGACCCAGCCTTTTCTTGTAATGACTAACATAGGTAGCCATGAACACATTTCTGTTTTGTTTCTACTCAATGACTCACAAATATGACCCCATTTTAAAAATAAATAACCAGGATTGTGATCGCGAAAAAGAAATAAGCTTGGGGCTAAGAAAGATGCATATTATTATTATATTCTAATAAGAGAAGGTTTCATTGAAAGCCTACAGCTAATAGCAAATTGATATCAGCTTATTAACTCAATGAATATTAGGTTTCAATTACAAATGTTGTCTCTTGTGTATGAATTGTGTTTGGATATATGAGGATTTTAATGCTGTTTAATAATGATTTAATATTTTGCGGATGATTTGCATGATTTTTTAATAATACAAATGTAATTTTAATAGATCGTTTAATATTCTTATTAATCAATGTATTTTTGTATTTGCCTCTTGTTTCTATTGACTTGCGGGTTTTTATATGCTTGCTAAAGTGTTTTTTTGTGCCAAATAACAATAAAAAAAGAAACAGTACCCGGAACAGTAACAACACCTCATACAGATGGATAACAACATAACTTGAACTCTTCCGATTCAGTATAACGCTACAATTCTAATAGGACTCCCCAAGAGCCCCAGAAAACCTCCCCCTTCCTCAACTTCTAAATTTACTGCTACTTTCAATATACACACAGAGACTATAACGCACACAAACACACTCCAGCAACAGCTCAACCAAAGGAACCTTTGGTAGCAGATGAAAGTTCATTGACCGGCCTGCAACATGTATCACACACTGTGCTCTGCCAGGGGCTCTCCCAGTGTCCCACCACTGGCATCTAAAAGATATTGAGTGTTTTCCTTCTAGATAGAACATATACCCAGGTTGCAATGCCACAAATCATATAGAGACACACTAGAACACTCTGGCACTTCCGGCCGCACTCATCAAAACCCCATGTTTAGTACCTGTAGCTTCTTCATAACCACCCACTTTTGTTTTGTTAAAAGCACGTCACACGGCCACCACACATTTCAGAGATTTGCTAGACCAGACCACTGTACAATACATTACATTACCATTAATTTAGTTAATAGGACTTATTACAGCACTCAATTGAGGCAGATATATGTCATGAACAGTAGCTAAAAATGTGATATTATTATTGTTAAACTTGAAATAATGGATCAGGCTTAGATGGAACATTGGTGCAGATTTATTTGTTTAAAACACAGTGGGGGCATTTGAAGACAAACAGATTAACTGCCATGTTGAAATTGTAATGTGTAATTCTGGGGAGTGCTATTCAGGGTGTTGTCTGTTGGACCTTAAAGGTACCTGATGAAAGGAAGGAGTGGGGGTGACTGTGTAGACTGTCAATTCTATGACAAGACAGGAGGCTCATATTATGCATTACAATCTTTACTCTGAAACCACAGCAGCAAAGAAAAAATCTTTTACAAACAAAAAAGGTTGTCAAGAACAGAACTAAATAGAGTTCAATGTCAATGTAAGGGAGCTCCCCAATCCATCATGGAGGACAGGTCATGCCCTGCAGGAGACCAATGAGCAGGGACCCTTCCTTATATAAGTCCATTACTCTAATCCCAATTTCTCTTTCTTTGCTGCTGAAATCCACAGCTAAGTCACTCCACCTAGTTCTTGCCTTACTGTTGAATTATGGAGTTTAGAGTGTTATTTTATTTTATGTTATATTGAAGAGTTTGGTGATTTATTACACTGTGCTGGTAAAAGGGTAATGTATTTTCATGTTCTATTGGTAATTGGCTGAGTGCCGTGTTCGCGTTTGAACGCTGACCTCCAGGTCACATTGATACTTTGTAGCGGCGCTCCGCTGTGAGCGTTCCGCTTCCGCAGTGTTTGTTGTTTTTTCTTCCTGCCCGGGGCGGCGTTCTCGCCGTGTTCACTATAGGTACACTTCGCCTGCCTCATAAAATCAGGCGGCGGCGATGCGTGAAATTCCTTTTCCCTCCAGGGAAGTTTGTTATTTCTAACGGCTGCCTCAGTCCCCGGAGCCAGCGCGCATTTTCCCACAGGTGGTTGGGAACGCGTGAAATTCTTTTTTCCCTCGGGGGGGAAGTTTGTTTTCTTTTAGCAGCTGCAGGTACCAGCACGCATTTCCCACAATGTTGACGCGCGCGGTCTGTTAAGAAGCTCAGCTTCTTACCGACACGCGTCACGGCTGTAAAGACTGCAGCACCTGCAGTGTCATTCACTTCACACGCGTCGCGTGTCTGTCTTTCTATTTATACGCTGCTCGCATATGATATTAGGTGCATACAGGCTAGGCCTGTTCTGGGGATCCGGATGGGAGGCAGTTTGCTAGGCCCTCATTTCGTTGGGAGGAACTTTTCATGAGCATTCTACAGCGGGCAGCTGTGTCCCCTCTCTTTAAAGTTGCACGCTTCCATGTTTCTATATTTATTGGTGTATATATATATATATATATTGGTGTCGGGTAGGCTTCTGTTTTAGCACACAAGAGAAATAGCTCAAAGAGAAGGTTGCAGGTTTACCAGGCAGAGGGGCCTGGGTTCGCTGCCCGCATTTGGCAGTATACACATGTGAATTTGTATGTATATATATATATATTTATGTATATGTATTTACATGAATGTTTATATGTATTTATATATATATTTAAATTGTGATATTTATTTTGTGTTTATATTGATATTTTCAACTTGTATTAACACTAGTTCGCCTACTGAAGGGCCTCATACACTGCCAAGCTGCTGTTTTAGTTATTTACTTATTTATTAAGTTAGGTGATTTGCCTTCACTCTAGGTGCCATAACCTGTTCGGTTTCAGGTTTTGCCTGAATTCTATTGCGAGGTTAACCCCTCGTATGCTGCTGGTTCCTACATCCTACTGGGGTGAGCAGTTTAAGGTACACTTGCTCAGGGTATTCCTCCCTTAAACTTGACAGTTTCTTTGTTTGGGTGCTGTTGGGGGCAGATGTCATTATCCTCCCTGGAAAGGTGCAGTCACCTGCTCGGTGGCAAGGTTGCCTGTGTTTTTCTGCGAGGTGACCCCTCGTATACTGCTGGTTCCACACCCTGCTAGGGTGAGCAGTTTGAGGTACACTTGCTCAGTGTTTCCTCCCTTAAAGTCTGCAACTTTGGTGATTACATTAACTGGTGTGTGCCATAACCTGCTCGGTTTCAAGTTCTGCCTGAGTTCTAATTCGAGGTTACCCCCTCGTGTACTGCTGAGTATCAGCTTATATAAGGGCCAGGGGTTCGGAACCCTGTGAGGGTATAACCCCTCTTCTTTGGATATTTTATATATATTTTATATTATTTATTTATTAAGTACTTTAAAGAAAAGAGTGTGTGGAGGTTGTTGTAAACAAACCCATGTGGGGGTGGTACCTTCCTCTCTAGCCACTGGTGTTAACCTTCGTCTTTTAGTTAAAATTCTGTCGCCCTTTACCTTAGTTAGTTTCAGGACAACTCAGTCCTTTCCTTAGGTTTTGCTTTCCCCGATATCAATTTCTCCACCGAATACCTGTGCTGATTAAGCTGCAGTATTTTCTCTCAACATGAGGAAGAAAAAGATGATGCGTTATGCCTCTATTGAGGTCTGCAGGGCTTGAGGCTCTCTTTAGTGGGGACGTGTTTTCCCTTACTATTTGTCCCATTGGACATTCATTATTCGATTGGACTATTGGTGGAGACAGGGTCAGCTCTAGGGTAACTGTTCAGTTTTGTTGCATGGCAAGTTGAGCAACCATGTTCTACTTGGATAGAGTGTTTGGAAACACTTGATGGTATCAGATAGACGAGTTGCCAAATAATAACTTTATGGCGCCTGCCCCATGGTTTTCCTCCCAAAGCCTGGCCTGTGGTTCAGCTAACCGTCTAACAGTGTGTTGCAATTTCTCCTCTGCTCGAGGAGTTCAAGCAGGCTTCTGTATCTTCAAGAGCGTTGCTTAACCTCTTTCGTTATATAAATATATATATAGACATATATATTTTTTCTACAGTGCTGCGAATAGAGTGCTGGTTTTCACATCCGTGCTGACCCTACTGATACAGGTTCCTCATTTGGAAAGGTCTAAATCAGTCTTTTATCGTGCTGAGATCGATAAGTGAACACCTCACACCACACACCGTTCGTAGTAGTGATAAGCACCACTCATATACCTGAGGATCGTAGTACTATATAAGTGCTGTTTTGCTATGGACTATGTGCTTAATTTTTCCTTCCCCTAATTCCCTTAGTGGCCAGTCAGCCTCACACGAATACAGAGATTCAGACCTCAGGGTTTGAGGGGACAGTGGTCCCAGATTTCTTTCACAACCTTTTATTTACGGGGCATTGATAATTATCCCAGAGTCCTTTCCCCCCTCATTTCCCTTCCCGCCATCCCTGGGGGAGATTGCATCATGATATACACCTCTTGGAATAACTCCCGATGGTTTCTATTTTCCTTTTTACAGGAGTTCTGGCTCGTGACCAGTGCAGACTCGCACTGAGCATTTCCCTCCCGTCAGTTACTTTCCTTTGCGCTAATTCCTGGTATTTCAATAAGTTAAACGGAGCCCGTCCACGGTTAGGGGATTGGTTAGAAGTGCAAGAGTGTATTGATTTCTCTTAAGGGTGTAAAGCGGGGCTTTAATGTGGTGCTCAGGGTAGCCTTCTTCTGGGTTGCAAGGTTTTTCCCTTGGATAAGTGGGGGAGGGTTCCCCTCCTTTGGGAAGGCTCAATATCCCTTGGTGGGATAGAGGGGTCTGGGAGTGATACTGTAGTGATACACAAAATTGCAACCTTGCCAATCAGGGCTTTAGATGACAGCATTAGCCGCTGAAAGCCAATAGTGTATTCAAAGTATGTGCCAAAAATGCTGACAGTAGTCTGTTGTAGCACTTCCATTATGCAGTAGTGAGCTACAAGGAATATGCAGGCCTAGTAGGAGTGATAGGTCACATTATGCAGGCAGGGCGAGGGCCCCGAGCTCTGTAGCTAATAGACAATATTGGAGTGTTTGGAACATTATGACACCTATATAGCGCTTAGATAGCCAGTCTTAAGTGCTATGAACACTAAACTATGAGTGCATGCCTTTTGGAGCTTGCTCTAATAGGGTTAATACATCTCGGCTTCCCTTAGAATATTCTGCCTCTCTAACGGTAGCCCTGTAAACTAATCTCCCTTTCTCTGGGAAGGCACTGATAAGACATTCCTGAGCTTTCGCGCAGATGGGCTCCAGGGAGGGGCTCAGAAGAAGGAGCACAGTGGAAATTAACAGAGTTGGGTTTTTTCCATGAGCCAGCCTATATTTTGCACAGGGAAAGTTCTGGAACTGTGCGTCATGGACGGACAGCACGAGATTATAAAATATGCATGCTCACATGACTCAGGTGGGAGATCGTCCTGTGGACTTGGTTCGAGCAAGATCAAGTGCCCGGAATTGGAGCTCTGACGGCACCCAGCAGCGCTGTCCTCTGAGCGGGGCTTGTTACAGCTAGCTTATGAGGGCCAGGGTCTCCCAGTGCTGATTGAAGGGGCGTAAGACTGTGTTTCTCTATGTTTCTCTATGTTTCTCTATGTTTATATTTTGCATTTCTCTAAGTTTTGTGCTTTGTAATCTTCTCTAACTTGAATCCCAAAATGTATATGAAATTCACTGTTTAGAATAAATACTAAAACTTATTGAAGGTGTCATTTGTCACTAGCATGAGTTCACTGCTCAGCACAATAGAACCTGTATTTTGGGCTGAATTGGGTATTTTTTGCTCTCAAAGGGCTGGCCCCGAGGAAGATTTTGCCCATATCAAGACATTTGGTGGCAGCGGTGGGATTTGTGAAGAGCAGTGCCTTGCTGTGAAATGACAAATTGTGTGAGAGAACACATTGCAGAGTGAGGAGCAGGCTGTCGCATTTCCTTGGTGGTCTCACTGCAGCTCTGAGACTTCAAAAGACAGCAGCGTTGTGTCGGCTTGCCGTGGCCGATAGCTTGTGTGGTTAAGACTCCCTTCAGTAAATCAGTCGTGACTGACTTATTGCTTGGGAATGGAGCCAGGGAGTACAAGGCGATAAACAAGCGGGAAATGGCTTTGTTTAAAGCGCTCCGATGAATGGTGTAGGGGAGGACAGGCCTTAAAGGCCCCCCTCTCCTGCATCCTTCTCCCCAGGTGAGGACCCTGGCTCGCCGAGCGTCCCCCCATGCCACCTGAGCCCAGGTGGAGGAGGGCTTGCCCGCCGATGACATTGCCCCCACATATCCATCATACACTCACACTAATGTTTAGATAGGCCTAGAAGCCTTCTTGCCCAGCAAAGATGGCGTGAGTTCAGCGCGCTGTAGCACGGCCCCCACCTTTGGAGAGCTTTCCAAGTATCCCTGCCGCCGCAGCCCTGGTAGATCCGCTGCGAGCGCGTTCCCATGAGAAAGTCGGGTATGAGCTAACCCGAGATGCTAACACTGTAACATTTTATCGTTCACACTGTAATATTGCACCTCGCATGACCTGGTCCGCGAGGCCGGGGTGACGGGGAAAAAGCTGAAGCATCACTTTCTGAAGAAAGTAGAAAATAATTCAAGTATTGGTATTAACGAACTACCTCTGTTTAAACAGATTTTGTAAACTATGAATCAACCATAAAGATGTAACGTTATATGATGTCACCCCAGGTCTGGACTAATGCTGCTATAACTACAGAGAAAGATGCCGACAAAACGTATAACCTTTATCTGTATAAGTGTTCTCTCAATTTTATGAAGAAACTTGAACTCGTATATGTTTTCTTAATCACCCCAAGCGGCGAGTATCAATCTCTGTAGGCCATAACCTAGAACTACCTCATGTACTGTAGTGAATATAATGTTAGGTAACGAAAAGGTACTTAGACTGACTATATCAACGAAATCATTAATGAACTCGAAGTATATATGTATGGTATGGTAGTTTAAAGAAGACAAATGATATAAAAGTTTTGTATTCAGAATCAGGCAACACACGAGGAAAATACCTTTTGTGAATATATGCAAGGCCATTCTCCCTCCCGCCCTACGAAGCCTGCCAAGTAGAAAAAAGCTAAGGCCTGTGCCGTGCTCCCCCACCTCCCCCGGCCAAGCTGGAACTACTCCAGAGAGTCAGAGGCCCCAACACAGCATCCAAGTCCACCGGCCGCCACCTGTGTTATTTACAGCACGATAATAAACTTACGTTTGAATCCACTGATCTACCAGCACCCTCTCGTAAATCCCACAATCCCCCAGACCACCCCAAGGAGACCCCCGACAATGGGACAAGACACAGAGCCCCCTTCATAGTAGCTTCTAACGTAGTAATAAAACATGTACCACCCGGCACAAGCCCCCCAGAGCCCAGCCCCTCGACCTGAGATACCAGACGTCAGAACACCGGTAAATCCAACAGATGACCACCAGACCCCTCACAAGGTGCATTCCTCCTGTGTTGTATTGATTGAAAGATTTACTGTAGAAGCTAGATATGGGGTTTCAAGTAACTGCAATGTGCATGATCTAGGGCACCTAAGTCAGGGAAGGCATTCATCTTTGTCACAGGCTGCCCCAGCGTACCAACACCGCCCGGATGACCTCGAGCCGGCCTGCCAGGCCCAACCCAACCCACGAGGCTGACCAGTGACGACATCTCACCCGGACCAACCATGCTGCAGCAACATCTATAGTTAGTCGACGCCACCCAATCCCAATTAACTTGTGCCCCCTATAGTGTGTAGGTTCTGATGACGTTTTTTGTATTAGAAATACGCCTGCCTTTGCGATTGTCAGGCAGAGCGCTCTCGGAGGTTGCAGAGTTCTTTGCATGCCATATTCTTTGGATAAACTCCCACTTACGCTCACCCGCACTCTGTCTTGGCCTTATTCCCATTACGGGAGTGTCCATTATTGTCTCCCATTGCGGGGAGGATCGTGCTAACTTGGGGGCGCTTCCACTCAGTGGTGACCCCGATAGCGTGATATTTCCAAATTTATTTTTCCTGAACTCCTTTTAACGACCCCCTTTTGGCACGAGAATCTCCGGTCAGAAAGGGAAACGCACGGTGAGCCGGCTCCGGGAAGCTACCCGCCAACGGCGACCGGTACGCTTAGAAGTGCGCACTCAAACTAGATGGGGTACGGGATCCCGGTTGCAAAATCCCCTTTGAGTACCGCTCGCCGGAGCCGGGGCTGACTGTTGAGCAGAAAGGCAACACCGCCTGGACGGACCCAGTTTCGGAGACTATCGGTTCAAGACGGGCACGTGAGTACCGAGTGCGAGCGATCATAAAGGGGGAGGGAGGGGAACTTGTGAATAGGAGAACGTGGGCAGGTAGGGGAGAGAATTACGGGAGTCTACTAAAGACAGGTCTTAAAACTTTCTTTATCTTTTCTTTGCATATGGCCATTAGGAGTAAGAAGTAAGTGAAGAGGTAGAAGTGACGGAAACCTAGCTCCGAAAGGGGGTGGAAGGCGGCGCCGCATAGTACTATCTAGACTAGTACTGGGAATATATGAAGAAGTAAAAAATAAGTTATTGGTGTCTGGCAAAGGGAGACACTTAGGATACTGTTAGTGATTGCTACTCTTTCTATTTCTTTTTTCCAGTCCACGGGGCAAGGGGTGAACGTGAAAAGGGTATAAGGTAGACATACTTGTAGAAGAACTATAAAATAGGGAGCACTTTTTTAGGAGTGGGATTAAGTAGTGGCACGTACAGACGTGAACACAGTAAGTTTAGCAGAAAAACAGGGACAGCTGGCCTGGGAGGGAAGGGAGGAAAAAAGAAGAGGTGTGAGTGAGAAAGTATTGTGAGGGGTGCGCGCACCGTGCGAGTAGTGGAGACGAACGGATGACCGCGAGGGGGTGCTAGAGAGTGTTGGCCATAACTAGTAGTTGCTTGGCTGTAAGTGAAATTACATGAGAGTGTATGTGAATGGGAAGGGGATGAGTTGTGGTGAGTAAGAAAGGATTTGTGCAGTGAACAACTTTGGGTAATATCGTTGAGACGTCCGCTCTTGTCTGTGCCATAAAGATATAGATAAATATATCTACACCTAACTAAAAGTAAAGAAGGTGGACACGGTCGTTGCTAGTGATTTAGAATAGGGGGGCGGAAACTCCCTTGTCGCATATTTGTAAGAGCTTACCGGGGTACGCTGAACGAATAAATAAATATCACGATCAATGGGTAACAGAATTGAAACGGGAGGGATTGCCCCAGATTTGGCCAGAGGGAGGATCTTTTGACAAAAGCGTTCTTGATATGGTACGAGCATGCATTAGCCTCAAGTATAAGGGAAAACAATGGCAAAACAGGAAGGAGGTATTAGACCTCTGGAGATTGTTTGAGGAAGTACCCCCACCCAAAGATCCGGCACCAACTGTCGACCTGCCGCCCACAACAGACAACCCACTCATGATTCCAAGGGGGGAAAAGGACCAGCTAAATACAGAACAACCTACGGAGGTGATTAGCTTGTACCCAATATTGAACAAACCAGTCCCCGCAGCAGGATATAGCGACCCTACTTATGTGCCTCCCCCCACAACTGTTACACCACCGAGACCAACAGCCCCCCCGCCATACGAAAGCACTAGAGAGCGCGCCCAGGGAAGCACACAGAGGGTGAATATAGAAAAGCTAACGAGTGACTTAGAGTCGAGGCTTTTTGTGGCAAGGGATGAACTCTCAAGAATAAAAGACATATGTGAGCGTACAGCGTGCGCCCCTACACAATCAGGACGCACGTCTAGAGCGTCAAGCGAAAGTAGACAAATTGAGGAAGGACGGAAAAAGGGGGAAATACTGTTCAGAATTGAGGAAGAGCCGACACGAATAATAGAGGTAGGAGCAGTAGAAGGGAGCATTGGTGATGTATCACGAGATAGAGGGATCAGAGAGGACTTGTTGTGTGATGTCAGAGGAGGGTTGGATGAGAATGATAGGTTGAGTATGGCAGTAGGAGGGGAAAGCGAGGAGATGGACGATGCATGTTCGCTAGGGACTATAGATGATGAATGGATGGGACGATTAAGAAATAGAGTGGGGAAGATGGCGTCATTGGAGTCAGCAGCGACTAAGGTAGGGGAGGGTGCAACTGCAAAAGGGAAGTTACAACTTCCATTGATACACAGAGGGGGGGGGAGACCAAACTATATACCGTGGGCCCAGATGGACAAGGCTAATTTAATGAAATTATTGCCCCCGTTGTCAGGAGGGGCGAGCAAGTGGATATATGCATTTGAGAAACATACCGCCGGCATACCGTTGGCAGTAGGTGATGTGAAAAGCCTACTAGTATCCGCAGTAGGAGATCAAGCGGACAGAGTATGGGCTAAGGCTGGTTTCCCAGGCGTGGCGTTGAATTGTGATCGCCATGACGGGGCTTCTTTTAATACAGTGCGAGCAAGGGTGTGGGACGCACTGCGGGAGACGTTCCCAGATACCCCTGATTTACAGTCAGTAATGCAATGTACAATGAATGACGGGGAGGATGCTATGGATTACATTCTCCGGGTGCAGGAGATGTGGAGAGCGGAAACGGGCACGCCCTGGCATCAGTCAACGTCTCTGTTTTACTTTATCATCAAGAGAGGGCTCCCAAAAGAGGTGCAGAAGGCGCTCGACAAAATAGCAGGGGTTGAGGCAAAGGGGTGGCCGGAGATCCAAAGCATAATAGTACACCATTGCAAAAGAATCAAAGAAAGAGAGAGGGAAGTAGCACAGAAAAGGTTGGCAGACGAAGCGAAGTTGGTACAGTCAAAGTTAGTGAAGGTTGCAGCAGCGGTAGCCGGACTCCCACTCATGAGGGAGGGAGATGAAGGAGAGGAGGGGCAGATAGCAATACAAGGGAGAATAGCAGCTAATTGGGCCGGACAAGGCCAGCGACAGTGGAACGAGCAAGAGCAGAACGGAGGTCTGGCGCGGCAAGAGTGGGCCCCAAGAGGGGGAAGAGGTGGGTACAGGGGCCGGAGAGGAGGACAAGGGTATGGAGGAATGGGAGGAAATGGGTGGCAGGGTCCCAGAGGTCCACAGGGGAGCTGCTGGAATTGTGGGAGATGGGGGCATTACTCAAGGGAGTGCAGGAGCGGACAAAACAACGGGTTCCAGGAGACAGAGCAGTACGGTCACCCCCACCCAGGAAGCCCATACGGCCTCCCCATGGGACAATACCAGCAACCAGAAAATGCAGGGCAAAGAAGTAACGCACAACTACACGGACATCAGTACAGAACACAAAACCACCCACAGAATAATGACAATATGCAATACACGCCAGGTAACACTTTCGCCACAGTAGCTAATGGAGCGCCTGCCCCCGCACCTTATAGCGGGGTGTCGGTAGTTTCGGGGAACATTTTTGATCAAGGGGGGGCGATGAGACACCCCGCATAGGACAGCCCACAGAGAACACTTGCGTGTCCAGTACTATCTACGACCCACAATGCATCAGAGGAACCATTGATAGGAGCGCAGATAGGAGACAAGCAATTCATATTCATGGTGGATTCGGGAGCGGAGAAATCATGTATTAGAGAGGGCCGGTTCCCGTTATCTAATAGAACGTTAGAGACGCAGGGGTTCTCTGGGGCTGTAATTGAAGTTCCTTACACAGAAGCATTGGATGTGACAGTGGGGGGTAAAACAGTGAAAGCACCCTTACTGTACTATGAACGCTCTCCCATTAATTTGCTGGGGAGGGATCTCTTAGGCAAACTAAATATGACAATATCATTCACAGAAAGCGGTATCGTATGTTCAACACCAGGCATATGTCCCCTCCGCGTACTAGCAGTAATACACGGCCACACAATCATGCAAGAGATCAGAGGGTTACCAAGAAACGAGGAGATGTTTGTTGAGGGCATGAGAACATTGGCTCTCATAGTACCAGAACTAAAAAGGACGGATTGGAGGATCCCAGCCGAATTCCTTTTCCGCCCCATAGTGAGCCCCGACACTGCTCCCGGGTCAGTGCTATCATTGGATTTACACGCAGTACACGTGTCAGCAAACAGAATATGTGTGATTGGAGTTGACATGGAAGGATGTGAGTGGCGGACAGTACTGTGTACAAATGCAAATATCCCACTGCGGGAGCTATCGGACGAGGAGCTATTTTCTGACACTGAGAAAGATGGCGAAATAGTGATGGAACTAGCAATGCCGTGCGACATTGTAGTTACAGCGAGAAAAACTAAAGTTGAATTGATGGCAGTAGTAGGAGCACCACATACATTTTTTGATGAGGACATGAGGTTAGTACCCACTAACATATGGACAAATGGCCCCCATGATGTGGGGTTATTACATGGGGTTCAGCCTGTGGTAATAAAACTGAAACCGGGAGCAATTCTACCCCGGGTAAAACAATATCCATTGTCACGCGAAGCAGAAGAAGGGATCAGAGAGACAATAGATGCACTGCTAGCGCAAGGAATAATAGTGCCCTCAAACTCCCCATGTAACACATGCATTTACCCGATTAAAAAGGCGAAGGGAGGTTCCTGGAGGATGATACAAGATTTACGCCCACTCAATGATGTGATTCAGAAGGAGTTCCCTTTAGTGCCGAACCCGGCGACAATACTATGCAATATTCCAAAAACAGCGTCCCACTTCACGGTCATTGACTTGAAAAATGCATTCTTCTCGATTCCCTTAGCAGAAGAGAGCAGGTACTTAACAGCGTTTACACTAGGGGGGAGGAGGTTCGAACATTGCAGACTACCGCAAGGATATTGCGAGAGCCCAAGCATATTCAACAGGATACTACATGAAGATCTGGGGAATTTGCCTGTAGAAAGCACGGTGATTGAGTACGTTGATGATTTATTGGTCTGTGCACAAACTGAGGAGGAGTGTAGAAAGGACTCAATAACACTCCTGACATTATTGGCCAATAAAGGGTACAAGGTGGACAAGGGGAAGTTACAATACTGTCTGACAGAGGTCCTATACCTGGGACAGCTGATATCAAAGGATGGTAAGCGGATCATACCAGACAGGGCACAGGCGATTAGAGCAGTTGGGGAGCCCAAAACAGTAAAAGAGATGCAGAAATTTCTGGGTATGTGCAACTACTGCCGTGCATGGATATTGGATTATGCAGCATACACAAGGCCCTTATTACAGGCACTAAAAGAGGCCCAGCAGGTAAACAAACACGTAGAATGGACAGAAGAAATGAACACATCATTTAACTCACTGAAAGAACTGATATCAAGCGCTCCAGTACTTGCGAATCCAGATTATGGGCGCGAATTCTTCTTATTTTCACACTGCAAAGGAACACTGATGACAGCAGTGCTGACACAAAAAACATCGTTAGGGCACAAGCCACTGGCTTACTATAGTGGCACCCTAGACGCAGTAATGCAAGGCCATTTCGCGTGCGAGCAATCCCTAGCTGCAGCTGCGTTCGCTATTGAGAAAAGTGCCACGATAGTAATGGGCTGTTCTGTGACACTTTTTGTGGAACACTCACTCTTTGCAATATTAGAGCGATCAAAGAGCACATTGACAACACAACGCGCCACAGCATATGAAATAATATTGTCGAGCGCAAACATCCATATAGTGAGATGTAAAACAGTGAACCCAGCCACATTCATCACAGAGGCGTGCACTATAGAAGACATGCAAAACCACAACTGCGCAACGCACACAGGTGACGAAGGTCAGGACCAGGTGGTTTTTGAGAATGCCCTGAACGAGGGAGAGGTGTATTTCGTGGACGGGTCAGCATCAATAGACATGGAGACAGGAGAGAAACATGTGGGTATGGCAGTTGTACGATTAGAGGAAGATGAATACGAGACACTAGTGCAACACCGCCTCCCATCACACTATTCAGCCCAAGCAGCAGAACTAATAGCGCTAATAGAAGCATTGCATGCCGCCAAGGGGTGCGCAGTGACAATATATACAGACTCAGCATACATGACAACAACAGTACACGGCGGGCTGGCACGGTGGGGGCGGAGAGGGTTTCGACGAGCAGATGGAACACCGGTTCAGCATGCAGAATTATTGAAAGAACTGATTGAGGCCCTGCAAGACCCCACGGCAGTAGCCATCGTAAAATGCCAAGCCCACACCACAAATACAGATTTTATATCTTTAGGGAACGCGGCAGCAGACGCCGCTGCCAAAGACGCTTCATATTTGCAGAAAGGTGAAGTAGGAGAGTACATGTTGCACCACACAACAAGCCAAGAGGTCCCCACAGGATACAACATGATGCCCACACAGGAAATAATAGAGCTGCAAGAGGGAGCTAGTGCAGAAGAAAAATTGCTGTGGACTAAGAGGGGATGCAGCAAATCGCCGACTGATTTGTTGTGGCGACAAGAAAGTTCAGGAAAAGCGGTGATGCCAGTTACATTGTTAGAAACAGCGTTTCAACAACTACACTTTCCCGCACATAACACAAAACAGCACATAATGGCGGAAATACAAGAAGATTGGTTTGCACCTTGCCTCCAGGAGCACATAACAAGGTTGGCATTGGAATGCACAACATGTCAAATTTATAACTCAGGTATGACATTGCGCACACTAAGAGGTACGATACCAAAACCAAATGGCCCATTCAGAGAGCTCCACATTGATTATGTAGACATGGGAGAGAGATGTAATGGGGCTCGATACATGATTGTGGTTGTATGTCCATTTTCGAGGTGGGTGGAGGCAGGTCCCTGTGCGCGCCCTGATGCGAAGGGCGCCGCAAAGTTCCTAGTGCGGGAAGTATTCCCGCGCTGGGGAATTTGCGAAGTCATTCGCTCAGACAACGGCACACATTTTGTCAATGAACTATTCAAAGAAGTGACTACGTTATTGGGAATAAAGCACAAATTATGTTCGATTTATCATCCTCAAAGTAATGGCGTAGTGGAAAAGATGAACGGCCTGTTAAAAGGCAGATTGTCAAAATTATGTTTTTCCCTCAAAAAGACCTGGATGTACTGCCTACCTCTGGCCCTGTTCGAATTGCGCAATCAGCCAAGTAAAGACCACCATTTGTCCCCGCATGAGATCGTCACGGGAAGGAGAATGAACACAACACATTCGCCTCTCCGTGAACGTTCTGATGCACACAGAAGCGCAGCGGTATTGGGAGAGGAGTTCACAGAGTACTTGAAAAAACTAACAAGGGCAGCGCGCATAATAGCGAAGCAACTAGCCCCCCCCTCTACAAGAGAGGAGGGGAATACAACAGAATTAGTAACACTGCCTGACAAACCATTACAGCTAATGCCCGGTGACTTTATATATGTCAGAAGTTTTGTGCGAAGGTGGAATGCGCCACGTTTCCATGGCCCTTATGAGGTAGTGTTTTGCACGCCCACGGCAGTCAAGGTGAAGGGCCTAAAATACTGGGTGCATTTGACAGACGTGCGCAGAGCCTATAGCGCCGTGGAAGGTGAGGCGCAGGACGAGGCACAGGCAACAGCGGACAGTGGAGTTGTGCAGAATGAGTGAAGGTGATTTTCTGTATGTGCAGCGATTGACAATGAATGCAACTGATGACATGGCATTCGTACGAAAAAAAAAAAAAAAGAATATATTTTTGCTCTTTTAATTGAATGTTTTTTTTGTTCTCTCATTTTTTGAAATATCTCTTTCTTTTGAAGAAGTTTTTCTATGTAATATACAATGATCTAAAAGTATTGATTGTAAATACCCGTGTCTGTGGAAACAAACCCTTCCCCCACCCACGCCCATGTTTTATGAAAAAAAAAAAAAAAAAAAAGAGCTTCCAACGTTGGAAATGTTTACATGTCTGTACTTAATGTACTTTTGTATCTCAAACAGGAATTACCATGGCATCTAATGGGCAGCCTGCAACTAATAGATTTCTTAGAATTAAAGAAATGTTAATAGATAGACTTACATATTCATATGAATGTGGATTGTCAATTTGTGTTATTGTGTTCTTCCTATCAATGTTTTGCCTGGTAACATATTGGTTTATAGCGTTCATCTCTTTCGAGATGACCGAGGGGCGAGGGGGGAGTAACATCACCCGAGCTCCTGGGAGCAATGCAACCACAACTGTAAATTTTAAAGAAGGTGATTTTCTGGTGTGGGATGGATCACACTTTGTATGGGGTTATTACACTGAACCACCAACTGTCGCCCTGTCAGATTCAAGAGGTATACAAACAGAAATGGAAAATAACACAATGTCCATACCTGAACTATATAACGGCCCCAACACCCTCCCCACCCCATCAGAAGAAAGTGACTTGTTGTTTATTGAGGAAGATGGGAATATTATAACTATTAAAGAACATAAGGAAACATATCAGAAACTTGACAAGGGGGGTGGGAAGGAGGAAGGGGGGCCCATTTTTTCTTCTATCAAAAACAGCAGACGAAGGAGAAGCAAGGATAGTAGGTGGAGAAGAGAGACAAGCAGGAGGGGGTATGACGAGTACTATGGGTTAGGGTTAGATAAAATGGAAGATCCTCGGCACCCCCACCAAGCAAATAAATGGTATGCTGATATGAGTGCCACAGCCAAACAAACTACAAATGAGAGCTGTTATGTCTGCTCGCTCATTCCCCATGCATCAGGCACACCTAAAGTGTTGTTGCCCAGAGAATTGCCCATTATAGATGCCCAGTGTCTCCTTCATCTCACTCTATGCCGTATAAAAAACACCTTCCAGGCACACGACGTCACTTTCAAGATTATACAGACTGAAAAAACGTGCTACCCAAAAGCAGCTGGAGTGGTATGTCTCAAAGAACCATTTTTTGCGATACAAGGGACACTGTTTTCTGAAAACAAATGGAAAGATGAAGAAGTACTGTGCAAAGCGGAAGCACTGAGAGGTGTCCAACCAGCCAAACTGCGATGGATGGAAGAAACATGCACACCAGTATGGAAGGAGCACATTTCCAAACTGACATGGGTAACAGCAATGGAAAAGCCCTTCAAGCTACAAAGTGAGATCAAGAACGAACTATGTTTTAAGGGAGAAGGAAAAGTGGCAATAGGGACGAATAAAAACTGCAACAAAATCCTCACCATCCCAGAGATGAGAAAAGGAACAGCCGCATTGATGGACACATACTGGGTATGTAGGAACCAGGCCTACTTGCACCTTCCCCAGGCATGGAGCGGCAGCTGCTCGATGGCCACTCTGCACTCGGCCCTAATGGTGATTCCAGAAAGCCACGTTGACGAAAATAAAAGGATGCCAGGGAACATGGTCCAGGGTGTGGTTCCTCCCACTGCAACATCACGCCTCTATGTCCTGTCCTCCGGAGAGAAGGGAGAAGAGCTATCACGGAACAGACGGGCATCAAATTACATATCTCAAGCCTCGTCTGATTTATTGGCACAGATCCCAGACAGGTACCGACTGTTCAGCTCTGTAGAAACATTCTTTGCCTCGCTAATTTCAAGTGTCCAAGCAAGGGCGAATGCAAAATGGCTCCAGATAACACGGTGGGAACTGATTCAGTTAGCCAATGACACTGAAGAAGGGTTTAACATAATAAAAGTAGAACTGCGAGCTCTACGCCTGATGACCATGCAGAACAGGTATGTTCTGGACCTACTGACAGCGATTGACGGAGGTGTTTGTCGAAAAATAGGAAGTGCCTGCTGCACTTTCGTACCTTCTGAAGACGCGGAAAATGGTTCCTTATCCCACGTGATCGAAGCAGTACACAATCTGGGAGAGAAGATGAAGATGGAAGGTGGAGCAGAAGCCAGCACGTGGTTCGACAATATCTTCTCCTGGGTTCCCTCTTGGCTTGGAATAACAATGAAATTTCTGGTACCAACTGTGGTGTTCCTCCTCGTGGCCTTCTGCCTGTGCCAGTTGGGCCTCCGGTGTTGTGCAAATGTGGTCCCTAACGGCGCAATGATGATGGTGACAATGGGCAACTCTGGTGGTACAATGAGGGCAACACAAGAAGTATATGTGCAGACAGGGATAGATAACACCCCCCAGTACCGGTTAGTACCTATGTACCGTGACAAGGACATAGTAGACAAGCTATGGCATACCACTATCAAGGAGCCCCGAAACGTGGAACTAGAATGGTACACAGAGGTCTGGGTAGATTTGGAGGAAAGTGGTGACTGTATATATTTAACGTGCACACCAGACGAATATGCCAGAAGAGGAGAGAGCTTAAGGGGGGTGTGTAGGGCATGGATGCCCATCAAGGGAACACCTGCATGGGATGACGCGATAGTAGAGGAACAAGAGTGCAGAAGGTTGGACGACCTGAAGAATTCGTTACTTTAGTAACGAAAGGGGGGAAATGTAGGGGAGGACAGGCCTTAAAGGCCCCCCTCTCCTGCATCCTTCTCCCCAGGTGAGGACCCTGGCTCGCCGAGCGTCCCCCCATGCCACCTGAGCCCAGGTGGAGGAGGGCTTGCCCGCCGATGACATTGCCCCCACATATCCATCATACACTCACACTAATGTTTAGATAGGCCTAGAAGCCTTCTTGCCCAGCAAAGATGGCGTGAGTTCAGCGCGCTGTAGCACGGCCCCCACCTTTGGAGAGCTTTCCAAGTATCCCTGCCGCCGCAGCCCTGGTAGATCCGCTGCGAGCGCGTTCCCATGAGAAAGTCGGGTATGAGCTAACCCGAGATGCTAACACTGTAACATTTTATCGTTCACACTGTAATATTGCACCTCGCATGACCTGGTCCGCGAGGCCGGGGTGACGGGGAAAAAGCTGAAGCATCACTTTCTGAAGAAAGTAGAAAATAATTCAAGTATTGGTATTAACGAACTACCTCTGTTTAAACAGATTTTGTAAACTATGAATCAACCATAAAGATGTAACGTTATATGATGTCACCCCAGGTCTGGACTAATGCTGCTATAACTACAGAGAAAGATGCCGACAAAACGTATAACCTTTATCTGTATAAGTGTTCTCTCAATTTTATGAAGAAACTTGAACTCGTATATGTTTTCTTAATCACCCCAAGCGGCGAGTATCAATCTCTGTAGGCCATAACCTAGAACTACCTCATGTACTGTAGTGAATATAATGTTAGGTAACGAAAAGGTACTTAGACTGACTATATCAACGAAATCATTAATGAACTCGAAGTATATATGTATGGTATGGTAGTTTAAAGAAGACAAATGATATAAAAGTTTTGTATTCAGAATCAGGCAACACACGAGGAAAATACCTTTTGTGAATATATGCAAGGCCATTCTCCCTCCCGCCCTACGAAGCCTGCCAAGTAGAAAAAAGCTAAGGCCTGTGCCGTGCTCCCCCACCTCCCCCGGCCAAGCTGGAACTACTCCAGAGAGTCAGAGGCCCCAACACAGCATCCAAGGCCACCGGCCGCCACCTGTGTTATTTACAGCACGATAATAAACTTACGTTTGAATCCACTGATCTACCAGCACCCTCTCGTAAATCCCACAATCCCCCAGACCACCCCAAGGAGACCCCCAACAATGGGACAAGACACAGAGCCCCCTTCATAGTAGCTTCTAACGTAGTAATAAAACATGTACCACCCGGCACAAGCCCCCCAGAGCCCAGCCCCTCGACCTGAGATACCAGACGTCAGAACACCGGTAAATCCAACAGATGACCACCAGACCCCTCACAAGGTGCATTCCTCCTGTGTTGTATTGATTGAAAGATTTACTGTAGAAGCTAGATATGGGGTTTCAAGTAACTTCAATGTGCATGATCTAGGGCACCTAAGTCAGGGAAGGCATTCATCTTTGTCACAGGCTGCCGCAGCGTACCAACACCGCCCGGATGACCTCGAGCCGGCCTGCCAGGCCCAACCCAACCCACGAGGCTGACCAGTGACGACATCTCACCCGGACCAACCATGCTGCAGCAACATCTATAGTTAGTCGACGCCACCCAATCCCAATTAACTTGTGCCCCCTATAGTGTGTAGGTTCTGATGACGTTTTTTGTATTAGAAATACGCCTGCCTTTGCGATTGTCAGGCAGAGCGCTCTCGGAGGTTGCAGAGTTCTTTGCATGCCATATTCTTTGGATAAACTCCCACTTACGCTCACCCGCACTCTGTCTTGGCCTTATTCCCATTACGGGAGTGTCCATTATTGTCTCCCATTGCGGGGAGGATCGTGCTAACTTGGGGGCGCTTCCACTCAATGGTCAAGAAAGATGTATGTTCAATTAGGAAAGAATTTTATCATGCGGTTTCCCCAGTTTAAAGTTGTAATTTGAAATGCAAAGTGAGACAGAGTTCTCAACTCTATTCTGTCATGAGGGCAGCAAAATAGTTGCGAGGATTTGACATGCAAATTGTGAACAGTAATTCAACCATTGACTCAGCCCCAGTGTGCTAGCGAGTGGGGGGCTGTAATGTACGGAGGCGAAGGTTTGCTTTTTTAATGTATGCTTTTGAAGTGTTGACATTCCTGAAGATAACGTGGGGAATGAGCCTTGTTTAGGAGAAAGAGTAACATCTGTGTTGTGAGCCTAAAGGGTTTGTTTTTCTTTTGGCAACTGTAAATTCCATGTGCTGGTGGTGCATTCTGTTTAAAGGAAACACACTAAAATGGTTATATTGCATTTTAGTTGTGCCATGTTTATAATGGGTGAGAGACTCACTTAAAAAAGAAAGTGAGTGAATGTTATTTGGATTTTCGATTTTTGTGTATTGATTTGAAATTGCAGAATCAGTTTGCAATGGTTTGGGGGGAAAAGACAATTTATATTTTTCTAAATTGCCTCTAAATTGCCCCTGGAGTATTTTTGACTGTTCCCACGCTATGCCATGGATTTGGACTGTTGCCTTATAAGTGATGTATGTGTTTGGAAATAGTGACCTGTTAACTGTGGTACATGGTGAAAAATGTTGACACATTTAACAGCCCACAAGCAATATAGAGTGTGGGTTGCTCTTGCAGAAAAAAAAAACGTGCAGGGAGCTGAACTACACATGGCATTTTTTAAATGCACTGAAATAAGTGGTTATATTCTGGCAATGGTACAACAGAATGAAAAATCTGCGTGTGATAAGACAGCACAAAGATTTAGTGGGTTGCGGGTTCTTTTGAAAGATCACACATTGCTTTGGAGTGAGCTTGTGAAGCCAAACTACAAGGTTACGAGGAAGAAGAAAAAAAAACGTATGCCTTTTAAATGGGACATTGATCAGTTCAAAACAGGCTAAAAGACGCTTTGACATTTTGCAAAATTACATGGAGTAGAATCTGATGACAAGAAAAAGTGCCTCTTTTGAAAATAAGAGTCTTGCTGTGTGTGCAGAGCTTGTGCCTTGAAGATAACTTGCACTGTCTTGGGCGAGGTGCGCGAAGAAAAAAAAACTGTTGGAGGAAGGCAGAAAAAAGCAGAATACTGCGCTCCTGTTTAGTGAAATGGTGTTTACAGAAGCTGGCAGATATGAGAGCTTTTCTGAGTTGCTGGAGAAAAGCAGTGCATGAAAGAGTTAATCTGGATGAACTGTCTGAAACAAGTGCCTTCCATTGAAGCCGCCACAGTTTAAGAGTTATAGAGCAAAGAGATAAGCTTGCTGCGCGAAAGATAAACAATGACATTCCTGCATTCCATCCCCTGTGAGAAACACCGTCAGTGTGAGCAAAAAAACTGAGGAGGAGGGGGTGCAAAGACAGAAATGCTGAAACAGAACTGAAGGCAATAATTGCTGTGAGTGAGAAAATGAAAAAGAGCACAATTTACCGTACACATGCTGATGTACGCATGCTTTCTAACACCGGCATGCAATAACAGAGCTATGCAAGTAAAGAATTTGCCCAGTATCAACACTGGAAGGAAAACAAAGGCTGCACGCAGGATGGCAGACGGGCACATCACATCTGAACATTTGGGGAACCTGTGCATCTGTGAATGGGCTAAGAAAAGACAGCTGCCCATTTCAAGAGACATGGCCATGCAAGCTGCATCCCCATGCGCCATGTGATGTGATGTGAAGTGAAGAGACATTGCTGTGCAAGCTGCATTCCAGTGCTCCATGTGATGTGAACTGAAGTAAAGCGCTGTGCACTGGAGAAGAAACCTCTAGGCGCTTTGAGAAGTGAAAATACACAGCTGTTTAAAAATGCAAGCTACATTGCCAGGGCTGGAGTAACTGACAAAGACATTATGGCATTCCAGATGGAAGCAAAACAGACAAAAGCGCTTAGCCGTTTTGCAAGAGACAACATGCAGAGCGGGGCTTTGGAGTATAACATGAACACTGCACATTAGCCATGATCCAGAAGCCTCACGGTTTAGTGCAAGAATGAATGATTTGTTGAAGCAACAAAAGAAACTGACTTAGACTATCGCGCTCAAAGGGGTGGTCCAAGAAATCAGCAAACACCCTTTGGAAAAAAATGACAAGTGGAAAACCAGAGGCTTGAAAGACACTAGCTGTATGGAGAAAAATAAACAAAGCTGCTTGTACAACTGCAGGCGGTATTGGACTGAAGGACTTTACCTTTGAAATATGGAGTGATGCCAGCAGGGCAACCTAAATCAAGATCATGAGACACTGGAAGCAAGTTGGCGCCTGGCATTCGTGATCGCTCCGATGACAAAGGAAAGCATTGATCCACTGAGAAGTGCGACCTGGGTACTTATTATATGGCTTTTGTAAAAGCACAGATCAGTCTGAGGTACCATTGACCAACTATGATCGCATTGCACAAATGAGTTTGTGATTAGGCAGTTACACCCCGTATGGTTGAGTGTAAATAAGCCCCCAATAACATGCAGAAGGGTGACAAATAATTGCAGTAGCAATGATAAAGTGTGTAGTTAACTGATGAGACTTCTGAAGGTGGGGGTGGTGTTAAGGGAAGGGGTGGATAACGCTGATATTGAAGTTTTGATGACATCCTAATGTGAAGAACAATGACATTGTACTTTTGATGAAATCCTAACATTTCTGTTTGTATTTTGCCTAGGCAAAAAAGCAAGACAGTTGCGTGCCATTATTGAAGTAGATGTGTGCAATTTGCGGGTGACACTGATCAGTCAAGCAGACGCATTCTCAGAGAAAGCGAGTCACTGCGTGATGAAATATATGAACATTGAACGTGCCCTGCACCGCACTCAATGCTGCTAACATGCATGACGTATGAGGACATTTGTTCTGCAACCTGCGAAAGGTGTCCAAAAGAGTAATAACTTTTGCTGAACTGGCACGGTGCAGACTTGGCTAGTTATCAAATATTTGATGCTACACATTCAATGATTCAGCTGATATGTTTTGCCTTTCTTGTTTAAAGGACTGTGGACAATGAGTTGTGGACTGTAACATCATGCACCACAAACAGCTGTGTGACCCAGCACTTGAATGCTAACACATTGAAAAATGGTTTTTAAATGCACTTTTTGAGATGAATCTGAAAAAACGAAATGGTTTTGCTCTTCCAACTGAATTGCTTTAACCAGAGATGTTTTGCCTTTTGAAAAAAAAAAAAACTTCTACGTTGCACGTAGGCAGGAAAATGATTTATGAATTCTTGGGGCAGCAGAATTAAGCAAGCAGGAGTGTAATTTATTTTGAGATAAGATGAGTGCGCACATCAAAGTCACCTGTGCGTAGGTTAAGATTCTTAATTTGAAGTCATGCTGCCAAGTGTGTGAGCTATAATTTGAGATGGTAACCTTTGAAACACTGGATACTTTTACAGCCAGCTTAAGGCAGGTAAATGAAACCATGACTGACTTGATATTTGATTTTATGACACAGTGTGTGACACGATTTTTGTTAAACCAACTAGTTTCATGTTTTTGTGGGTACAGCTGTCTCCAGCACACTAATGCAAAGAGTCACCTTTTTGATTGTAGACATTTGGAATAATTCTTTGGAAAAGCGCTACAAATGAGTATCCACATGGAATTGCTAGCGTACTGGCCTGGCACATTGTCAGACATCTTTTGTCACTGACTCATATGACTGGTGTCTATGAAGTCCTAGGCCCAAATGTTTCAGTGAATGGATACAACGATTTGTTTAATTTGTTTAATGTGATGTTTTTTTTTCTGACCAAGAACTGCAGCGAGTGTTCTCGCCAAGATTTTATGGACTATAATTTGACTAAATGCATTTTACACAATGGTGTGATGAAACAGCCACTGCCGGATGGTAGTATGGTGTTTGTAGCTAAAACTAATATTGTATATGGTAGATATCCCACTTGAAGAAGGGTATTCTCCAAGTCACAATAGGTAGACACTGTGAACATGTTAGATTTTCCAGTAGTAAGGCAACATTTAAATTGTAGGCTGGTAATGCACACCTCTATTATTAGAGTGATACACTTAGACATAGATTTATCACGAGGCAATGTTTCCTTAGTACTACCAAGCTGCTACAAATGGAGTCCATTTCTATGGCCCAACACTAGAGTGCGCGTAGCTAGGGAGCTAGATTCATTAATTGCAGGAGCAGCGGGGAGTAACAGGTGCTTTATATGCTTGTGACATAGAAACTGTGCACAATAAGCTAGCCACTATGGGTTCTAATGCCAGCTCTGCTATAGAACTTATGGCCTAGTGGTGCCCATTGATACGCCCAACACTGCTACAAGTATTGGCAACCACTGGAGATGGCAGAATTTTAGGTATGAAGACATTTTTTCTGCCATAGGGCAGGTCAACAAGACTGCTAAATACACATGATGCATTTTATGGCAAACATTGTTAAATCAGCAGGTGTTGGCTTTTTACTGAGTGGGGGCGACCATCCTCCACACACTGGCACACAGAGCTACAGTTACCAGCATACATATGGATCAAATTGCTTGCTTTTGATTGCATGAATAACACATGCCAAGCTTTAATGCAAATTAGTAGAATTGTTTTTATTTAGATAACCTGGTGCCCATGGGTTCACCTTGTTCACGAAATTAGATGGTTTCTGGTTGGGTTCCACATACATGGGGGAAGTGTCTAATCACACAGCCCATAGTCACGTCTGAATGCCCTGGGATCAGGGGGAGGGTAGGCCCTTAGAGTGAAAGGCTGCCAGGTTTAGAATTGGTAACCATACATAAATGCAATAGTGCATTGTAGATTAGACTACACTGGATGGCCTTGACATTCTAACTGCATGCTGCTTTTTAACTGACAATCAGTTATACAATAATTATTTAGGTATTGTGTAGGCCAGGTTTTGGCTAGAGTAAATGCCCATGTTCACTTTGTGTAGGTATTTTTTTTTGTGTAGGCCAGGTTTTGGCAAGGGTATATGTCACTGTTCACTTTGTGTACATTTTTGTTTAGGTAGTGTTTTACCTTGCATGCCACGCTGACTAACCGCTAGAAGATAGTTTGCTTAAACCTCTTGCTTAAACCTCTTGCAAAGCCCCAAGGTCTTTATCACTGCACTAAATACTATATTGATAGATATTAGTCAGCATTGTCGCACACACTTTGAATAGGGGTGGAATGTAGTGATACACAAAATTGCAACCTTGCCAATCAGGGCTTTAGATGACAGCATTAGCCGCTGAAAGCCAATAGTGTATTCAAAGTATGTGCCAAAAATGCTGACAGTAGTCTGTTGTAGCACTTCCATTATGCAGTAGTGAGCTACAAGGAATATGCAGGCCTAGTAGGAGTGATAGGTCACATTATGCAGGCAGGGCGAGGGCCCCGAGCTCTGTAGCTAATAGACAATATTGGAGTGTTTGGAACATTATGGCACCTATATAGTGCTTAGATAGCCAGTCTTAAGCGCTATGAACACTAAACTATGAGTGCATGTCTTTTAGAGCTTGCTCTAATAGGGTTAATACATCTCGGCTTCCCTTAGAATATTCTGCCTCTCTAACGGTAGCCCTGTAAACTAATCTCCCTTTCTCTGGGAAGGCACTGATAAGGCTTTCGCGCAGATGGGCTCCAGGGAGGGGCTCAGAAGAAGGAGCACAGTGGAAATTAACAGAGTTGGGTTTTTTCCATGAGCCAGCCTATATTTTGCACAGGGAAAGTTCTGGAACTGTGCGTCATGGACGGACAGCACGAGATTATAAAATATGCATGCTCACATGACTCAGGTGGGAGATCGTCCTGTGGACTTGGTTTGAGCAAGATCAAGTGCCCGGAATTGGAGCTCTGACGGCACCCAGCAGCGCTGTCCTCTGAGCGGGGCTTGTTACAGCTAGCTTATGAGGGCCAGGGTCTCCCAGTGCTGATTGAAGGGGCGTAAGACTGTGTTTCTCTATGTTTCTCTATGTTTCTCTATGTTTATATTTTGCATTTCTCTAAGTTTTGTGCTTTGTAATCTTCTCTAACTTGAATCCCAAAATGTATATGAAATTCACTGTTTAGAATAAATACTAAAACTTATTGAAGGTGTCATTTGTCACTAGCATGAGTTCACTGCTCAGCACAATAGAACCTGTATTTTGGGCTGAATTGGGTATTTTTTGCTCTCAAAGGGCTGGCCCCAAGGAAGATTTTGCCCATATCAAGACAGATACTAATCTCCCATCCAAGTTATTGCGACCCTCTAACACGATGCGTTCCAGCGTCTCTACATTAACTATCACAAGGTGTCTGCCAGTGCGATTCCCAGAGGGCTGGGATATATATTTAGTTAATGACTTGATTCTCCTAGTCACCTGCATGGCAGGTGGACCTTTGGGTTTTCACAAGAGTTTGTTTTTGCTTCAAGGATCTTCAAATGGGCTGAAATAGAAGTTAGACCTCTTCTGGTGTGCAACTTCAGTTTGATTGTTTAGTGATCAGTTCTTTGCAGTTCAGAGTCTTGCTAAGACTTTGGAATTTAGGAGTCCTCCTTCGGTTCGTTTTTGATCCTCTAGGGGATTTATCAATCAGGGAGGAGGGAACAAGGTTCAACGACCGGGCATATCTACAAAGGGTTTTACATATCACTATCGATTGGTTGTAAGATACATTTTTCTCCTTGCCAAGTTTGGCGTCTTAAGGGTCAGGTTGGTAAATATCTGCCTTTTGTCATGGTAGCAGAGACCTTCTTCAAGAGTTCGGGAGGTCTGAAGGTTTCCGTGTTGGCGGTTTGACAGGTTTAGCTTCTCAGGTGGGGCCCCTCTCTTCCATTCTGCTTCTGCCTCCAGAAGACATCCTTCCTTAGTATACACATATGTCTGAAGACAATTGTGGGTTAAGTCTATTGCTTTTCTGCTCCGCTCAGGATGGGTTGTCCTATTACAAATTAATAAAATGTCTTTTTACTCCCATTTTACCTTTTGTGAAGATTTGTCTTTCCCACTTGGTTCCCCAGTGTAGTTATGTGACATGCTCTGTTTCTAATACGATATCTTCCTTTAGCGCATGGGATGGAACCTACAAAACGTTCACCCCTACGGGGTACTTTTCTTTATCTCCAGGAGAGCTAGGTGCTTATTTTCTTTGGTTTGCTATCTAGGTTTCCAAACAGGGTATGAATTTAAGTGTTTTAAATGTTTGATTGGACAATGGAGGAGTTTATTTCAGATGGGTTTTTTCCTAACCTATAGTATAGGAAAACTTTAATGTTTTCCCACTCTTTTAACCAGTTGGTTTTGGTGGCCTGTAAGGAACGCTGGAATTTGCACGTCTTCCTGTTGTTTTTTCTTGCAGTGGATTTGTCTATGCCTTATAAGACAGTTATTCGGGCAGCCTAGTCTTGGGCAATTCTCTTGCGGTCAGCTGATTGATTTGATGAATAAAAGAAACATTTTCTTTCCTATTATTTTTATATTATTTTATGATATTGTCTCTACTGTATTGATCATGTTGTACTAAAGGGATGCAAGGGCTTTGAACTTGCATAATATGAGCCTCCTGTCTTGTCATAGAATGGCTAATCCCCCACACTAACGTGAGATGGGGGTTTAGATTCTATTAAAGACAAAGAGGCAATTATTATCCCACCCACCCACCCTGGATATGATATGACATGACATTTATGACACGTATGTACACAGGTGGTTCAAGAGAGAATATTCTTTGGTTTGTTGTTCTTCCCATCCACCCACCCTTCTTGCTTGTTGTTCTTACAGCTTCGAGTTGAGGTTCTGCTCAGGAGTGTGTTTCGCAGTTACAAGTTATGGAGTACGTGGTACGAGAGCTTCGCTGGACTTGCCTTCATTGTTTATCATCTGATCTGTGCAGTGGATGTCTGGTTCAAGACAGCTACAGAAAGAGGAATTGGGATTAGAGTAATGGATTTATATAAGGAAGGTGTTAAGTTCGCGGGCCCGCGGCCTACGCGCGGGTGCTGGAGTTGATCAATGAGGCCGCGCGGCCTGTGACGCAGCTCCAGCGGGAGCTGGAATAAATGCACTCCCACGCTGATGTTGGGTCTGCCCCGGAACTGCCTCCCGAACGCGGGGGCGGGGCTTTTATTAGGACGCCCTGCGTCACCGCGCAGCGGGACGCAGGGCGGAACGTAACATTCCTCCTTTATTATAAAACAAAACAAAACACATAACTATAACTGCCAAACAACTGCGAGGTCCAACAACAACTGTCCGTCTTCAACACTCAGCCGCCCTGCCATTAGGGTTCATGGCACCAGTGTACCAGCTACCACACATAGTCACTTAGCTTAGCTGGCGGTCTTGTTGTTGTTCTCAGTCTGTATCGTCCTTCGCGGGGTTCACCCCCCCTTGCTTCCGGCTCTGTTCCATCTTCGCGGTTCGGGCCCTCGAGGCCGGGTTCATCCACCGGCTCCCAGTCTCCATCCCTCGCTCCGTTGTCCTCAGGGATGGCCTCCGGCTCTTCTTCGCTGGGAGGAGTGTCCTCGCCTTCCCAATGGCCCTCCTTGTCGGTCCACAGTGTACGTGGTACGGCCTTGAACCATGACGCATTCCTCGTCACTTGGCGGCTTCCCCGTGTCACCGTTACCATGGTTCCATGCCGGTTGCTGACGGTCCATGGAAGTTCCTCGTACCTGGTGTCCAGTTTAGACTTGGAGGGGTTTCGTAGCATGATGACCTGGTCACCCACTTGATGATGGGACGGCCTCGCTCTCCGCTTGCCACTCATGTGTTCGTTGGCATCCCTTCTCCTTCTCTCTGTGCGTTCCTCGTTCAACGCGTCTGGGGTTCTGCTTGGGTGATGCGGGATTGAGGATCTGATGACGGTGCCGAACATGAGGTCCGCAGGCGGAATGCCGGTTGTGCTGTGAGGCGTGACCCGGTAATTTCGGAGGAATCGGAAAAGGTCAACCTTCCAGGGGCTGGCGTTAGACTTAGATACTCTGAGCACTTTATTGATAGTCCTCATAAATCGCTCTACATCCCCGTTTGCCTGGGGGTGTCTTGGAGTGATGTGATGATACTTCACATTGAGTTCCTGTAGATACTTTTTGAAATCCTCCCCTGTAAACGGCGGCCCATTGTCGCTTTTGATTGAGATAGGTAGTCCGTGAGTCGCGAACATTTTCTCTAGTGCCGGAATGACCACTTCCGCTGCTGTGGACTCAACTACCTCGACTTCCGGGTATCGAGAGTGATCATCGACGGCCACCAACAGGTGGAGGCCTTCTCGGAGCTTGCAGAAGTCAATGCTGATGGCCTCCCAGCGAGAGCGGCCCCGTTCTGCTGATATGATGGGTTCCGGGTCTGGCGGGGCCCCCGTGATCTGACAGGGTAGGCACGTGGCAACGAGTGTCTCGACCCGCTCTTCGATCTGGGGAAACCATACTCGGTGCCGAATGCGGGCTTTCGTCCTCACTAGTCCTTGGTGTCCTTCATGTGCTAGGGCCACTATCCTGTCCTGTAGTTTGAGAGGTATCACGATGCGGTTTCCCCGTAGTAACAGTCCACCTTCCGTGACTGACAAGTCTTGCCGCACTGTGAATATGCCGGACAGAAACCCTTTTGCTTCCGCTGTTCTGTTGTGTGTGTGTCTCATGAAAGTCTTCCAATCACCGGAAAGGATGGCATTTTTCACTAAGTCACAACACGGGTCCTGGTGCGTTTCCGCCTCGATCTCCTCGATGCTCACCGCCTTGGGTCTCTTGTTGAGTGGCCTCTCGCGGATGCCTGGAGAGATAGTCCGCTGGGTTTCCACTGCCTGGTTGATAGACGAGATTAAAGTCATATTGCTGGAGGTGCAGTAACCACTTGGTGATTCGGGCCGGAGGGTGTGCCGATGTTCCCATGAAGATTGGTAGCAGGGGCTTGTGGTCCGTGATTGTCGTGAAGTGACGCCCATAAAGGTAGAGGTGAAAGTGTCGGCACCCCCACAGCACGGCAATGGCCTCCTTTTCGATGTGTGAGTACCTTTGTTCGGTCTCTGTGAGGGCTCTCGACGCATACGCAATCGGTCTCTTCTCCCCTTCTCTCGTGACTTGCATTAAGATGGCTCCGAGCCCTACGGGGCTGGCATCTACGAATAGCTCTGTGGGCAGTTCAGTGTTGTAGTAGGCCATCTTGGTGTCAGCTGAGAGGGAGTCCTTGATGCTCTCGAACGCGTCCTGGCATGTTGGCCCCCATTCCCACTTGACGTTGGCCTTCGTGAGTTCCCGCAGCGGCTCAGATAGCGTGGCCAGGTTTCGGATGAACCTCCCGCAGTAGGTGGCCATGCCTAAGAAACTGCGCACTTCCGTGGGGGTCATCGGTGGGCTTGCCGCCTGGATGTCTGCGACCTTCTGCGGGTCAGGTGAGATGCCTGTGCTGCCAAACTTGTAGCCAAAAAAAGTGATCTCGGATTTGAGGAACTCGCACTTTTCCCGGTGTATTGTGAGCCCAACCTCTTGTAGTCGGCCCAGTAGGGCGTGAAGCCTCTCGACGTGTGTTTCTTTGTCGGGGGCGTGAATCAGAATATCATCGCTCACGTTGAGGACACCGGGGATGCCCCTGATGACCTCCTGGATGGTTTGCTGGAACACCTCCGCGGCAGACGATATTCCAAAACTCAGGCGTTTGTATCTCCGTAGCCCCAAATGTGTAGAGAACGTTGTTATGTATCGAGAGTCTCTGTGGAGTCTGAGTTGGTGATACCCCGCCTTTAGATCAATCTTTGAAAATATACTCGACCCTGTGAGGTCAGCCACAATCTCGTCGATTGTTGGGGTTATGTGGCGTTCCCTTTTGATGGCGGTGTTGGGGAGGCGCATGTCTATGCAGATCCGTACCTTTCCAGGCTGCTTGGGCTTCCGTGTTACCACCATGGGAGAGACCCAGGGTGTGGGCCCTGTGACTTCCTCAATGATACCTGCCTCTTCTAGGTCCTTGAGTTCCTGCTCCACTTGTTCTCTCATGTGGAAAGGCGTTCTCCGGTGCCGGACGGCTTTCGGCTGCACTGTCTCATCAATATGAAGCTTGATGGTTTTGCCTTTCAGACAGCCTATGCCTTCTTGCAAGTCAGGGTACTGGTTCAGCATCTGCTCCACTTCCTTTTCATCGTTGACATGGCAGATGAATTGGACCACACCCAAATCCTCCGCTGCGTCCCCGCTCAGGAGGCTCTCAACACCTGCTTTTACCACATAGACTTTGGACCATAGTCTGTTTTTCCCGTGTCCCAGCGTGGTGCGGAACCTGCCAATGACCGGCAGGGGCTTTCGACCGCCGTATGCATATAACAGGGTGTCGGTGCTTTTCAGCTCTGGTGTAGGACTTAGGGTCAGGAAAATGCTTTCAGGCATGACGTTCACCGAAGCGCCTGTGTCGATGGTCATCAGAATGCACTGGTTTTGGATGGATACCATGCATTTGCGCCTTCGGGCGGCTTTTCTGCGAGGTCCTCGGTCTTGGCATAGTGCAGACACCATGTATACCTTCCTTCCTTTCCTGTCTGTGTCCTTGGAGGGGGCCTGCAGCATCGCCGAGATATCATCCCCTTCATCCTCCGTGGAAGAGCTGGCCACTGCGACCCTTCTGGCACTGGCTTGCTTCTTTTTCTTAGTCGCGGCCTTCTCCGGCTGGTTCTGCGGGGGCTGTATGGGGGTGTCCGTCGATCGGCATACCTTCGCGTAATGGTCCTTCCGGCCACATGCTCCACATGTGGTGCCTTGAGCAGGACAGTTGCGACGGCCATGTCGTGGGCCACCACACCAGCCACACTCTGTGGGTCCCGGAACGCGCGGTTGCCACCTGTTTTGGCCGTATCCACCACTGTTGTCATCTCTCGAGGGTTGTTTGTTGGTGACGCGGGCCACCATAGCCGTATTTAGAGCAGGTTGCAGCCTGTGTAGTGTGGCCTCCATGTTGGCCGCTCTGGTGTGTGCTAGTTCCCTCTGACGTCCTAGTTCAAGGATCCGCTGTAGGGGAATACCCTTCTCACTAAGTATCAGGCGCCTCAATTTTTCCGAATGAATCCCGTTGATGATCTGCCTCCTGATTTCCTTCTCCACGTTCGTGAATTCACAGGACATGGCTAACTTTCTCAGGCGGGTGTGGTATGCATCAAGGGTTTCCTCCGCTGCCTGTAAGGTGGTGCAGAAGAGAAATGTCTCATAGTCTGGGTTTAGTTGAGGGAGGAAGTGATCGGTGAGGGCGTCTTTCGCGCTTCGGTACCCATCCTGGCCATCATCAACGTTGAGGGAATTGAAAATGCGCAGTACCTCGTCACCCACGCTGAGTAGAAGGTGTGCCTTCAGTTTCCTGGGCGCAGTGATTTCTTTGCACTCCATCGCCATCTCGAACTTCGGGATCCACAGCTGCCATCTGGGTCCGCATGACGACGGATCCGTGAAAGGGTCAAACGGCTGGACCAGTGTCGACGAAGTGCCTTGTGTTCGAGGTGGAGGTGGCGTCATGGACAGGTTTGCTGCAATTCTGGACGGCGTGGAGGGCCCAGGCGTGGATGCGCCGGCCGCCATGTTGGCGTGGACCTGATCCGTGATGTCGCAGTTGTCTCTGACGGCCACCCATGCAGCGACGTTGGGCCTACCTTGGAGGTGCCGCCGTATCCAGGCACCGTGTTACGACTCAGGGCCTGGCATTCCCTACACGCCGTGATGCTGCTCCCTTGTGCTGGATGTTCGATGCCACCTGGTTTTCTCGTTTCTGGAGTGAAGAAAAATGGACTTGGTGGCAGAGAGCATGAATGGATGAGGTAGGCAAAAAAAAATAATTTTTTTTTTGTTTTTTTTTTTTTTTTTGGGTGGGGGGGTCACGTGTGTGATGGCACCCCCACCGGGTGTCCAAAAATTTAGCCGATGGCTGTGTGGCGTTATTGTGCTCTCCGAGCACCGAGCCTTTCGTGAGATTCGTCTCTCCTCGTCGCCATTGTTAAGTTCGCGGGCCCGCGGCCTACGCGCGGGGGCTGGAGTTGATCAATGAGGCCGCGCGGCCTGTGACGCAGCTCCAGCGGGAGCTGGAATAAATGCACTCCCACGCTGATGTTGGGTCTGCCCCGGAACTGCCTCCCGAACGCGGGGGCGGGGCTTTTATTAGGACGCCCTGCGTCACCGCGCAGCGGGACGCAGGGCGGAACGTAACAGAAGGGTCCCTGCTCATTGGTCTCCTGCAGGGCATGACCTGTCCTCCATGATGGATTGGGGAGCTCCCTTATATTGACATTGAACTCTATTTAGTTCTGTCCTTTACAGCTTTTTTGTTTGTAAAAGTTTTTTTCTTTGCTGCTGTGGTTTCAGAGTAAAGATTGTAATGCATAATAATAGCCTCCTTGTCTTTAATAGAATCTAAACCCCCATTTCAATGGTTTCAAAGCCAGAGAAACAAATGATGAATTGGGTTCCATGAAAAACAGTAAAACACAAGACTAAACGCATTTCAACGTTTTTATAGCGTTTTTACAACTGTTGAACATGAGTTACATTTTTAGGATGTATATTAACTTGATGCAAAACTTTTACTGTCTTAAACCTACTCTGAACTTGTATAACGTCGCATTTTGTAACCAATTTGGTAAAATATGTTTACTTCAACTCGTTTGACCTGTTGACCCTTATTATATGTGCTGCCGCTCACTCCGCGCACTTGCTTTATATGAGTTCATGCCCCCGCCCCCCAGCAATAATATTGATTTCTTGAGGCGCCAATGGTAAGGTACTATGCGAGACTACACCAGAGGACTGCGGGGATCCAAACACCGGCCCGGCCAATCAAGAGCGGCGGTTGGCCAGGGGCAGGCGCGCGGGGCGGGGTGCGCGCGGCGGATGCTGCTGCGTGAAGTTTACCTCAGAGGGTGAGCTGCTGCTCCTGGTTCGCTCGCTCTCGCGCTCCTCCAGGTGTGTGTGTGTGTGGGCTGCGCGAACGCGCGCCAGGCGTAACGGTTTTTCCTCGCGCCGCCTAGGATGACCTCACCGACGTGCCCCCGCTGCTCGACCCCCGTCTACTTCGGTGAGTGACCCGGGGACGGAGGAGCACCTTCTACTCGCTCTCCCCACACGAGAGTTCCATCAGTTCCACGCCCAGCCCCCCACCCCGCCCCTCACCACCCACGCGAGGGGCGCTTACCTTCACCTCGCAGCTTCTCTGCCCACCAATGGAGCCTAAAGTCATTTAAAAAGGTGTCGCAAGTAAATGCCCATTGGAAGGTTTCACAAAAGCTTGACCTGTGTGTTGATTATCTCCCCTTATTGATTGTGGCTCCACGTCTTCAAAAGAGACCACTTCACGAGGAGAGAAGCCTGTCTTTTTAGAACATCTTTTTTTATAGATATCTGATTTTGAGCCTTTTTCAGTTTTGGCCGCTTTCTACGTAATGAAAATTCTGTATACTCCAAAACATTTTTGATATAAGATTTTAGGTGGAACACAGTGCTCATTAATTATTGTTGCTTCTAATTTCATTGATCGGGTAATGGAATTAATAACTACGGAGAATGTATCTTAAATGTTATCTTTTAATATTGTGTGTGTATATATGTTTGTTTTCTGCATGGTTTCTATAAACTATAACGCAATAAAATAACCTGTGAAATTGCAGACTTGGGTGCCTAGGTAACGTATGTCGGGTGCCACACGGTACAGCCTTAAATGCCCATTTACAGTAAGAAATCCTGTCATATTCCCAGGTGCCGCCTTGATTAGTTGAGTTTTCTAATTAAAATGTTATCTTTTAGCAAAAAAAGTCTTTATTTTGCACTAATATAATGTCGCCATCATTATCAAAGATATAAAATGAGCAATAACCCAGCATTTTAGTGTACCTCTGAAGTAGTTGGTGAGTGTCTGTGAAAAGGCCAGCCGCATGAATGGATAAATAAATGGGTATGATTTTGTTTTAAAAAAAGCTCTCTGAAAATAGTATTAAGTGAAAGGCTTGGTGTCACAAATACGGTTTGCTTGCCCCATAATTTGCTGTGCAAAAAAGTCATAAATCAAAAAGTTCACAATGTTAAAGGAAATGTATAGCAGCAGACCAAGTGCATCGTTTGGCAGATGCTCCAGGACATTGCGGCATGAAATGGCAAATTTTGAAGCACAAACCTTTATTGCTGCACTTTTTATATTGACTGGAGGGTGTAAGATTGGCACATTGAAGGAAAGAGGCAATGTGCAAGTCTACAAGAGAGCCAGGGTGTCATTATGTGTACCTTGTGTTTCAATTTAATGGGAAGAGTCCCAGATATCTCTAGCTTGGCAGAACATTTTTTTTTTTTGGATATGTTTTTGGTTTAATGTGCCTTAATATTGTTGACAGTATTGATCATTATCCAATGTAATGCTGAAAATATTTCCCTTCTACACTCTCCAAACACCCACCCATCTATCTCACAACACGTCTCCCCATCACTTGCATTCCCGAACCGCTCACGTTGTCATAAACTTACTCTTGTGCTCTGTCACACTGCCAAGTAACAATTTACATTCCTCAGTCCCTGCACAGTCCAAATCATACTCCCAAATTACAACTTGTGCCCCCCCATTTCCTCCGCAGTATAACGTCCTTCATTCTTTCATGCCACTTCTGCATTGTTCATCCTTTCTCCTATTCTATCACACTCTTCCCTCATCCTTTCTAGCAATCTGTAGCTCAATGTCTCCGGCCAAATGCTCCCTCACTGCTTTTTGGCCCTCTGCTCCCTCCACTTTCTGTACCTCCCGCTCCCTCTCTGATTTCTGGTATGCTGCTCCCTCTCTTAATGTCTGGCCCAATGCCCCACTGCTTCTCTTTGCTCTCTTGTCCACCGCTTCCCCTCCCCACCCCCGCTGCTCTTGCCTACCACTCCATTTCGCACCCACCCCCCTCCCTCTCATTTTGCATCAATTTGTTTATTAAATAAAATATAGATTTTGGCCTAGATCCTCTAAAAATAGAGCAGGGGGATATGCTATTTTTAGATTACCCATTTTTGGAAATCAGCAGGTCACCTTTAGCCACTATCAACGGGCTCTACCACCTTGTTCCTCTCTGAATGGGCCGATTTCTGCTACTCTCTCTTCACAACCACCTCTAAACTCCTTCTCATCTGCGATTTCGACATCCATCTGGACTTATTACTGCATCCACTCTCTTCTGTGACCTTTCTTCTCCCGCTGGTTCACGAACATCCGTCGGATGAAACAAGTGTCAGCTGTTGCCTTCGCATCCCACTCCCCCTTATCGCAGACTGTACCTCTGACTCTGCTCTCAGCAACCTCCATCTGGCCATTACTAACATTCTGGACATTCTTGCCCCAGTCATGAGGATCCGCCTGAAACCTGCCTCTAAGCGTAACACCTGGGATGAACTCTGAACTTGCAGTTCTGAAACGCAAGTGCATAGCTGCTGAACGGCAGTGGCAGCCCTCTGGCTCACCCTCTGAAAAACTGGCCTGTCGCCTGCTCCAAAGACGACTTTCCATCCGCGCCAAGAGAAGGGCCCACATCCATGCGCGCATCTCAGAGTTCATCCATGTTGTTGGATGCACCATTTTTATTTTTTTAAATGTGTAGGGAACTAGCCAACCCTTCTGCAGTCTCCTCCTCTCGCCTCACCCCCGCCCTTTGCAACGCCTTGTCCACACACTTTACTACAAAAAGTCAGGACCTCCTGAGCACCCTTGCATCCCTTGCCCCCTCCTTTACCCCATTGCCTCCTATGGCCTCCCACCCTCCTTCTTCCTTTCTCTCCTCCTCCTTCCCTATTACACCTGATGAGGTCACCAGAGTTGTCCGCTTCATGAAGGTCTCCTCCAACAGTTTTCCTCCAGAACCATTAATGACAATATTGGCTCTCTTGCCCTGCACTTGCTGATTTCTGCAACCGCTCTTTTGCCACTGGGTTGTTCCTTCCCCCCCCCCCATCCCTCAAGCACACCCTTGAGCGCCCCCTCCTGAAAAAAACCTTCAGCAGATCCCACTTTTCCAGCCAACTACCACCCTATATATTGCCCCCTTCCGCGGGAATCTCCTGGAGAAGCTGGCCTCCCCCCAACTTACCTCACACACTGAACTTGGTGGTTGCCTCCACAACCATCAATCTGGATTGCGAGCATTCAGAGGCACGGAAACTTCTCTTCTGAACACTCAAGAACTGCTTGCATCTCTGGACTCCAGCTGTCCTCGTTCTACTTGCTCTCTCCTCTGCTTTTGACACGGTCAACCACTCCATCCTCATAGAAAGGCTCCATGATGGCTCCATGATACCCTGGGTATCTCGGAGTGGGTACTGGACCGGCTATCCTCCTTCCTCAGTGACAGTCCGTCCCAGGTTATTCTGGGCACTTTCTCCACCTCCAGTGCCCCCCAGGGCTCCAACCTCTCTCTGTGGCCCTTTAACACTTAACTTGCTCCACTGGCACACCTAATTTCCCCCTTCTCCCCTAACTTCCAGTGTTGTTCAGATGACGCACAGCTTTTCTTCAAAATTCCCTCTGACCCTCTCCTTGCTGCTTCCACCATTCCGACTGCCTGCCTATCTGCCATCCAGTCCTGGTGCACTTCAAACGATCTCTGCCTCCATGCCAGCAAGACTGAGATCCTTCCTATTGGGATTACTGCTCCCTCTTTCTTCCCCTCACTCTGGCCATCTTCTATGGGCTCTCTCCCATCTCCTTCATCCGAAGCTAGAAACCTTGGAGTCATTGATGAGTTGAGGCAGAACATCGGAGACATGAGTCAAATGGAGGAAGGTTTATTCAGCGATCGCGCAGCTGCCTCCTCTGCCAGCCGTAACCGCTCTCTAACAGCCCCCTTCCCGTGTTCCAAAACCACATGTGTTCTGGAACACACATTGGTAGAACATAACACATCTTCCCCATTACAAAGAAACAACATTTGAAAATAAAACCAATGCAAATAGTATAGATGACCAGCTAATGAAAAAACGGCAGTAAACCAAATGACACAATGATTAAACACAAACAAAATCCTTATACTTGGTGGGAAACATTTGAACTCTCCCACTCATATGCCCCCCATCTGGCACTGACCTCCCCTCATCCGCACTTCTCACTACACCGCCATCCTCACTGACCACCACTCCATCATCGCAGTCCTTTGGGGGAATCGACCCATCCTCGCATAAAGCCAACCTACCCTTCGACCACACTTCACCTTCATCAACCACCACCACCACACTGTCCCTCGTTGCTGCGTACGTTTTGGCTCCAAGAATTTGCTCTCTAAGCACTTGTGACTATACCTGGGGTTCTTAATCAAAACCCAATCCCTATCAGCCACTCGTGCTCCTCAACCTTGAGAAGTTCTCATCGAACACCCGCGTATACTGACACTGTGCCTCTTCCACCATTCTCACCACTTCTTGGACTACACTCGTGCTGCACGCCAACCCCATCCATCCCAGACACAATTTTGTCCCCGGCTGGCGTTCCTTCAACAAAACAAAAGGAAACACTTTTGTAACTGAGTGGAGTGTAATGCAATAACTCCAAACCATGTGTTTCAAAACTGCACTCCACTACAACCCCAACCTCATAGCCAGCTGAACGCCACACTTAAATCTATTGGCACGTTGCACCAGCCTGTTTGCCCTGGGGTTGTACAAGGCTGTGCACGTGTGCTTGATCCCAAACTGCAGCAAGAATTTCTTCATTTTTTTTCTGAACAGAACCATAAACCATTATCAGTTACTATTTCCGTGGGAAACCCCTCACGAAAGAAAATCTCCCTCAAAATGCCACTAGCTACTCCGTTGTTGCTTCTTTCTCCCTTCCACTCTATCCACTTCATGTGATAATCCACTTAAACGAAAATGAATTTGAAACCTGCACCACCCAGCCCTTGAATAGGTCCCATAATGTCCACTGCAACCTTTTGACAAGGCTCCTTAGGCACTTGCACAGGCCGAAGCAGTGTTTAGTGCACCACTCTGTCACTTGCCAGACAGCTCCCACAATCCAACATCTGCACCAAATGTCTGATTTTTTTTTAAACTATGAACTGTTGGCCCCACAGGAATAATTTGAAATGCATAGTGGCCCAAAATACTGCCAAAGCTTCTCTCTCTACAACGTAATACATTTTTTTTTCTGCGCCCCTCAATGGCCTAGACGCAAATGCCATCACATGCTCCTCCTTCCCAGTGTCCTGTTGCGATAACGATGCTGCCAGACCCAGTAAGCTGGCGTCCACAGTCAACACTCTTTGTCCACTCACAAATCCCCCTAAAGAAGGTGCATTAGAGATCCCTCTCTTAATCTTCAAGGATTCCATACATTCCTCTGACTACACAAAGGTAACACCCTTTTTCAGCAATGTTCTCAACGGAGTAGAGATGGGGGCAAAGTTATTAACAAACTTGTGATAAAGCTCTGCCATGCCCATAAACTATCTCCACTGATCCTTATCCTGCGCTGCCACGGCCTTATTTATTGCTTCTACCAAACAGTGCTTGGGAGCTATTCCTTGAGCCGAAATCCTGTGCCCAAGATAATCTTTACTGCACTGTTAAATCAGCCTCACTCAACCTCTTGAGCACACTCCTCAACACCTTGCTCGATACAATCAGCAAAAATGAGGCTGTCATCCTGAAAAACAATAACACCCTCCAAAACACGTCGCAAGACAGCCGGAGCTGAAGCCAATCAAAAAGATGTTCTAAGGTACTTGAATGCAGAAACGTTTTGACACTTGTGACAACGGCACCTGGTGGTAAGCAGCATACAGATCCAACTTGGTTCATCCAACACAGCCAGGACCTCTGAAATGACGGCAAGGAATGTCTCTCCACCAAAATGTTATTGTTCAGGTCTCTCAAATCAACACATAAGCGCATCTTCCCATTGATCTTTGCCACTAGGACCACCAGGACAGCCAATATGTCCCATGCACACGTTCTGTCACTCCTCTTTGCAAGAGTCTGTCATGACCCCTACCCCTGGCCCTCACTTGCAAGTCAGCCTTCCAGTTGTGGCCAGGTCAAAGGCCTTAAAACCTCATCCAAGACTCTCTTGGAGTCGGTCCTGGCGCCAGGCTCATACACCATCAAGAAGACCAACATTAGAATGGGATTATTTAACTTGGGAGGGGGGGGCGTTCAGCCAACATGGAGGCACACCCATGGCTCAGTTACAAGGAACTGAGCTATGCGGTCTAGTCTTTTGGGTGTGGCAGGCCTGGGACTATTTTACCTGGACTACTTTACCTGAGAATATTTAAACCGCACCCAAACAGCAGAACATGCTTCGCGTTGGGCAGCGTAACGCTCAGTGTCCAGTTATTTGATGCCAGCTTACCTGAAACCAAGGACCGGCAGAGAGAGAAGGACACTACGAAACTTACCTGGAACAGTATCCTGTCTTCAATCCATCGCCGACTTCATTTCCACTCACCTGAAGGTACAAACTCCATCATCCGGCACCGCATGCTGGAATACCATAACCTGGAAAGAAAGACAGCATTAGTAAGCGTTTACTCGTGTTTCTTCCCGAACGAAGAAAGCCACACACTTCTTACCTGGGTAGTCATCTCCTGGTCAGTATCGCTGGAACATTACGGCGCTCGGCGAGGAACATCGCGAACTGCAAGGAGAGAAAAGACACAGGTTAGCAATACAAAAGGCGAAACAGCGCAGCGCATCGCACATTACTCACCGGACAGCATCGCGCACATCGCGCGCTTTCGCCTACCAGCCCATGCTCATCTTCAAACACCAAAATACCTTCCCATACCTAAAAGGAAAGAAGCAAGGCATTATTATTCGAACTAAGAGGGACATAAGAACTGCATATAAAGACTGTAAAGCAGCAAACCTACGGAGTCGCAGCAGGCCTGGATTCCCACAGGCGGGCTTGCACCAGTGAAGTAACTTGTCACTGCTCGCCCCCCACATCTACGCACCCCTTCCACGAGGAGCAGGACGGAGAATCCATCTTTTACAATATTAAGGGAAGGAGAAGGCCCAAGGGGGAGGAAGGAGTTGAGGCCAAGGTAGGTGGGAAAACATCTGGTATTGAATTCAGCTCTCCTATATTGCAGACCCATCTTTAACCAGAGGCCCTTACCAAGGGACTGGCAGAGGGTTCGAGAGTGCAAATCATCCAACCAGGGCTGGGTGGCGTATCCGTGGAGACAAGGTGAGCGTAACAGTTCCCCATGTAGCTGCTCGTTCGTGTGGTGAGGAACAAGCTGCACCTTATGCACCACTGGTTGTGCGCTTCTCTTCATTTTGATAGTGTTCAAAGTCCTTTTAGCTTCCCTAGACTTTCCGTGAACACCATAGGAAATTCCAAGGCTCGTCTTTTGTCCACTTCTGCAATCACCACTGGAACAGGAGCACTTGCTTGAATTCGAACCCCGAGGTTCCTCTGTTCCTCCCATCCCAGTAAGGATGATCCTTTCTTTGCCACCAGGATAGCCGCAGTACATTCCCTGCCCTTGTAGCCAATGACTCCCTCAATCTCTGTCTCATCATAGCCGCATGGCTGGATGTGGGGTGGTACCAAATCTTTCCCTTGACCACATTCCTGTGAATGTATACTTGGAAATAATAGTCCAAGGGGAAGCACTGTCCACCTTCATTGAGAGGTCTGAAACATCAATGTGGAACGTGTCCACAGAGCCTCCCATGCCTCCTGACACCACTGAGATTTCAAATATATGGCGAGGTTTACTCTCAGTGCTTTGAGTCCTCGGTGCACTTTCTTGCTCACAATGGGGTTGTCTGTACCCCACAGCATTGACAGTGTTCTCCTTACACATGCGTGCAAAGTGACGCTTGCACTTACATCTGATGCACTCTGCATTCCTTGCTGGACAAAACACGCTGGCTGCTCCATGTCTTGGATTCCCACATCTGATTCATTTGGTTTCTCTTCTCACCAGTGTTTGTTCTCCGACTCACTGCACATACTTCCTGACTGTGCTTTTCTATTTTCATCTCCTTCATGTACTGAGTTGTTTGCTCGATGCTCCTGGTGAGTTCATGCTGATGCTCATCATTGGCGACGGGGAGCTGACCGCACAGGGGGGGCGCAATAGAGCACAGAGGCCCCGCTGCACAGCAACATCCAGATCCAGGTGAGGGTAGTGGTCTCCTCCCCCTCCCCCCAAACCCCACCTTCACCCACCTCTGTGCCGTTACCCGCAAGAGGGCCAAGCCTAGGAGGCAAACAAAAAAGGAAAAATAAAAAGTAAAGGACCCTACATGCGAGATGGCACACTCGCGAGCCTCTGTCCCTCACCAAGGGCATTGTTTAAGTGTTGTCAAGGCAACACCAATAAAAAGTGTGGCACTCATGATTCCAAGAGCATGTTAAAGTGACAGTGCCATTATGGGAAGCTCACCTTTCTGAGGACAAAAACATTTAAAGATACCGTGTCTATGGAAAGCAAATAGTGTGATTCCCATCATCGTCGCCAATGGGAGTTGAGGGAGAACACCGGAGACATGAGTTAAAGGGAGGTACGGTTATTTAGCGAGAGTGCAGAGAGCAGCTCTCGGAGGTTACAGCCTCGGCCAGCTGTAACCGCTCTCTCCCAACGGCCCCCTTTCCGTGTTCCAGAACCACGTGTTCTGGAGCACACATTGGTAGAACATACCAGTAACTTCGACTCCTCTCCACCTTGCCTCCCATTCAGGAACTTGCCAAGAAGTCCCACTTTAACTCTTCCTTCTCAAAGGAATTCTCCCTTTTCTCAATTTCCCTCGGAAGCTCAATGTCTTCAGAGCACTGGTTCTCTCTAGGCTAGACTATTGCAATAGCCTTTTCCTGAATCTACCCTCTTCCTCTCCACGATCCCTCCACCTAATCAAGAATAGGGCAGCAAGACTTATCTTGGCCTCAAACCCAGCGGACGCATCCCTCCTGCCCAAAAACCTCCCCACTGGCTCCTGTTTGCTGCAAGAATCAAATTAAAATCCCTCTTCATCATCCATAAGGCTCTTTGGCCGCGGACCATGCTATCTACAACTTGGTATTACTAAATACTCTCTCCCCCACCCCTCCCCCTAGATCTTTACGTTCCTCTGGTACCAACTGTGTGTGTCAAGCGCTTCGCTAAACAGAGGGCTGGTGGCCAATCTCTTTCCTCAGCTCGCTACCTCTCATGGAACAGCTCCCCCCCCCCCTTCCTCTCCTTCTTGAGCCGGACCGCCTCAAATTCCGGAAGCTCCTCAAGACTTTCCTTTTCACCTCCTCTGCTAATCCCACAGTTTCTGAGATTGGTGACGAGGGCCTTTGTGTCCTTCTGGGCCCTGGCCTCCCACACTCAATCACTTTCCGCCTACACCCGTTCCCAGCCCTTGTCTTTGCACCCACTGGCCAATGCCACTGTAGGCCTGCACTTACTATTTATTGGCAGCTGACCTTTCCCTAGCACTTCATCCACTGGGCACTTGTATCTGCTCACTAACTAGCACGGGCACTCCTAGTACTTACTCCGACTCCCACTCCCTCTTCCTCCTCCTCTCTCTGGACTTGCACTTCTGAATGCTCACACGGCCCTGTAGGTCCGTCTTTATCCTTCAGTGTTTTAATTGTTTTTCAATCCCATGCTCCCTCCCTGTTGCCCTGTGGGTGCTTTGAAACACAATTTACTTGCTGTATAAGCACCTTAGACACATTCTCAAAGGTGACCTGCACATTTCAACGGGGCTGAGCTGTAGCCCAAATGATGTACTGGTCAGTTGCCTTGAATAAGTTTGTGTTGGAAGCGGTCTCGACAGGCTCCCACCGCATTTCTCCATGACGAGTCTTTAAGGGGCCTGCCACTGTAAAATCCGACCCCAAAAAATGCATTTCTATCCAATTTGAGGAACCGAAATGCAAGTGAGACAACAGCGGTTAATATGAACCGTATCGGGCTGCGCTCTTTGTTGGAGCAATTGATGAGATGTGCTTGCACATTTAATTTCTTGCTTCAAAGTTTTGATGATCCTGCCCTGGGTCTAAAACATTAGTGTTTGCAAAAATTGACGTTTTTGGGGGTGTTTTTGCAAAAAACTAAGGTTTTTGAGCTTTTTTTTTTTCAGAAAAACGGACGTTTTCACAGCATTTTGCGGGATCGCAAAATCACTATAAGCTGCAGGGTCTGGTTTGGTGTTGCTGCAGGCAGGGTAATTGTCAACTTCAGGTGAACAAGATGGCTGTTGCCGGTCTTTAATGCTATATCGAGAACAGGTGATAAATGTCACTTTCGGGGAGGGCAGAGCCGGTAACAGGCCTACTTGGCTCGGTCTTGCAGCATTCCAGCTCTGCAGACCACCATTGCAGTATTTATCGCTATTGGTGCTCTGTCGCCATCTGGGGTGTTGATACGTTTTGATATTAAGGGAACCTGAATTTGCACATTTCATGCTTTCCTTAAAAAGAAATCGCATACGTCTGCGATTGGAAATAGCTATTTCCAGGACCTAGAGGTGCCCAGGTGAGTGGGCAGGGGGATTGGATGGGGGGGTCTCTGGTGGGGTAGGGGTCAAGGTGAGGCAATCCAGTAGCAACCCGGCCTGGGGCATTGCTTTCAAGCACAAGGTGATGGCTGGGCAGAGGCGCAGCATGCCAGAATGAAATGCAGAGGCTGCTTGTACATGCTGCTTGCTTTCCCGGCCTCGATCGGCCAGCTCTCTCCTGCAGGTGCTAATCAGAGCAGCTGGCGCTGGAGAATAACTACAGTGTATGGTATTGCAATAGGTATTTAGATGTACAGACTGGCTGCAACTATTGATCACTAAAAATCTAGTTAGATTTGTGTATTACTAATGTAAGAGACTAAGCAGAGTGGATGCCATAGCATGCAGAGACAAGGGCAAACTAGGTGGAATATTGTAGCTTGCAGACATTGGGGTAGCTGGTATAAAGCAACAGGGAGATCGGATAGAATGTCAATGAGTCTGGGATCAGCTCCTGGGTTGAGCACCAGCTGCACAGATATATACAGTTGAAAGGTCACGGAAGTAGGTTTTCCATCCATCAAAAACGTCTGGTCAAGTGACATGTACATTTTCAATGGTGTTCCCTCGTCAATATGATCCACCTTCCCATACAAGATGAAATATAGTTGGTGCGATGCGATTTTAATTACACTAAACGTTACTGAAAAACATGGAGACAATTTAGTGTTTTATAGTAGAAATGCTGTAATTGGGCATTATGTATCCTAATTTTGTAGGAATGGATTTGCAGGACTGTTTAAAAAAATAAAATAAACATACAGTTAATACATACTGGTTTTGCCAACCAGAATATAGTTGGATTAAATAAAGTATCGTCCCGATTTACTTCTGGTTTGCAGTTCTTTGAAAGGAAACTTTGCTTCTTAAGAGTAGAGATGATTATAGCTGCACTCCTCTACATTATTCCCTTTGAACCTGAAGTGCGTAGAGAAGAGAGAGTAGGGAGAGATCTGAGGGCAAGAATAGAATGCAGGGTGAGCTTTGTTTTCATTGAACATGGTAATTTAAAATGCCAGCTGTGCTGCACAAGTGTCAATTTGAATTGGCAAACCTGCAGAATTACATAGAAAATTGCTATGCAACGCTGCTTACTTTATGCCTTGCATCTCAATGTAGTCGTATTCCAGGAGCCTTTTTATGTCCCCATGTGGAGCCTTGCATTCTAACATACAGCCGGGAATAGCTTCATATTCTCAGGTACAGCCTTAAATTTCAATGTACGGCCGCCATAGGTATTCCTATGCCAGGATCATCTTCATATTCCCAGGCACACCCTTGTATGTAGTTGTACAGCCATTAAATACTGCGAACATCTTCATGTGCCCAGGTATAGCTATACAATCATGTGCTTACATTCCAATGTACAACCATCCTATACTGGAGAGCAGATCCCTTTTTATGTACCCAGCTATAGTGTTACATTCTAATGTACAGTCATTGTGGACCAAGAGCACCTTCATATGCCCCTGGGCCACTATTGTATGAAACGCCTCAACCCTAGCTAGGTTCAACCTCAGATGGCGAGACTTGCAGAGATGTACTTGGGCTTAACCCTCATACCCCGCACGCCCCTTATGGTTCCTCATATATTATGCCAGTTTCAATATTGTCCACATGAAATTGGCATGCCAGTTTTTTCTTTGCAAGGCTATGTGCAGCACAGGCAGTAATGCAAACTTCCCTCCTACTCTAAGAACAGGCAAAGCACAGACCGCAGCAGAGGTACAGTATATGCAGCAGCAGTAGAATACTACCTTTTGCTTACAGTATCGGTGAAGCATCGGTAGCAACAATGCAAGCTTTGCCCAAATGTGCTTCAGCATAAGTAGCAACTGTGCACATTTCCTTTCAAAGAATATCCTCAGGAGTAAGAGTGTGCGCTTCCTTCGTGCGTTGGGTGCAGAACAAGCTTCAGGTGCCCAGCACAAACTGCAACAATGCACATTTCCTAACCACAGAAGGGGTAACGCGCCCTCGTCTGTAGCAGTTGCATCAGTTGAAGTCTCTCTTTTTGCAATATATGGCAGAAGTGCAACCTTTACTATAAAAGTATGGCAGTTCATGCTTCGCTTCCACAAAACTGGTATGCCATGCTCCACAGTGCTAGCTTTGTTTTTGTTTTCCTTCCTTTTTTTATTGATTTAGTTGAGTTACAACTTTTGAACATTTATCACCTAGATGTATAGTTTCAATTATTATAAGAATAGAGAGAAACGTGACAATCTTTTAAGATTCAGAACCAAAAAGTGCTCACATGTTCACAAATATGAAGATTAAAAATATAGTTTTTAAAATCCATATCAACAGTAAAAAATACATTACATAATATTCCAATAATTTAATTTTTCAGTCTCATTGTTTCGCACATTGATAAAATATGAGCTTACAATATTACGCATGTTCTTTTAACTATGCATCTAGATCGAGTTCTAAAGGTTTCAGAAAAGATCATTACAGTTGGTTGTGTGTTACAAGCTCGTTAAAACCTAGTGCATCGTATTTCACACATTTACCAAAATGATATTAATCCTCTATGTACTCGAGTTCTAAAGACTTCAGGAACCACATTGCAGCTATAGTTACTGAATTACAGTCCCCATTAAAAATGCCATCCCATAATACCTCATGTGTAATGGTTAAATGTTTCCAAAAATAAGCGTTCTAAATAAAATCTCCTTTGGAGCAATGCAGTACAGTCTCAAGTTCTTTAGGATTTTTACAAAAGCTACACCTTCTTGGGGATTTTGGAATTTTTGTTCTTCGTCCTATGACCTCACGAGTAGGCCATAAATTAAGCCTGAAACTGGTAACGTAGTTCTCATTTTGGGATCCGGAAATTGTATTTACTATCGCTCAGGATTGTTCATACCCTTGACACGAAATGTACTATTTTTAAAATCCACATGTTGCATGCATGTTGACGGGTTACAATCCAGTCATACAGCCATAGCTTTCATTTTGGCTCGATCTGGATTTGTTATTTCTAGTGATATACCTGTAGCTACCATAATAGTAGTTATATGGTTCTTCCTTCCACAGAGTCCGTTTTTTAACTATTGTTTTAAAATAGACAGATTAATATCCATAACCAGGATCTTTCATTATTATCAGGGACACCTTTCTTATATAGGCTAGCATTTTTTCCAAGAACATATTACGCTTAGGGATTGCAGGCCCAATTCATGTCGAATTAAGGTTTTTACTTGGGTTTACCTGGTGGAAGGCAGAGGACCCTTTTCCAGAAAAGTCCCACTAACGTAGTCCAGTATTGCATATCTTTAAAAGCTCTAGTTTCTGCACCATACATTGCAGGAACTGTTTTTTGTCTGTAAAACGTTCTAATCGGTTCCAGCGATTAAATGTATGACCATCACTTGAGCTGTGGCAGTCTGCACTTTTCTAATTCGCTCAAGCTTATAAGGCAGATCAGATGGGTGGTCATTTGTATTGAGGCCTAAATAGCAGTGTTCTTTTGTAATATCTATCGGACTCTTGTTTATAAACCAATAATTTGTTTTTGCATTTCTTTTGGGTTTGCCACAAATCAAAATGTTTGTTTTACTCAGATTTTGTTTTTAGCACATAATTCCAAAGCTATGTAAATTTTGTAAATCCTAAATTATTGAATGATTTGCTTGGAAAATAGGGGAGATGTGCGTGAAATTGCACGCAAGCACCAGTTTTTGTATCCATGGAACACAATGCTCGGGGCTTACAAGGGACTTGTGAGCAATTGCGCGCCGGTCCAACACTTCACTGCGACACCATGAACGACTTGCACGAGACTCGTAGCGCAGGGGTGTTGGTTTCTGCGCAGTCACCTGAAAAGGGGGCGGAACATGGTGGAATAAGCAACAAGCGAAAATATGGGCGTAACGAGAGATGTACCAAGTAAAATCTTTGCGTGCTAAAAACCTGTATACATCGAGGCTCGCCGTAAAATACATGCAAATCCTGAAACACGTACGCCACACTATATATAGCTGGTGGGTGCGTCAACGTGCACAAAAATAAATGCATAAAAAGGCCACGCGATCAACAAATACAGCTACGATGAATGTACCATTTGTTGCAGCAGTGACCGTGGGACACAGCATGAGGAGGAGGATGGCCAGGACCCAGATTTTTCTACCTACGACCAGCCTTTTTGGGATGCCTGATGACCAGGTCTATGGCAGGTATGTTTCCACCTCATATCATATTAGACCAGGACAGGTATTGGGAGGTTGACCTTACATCACCCACCTTGTGCTCCCAAGCACTGAGCCCCTTGGGAAAGGTGCTCAATATCCTGCATTTTTTTTTGGCCACTGGGTCGTTTCAGCAGACAACTGCCATAGTTGGGGGCATTTCACAGCCCATGCAGTCACGGTGCCTACACCAGGTATTGGCAATTATGACTGCACGCCCCTCAGTCCGCAGGCACATCTACATGCCCAGAACACCTGCAGAAAGGCAGGCTGTGGTCCACGATTTTTATGGGGTGGCGCACTTCCCTAGAGTACTTTGTGCCATCGATTGCACCCATGTGGCTCTACATCCACCTAGGGCGACAGAGGACATATATCGCAATCGCAAGTGTTCCATCAACATGCAGGTTCTATGTGATGCAAAGGGTATCATTACTTCTGTATATGCAAACTGTCCAGGGTCCGATATGATAGTTTCATAATCAGAAGGTCACCCCTACACTGGGCACTGGAAGCTGGGAGGCATGGCAACACATGGCTCATTGGTAAGTACAAATGCCCATGCCCATGCATGTCACACACACCAATGACAATCCTCTTCGCCTCTACAGGGGACAGCGCCTACCCTCTGAGAACTTACATGATGATGCCAATACGGAACCCTGCCACACCACCCCAGGTAAGATACAACACTGCCCATATTGCAACTTGGGTAATAGTTTAGCGCACATTGAGAGTGCTCAAGTCACGTTTCCGCTCCCTTGACCACTCTGGTGGTGTGTTGCTATATGAACCACCACTAGTGTGCACGATCATTGTGGCAGCACGTGTCCTGCACAATGTTGCAACACAGCGTGGCGTACTGGTGGATATGGTGGTGCCCCCGCAACCACAGGCATGACTCTTGCGCATGGCAAGCCAAAGGTGAGGCTGCCCGTACCTAGCTTGTGGCTACATATTTCACCTTAAATCCAACCCCTGTGGAGTGCTCACAGCCCTGGCACATTCCAGGTGCCATTCAATGATGACAAAGGGCCAATCATCTGTGCCCACCAAACCACCCTGAGAATGTGTCCTTGGAACTGCTACATTGTGTGCATCCCTTAGAACTAAAACTAATTTCATTTTGTGTTTCCAAAAGAAACGCATAGATGAGGGACTATGCCACTGCCACCATGCCAAGCTAGACATCCAATTGCCTGTGTGTCACAAACTGTCCAATACTTTTTTCAAAAATCCTTTGCATTTATAAAGCGCACAACCGGCCTTGGCCATTGCAGCGCTGTTACAGAAGGCTTACTTAGTTACATAAGTGCTTGTGAAAACATACATGTTGCCTAGCCCCATGTTGCAGGGTGGCAGCAGCATTCAAATGCAGAAAGTCATTTTAGGCGGCCGTGGCTAGGAGGCGAGGGAGGACAACTGGGGGTGAGGAGTGGGTGTCACACGCAATATCACAGGCGACCGGGGGGGGCACACATCACAGGGACCATGGGAGGGGGGTGGGGTTCACACACAGCCATCACGGGGGGGGCATGAGGGGTGAGGGGCACACACACAGCCATCATAGGGGATTCAAGGGGGTGGTGGTGGGGGGCGCACACAGCCATCACGGGGGGTGGGGCCACACACATCACAGGCGACCATGGGGGGGGTGAACACAGCCATCACTGGGGCAAGGGGGGTTAGGGGCACACACACAGCCATCATAAGGGGTGAGTGTTAGGCAGAATCCTGGACAGCTCCCTTAGGGAGCACTACACAAGATTAGGACTACAGGTGAGAGCAATAAATCCCCTTTGGTATCAGTCTGTACCACAAAGATTTAGTTGGTAGCTGTGGCTGAGCAGTCAGACTTATTTCAAGAGGGAGATGAGCAGTATTCAGGGTTTACACAATAGGCCCATAGTACTATGGCACAAGGAAACACTGACCAAAGCTTTGTATTAAAAAGTAGTTGTATATTTATTTTATTCACTTCTAGTAAAACAAAGTCATCAAGCAAGTTAAATTAAGTCAAAGTAAAAATATACACACACCCACGTTGAATTGTAGACCGAGTGAAAACTGAGCAAAATGGCACAGTGAACACACAAGGGGTGCTCTAGCAACTTCTCACGAGGGAGGGAAAACGCAAGTTATTCAGAAATACCTTCTTACACCCTAGAAACACTTCCCATCAGTTTGCGAACCAGTTTAAGCAAAACTTCATCAGTATAGGCAATACTTGAATGTAAACTGAGCAAAATGGCATTTCACAAGTTTTAAAAAGGGGAAGGAAAGGGTAGTTATAAGAAATGGGTGCACCACAGCTTTCTAGATGAAAATCAATTTAAGGAAGGCAGGTTTAACAAATGTACCTAGAGTCAGTAGGCCTGTGCCAAAGTTAGTTTGTACAGGGCAAGGGCCCAGGAGCAAAATGTTCTCATAGCTGCAGTCAAGTCTTTGATAAACGGGTTGGAAAAGGTGGATGCAGAAGTTGGAAAGACAATGTTAAGAGAGAGGGGCGGCTAACCCAACAGGTAGGTAAATGATTTAAAACACCTTTAGTGCTACCGCGAACAAAGGGCTGCCTTGGCGGAACAATGTACCTTAAAATGAAGAAGTGGCTCCTGCGCTGGTGGTTGTTCCTGCAGTTCGGGTGATTCAGCAGAGGAAGAAAGGCTCTCGTCGTGGAGGAAGGTTCGAGTTACTGCACAACCCAGGGATGAAACCAGCTGCTGTGCTGCCCGACGAATAAAAGGTACGCTCCTTTAAATCGCGGTCCGGGTGGACTGGTGCCTGGCTATCCGGCCTCCGAGTACAGGGTACGGGATATTCGAACAGCGCAGGTCGGGAAGGCAATTGGCAAACTGGTTGGCCCCACAAGCTCAAGGGAAGAAGGTTCTTGCAGGTGAAGATCTTCTCTCGTCGTGTGGAGAAAAGTGGTGAGACGCTGCAGCAGGGCTTCACTGGTGGTTCAGTCTTTGCAGTTGTCTTTGGCTTCTCTCCTCTTCGGCTGCTTAGTTCCAGTGGCAACGTCTTGCTCTTCCAGTCCTCAGGACCCTGCTTTTATGCAAAAAATCCCCATTCATACAGCCTAGCTGTCACTCACACAGTGGAGTGGTCATCTTGGCGGGAGACCCTCCAGCCTATCGGGATAGAGTGCGACATGGGTTGCTGAGGCAACCCTGTCCAGGGGTCCTACTCCCCCCTCCTACACAATGGACCCACCCCAGACTCAGTGGCGCCGAAAGGAGGGCTTCTCGGCAGAAGCCCGCCAAAAGGACGAACAAAGGATCCCCCACCTGGGTTAGGAGTTTGGCAAAAGACACGAGAAAGAAGTTATATCAAAGTTCTGGCAATAAAAATCTACCGAGTAAAGTTAATATTAAAATACACCGGCGGTATGTTAGAGGCTGTCAGAAAAAGTGGTAGCCTCGAACAATGGGAAAATCCCATCGGGAAATATTTGCGGTAGAATATTTACGGTAGTAACCACTGCCACCAGCCAGAAACTTTTGAGAGAGGGACAGTACGGTACCCTCTCGAAAATTAACATAAGGGAAAAACTATTAACCCTTTCCAGTACCTCATAGTAAGATGGGGTGTACTGGTTTTGTTCAGAGATTGACTAGTAAAGTCAATTGGGACTTTACATGCCCTGGGAGATGATAGTCAGTCCCAGGGTATGGCGTCTGTTTGGGGTCGCTACGACATCCCTGTGTTACTGCACGGAGGGTGCTGTGTAACACATGTGAATAAAGATGGTTCCTATGGGGTTGAGAAAATCCCATAGGCATTAAAGACAAAAATAGCCTAGAACACACATAGCAAAAATGCCTAAGAGTGGGAAAAAGAGGCTCACTCTTAGCAGGTAAAAAGAAAAAACCCTTCAAATCCAGCAAAGCTGCTGGGGAACTCTATAGGTAAGCGAAATTAGCCATAGAATGAGAATTCTCCCTAACGGTGAGGGGCGCGCGCACACAGCCATCATGAGAGCAAGGGGGGTGAGGGGCACACAGCCATCACAGAGGGCAAGGGGGGGCGAGGAGCACACACACAGCCATCACGAGGGTGCAAGGGGATGGGGGGCACGCACACAGCCATCATGGGGGCAAGAGGGGTGAGGGGCGCACACACAACCATCACAGGGGGGTGGGGGCCACACACATCACAGGTGACCATTGGGGGGGTGACGGCCACACACTCAAAGCCATCACGGGGGGGCAACGAGGGCGGTGGGGTGGCACACAACATCACAGGCGACAATAGGGGGTGGGGTGCATACACATGACAGGTGAACATGTTGGGGAGGCATACACAGCCATCACAGGGGGCAAAGGGGGAGGGGCACCCACACAGCCATCAGAGGGGACCGGGGGGGGTGAGGGGCACCCACACAGCCATCACAGGGAAAGGGGGGGTGAGGGGCACACACACGCAGCCACCTTAGGGGGCAAGGAGGTGAGGGGCACACACACAGCCATCATAGGAGGTGAGGGGCACACACAGCCATCATGGGGGTAAGGGAGGTTGGGGCCGCACACACAGCCATCATAGGGGGTAAGGGGGTCAGGGCATACACACAGCCATCACAGAGGACAAGGGAGGTGAGGGGCACAGACACAGCCATCATGGGTGACAAGGGGGGGTGAAAGGGGCGCGCATGCGCGCACACACAGCCATCATGAGGGGGGCGAGGGGCACACACAGTGTTCCGTTCCCATGCAAACACCACTGAAGTGTCAGCAAATGCCATGCACTCACCTGTCAGTGGAACTCAATGCGCACCATCAGGAGGCACTCTACCTACATGGAATGAAATGCAGAGTAACAGCACAAAATACATGCACATACATGATCACAGTTGACACCAGAAAGGAAATCTGCATACAACACAGGATGAATGGCCATTGACAAGTGCAGATATATATATGAGACCAACCCCACCCCACCCCGTCCGTTGCCTGGTTTACCGATGTACAATGACATGCTGCACAGTCAGTGCGCCCATTGAGGTATCCACATAGGTAGCTTACACAGTGACATGAGCGCCAATCAAATTACCACAACACCATGTGAGCATGTGAAGGACATATAAGAGAACCGACACATGCAGCAAAGATGACCAACAGTGAAGCATGCACATGCAAGACAGTGCAAATGCTTAACAAATAACTGTCTGTTGTAAATCCCACATGACCCTCACAAGTAAGTGTTTGCTAATTTGTTAAAGTAACGACATTGTCTGGTGGAGGGCATGAGGAGTGTGGACTTGGAATGGTGCAGGATGTCTCAGCCGGGACAGCAGTCACCGCCACATCAGATTACTGGGACAACATGGGCGAACATATTAAAATATAATTGACACACGTGCCATGGAAAAACAAAGCTATGATTACCTGCACATGCCACCCCATGCAAAGTTCACTAGGCATGCCTGCACGTACACTACTGCACGTTTATAGTCCCTGAGGAGTTAATGGCACACCTCAAGGGCAATCAATGCAAAAAATAACAAAGACAACAACCAGGAAAGGCAAAACTAAAAATGACATGCCAACATTTGATCGGGGGGGGCGGGGGGTTTAGTGGAGGAAAAAAGAGAGAACATTTTTCCATCTTGGACCAGGGGGGAGGGGCAGGGTGCACGTCAACACCCACATGTGTGGAAGTTGAAAAAAACATTCTCACCATGGGTACATGGCCTGCACGGCTATCATGGATTGGGAGGGCTATCGCCACCTTCCTGTGTAGAATGGGAAAGTGGAGGTTGACCACGTATGGCCCTGGCCGGGTCCTCCATGGCAGGGGCCAGGCAGGACCCGGATGAATGCATCCGGAACATGAAGCCTCGGAGGTCTGCATGCAACAACTCGGGGGATGCACAGAGTTCCTCTGAGATGGTATGAGTCAACAGTTCCATCTGCTGTTGGCACTGTGTACTGCGGACTGCCTCTCGCACTTCCATTGAAGTTCTGAGGGCCAGTAACTCTTGCCTCAGGGCTATCCTGTGGGCCCAACCCTCTGCAAGCAGGGATGCCTGCAGAGACCTCCGTTCGGCCCGTCGGCTCCTGTTGCTGACCTCCATGTGCAGCCTGTGTGAGCGGCATGTGAACCGCAATACCTGCAGCTGGTACTTTACCTGTTTTTGTCATGAGAACATGGAATTGGCCACCCTATCCATGCCCTGAGCCAACATCACACCGGAAGCACCCTGTTGCTGCACAATACGCAACATTGACTGCTCCCACACTGTCTCCCCAGCCACATGTTCACCACAGGCGTGCCCCACCCCTGCCGGACCAAAGGGAGAATGGCCCTTGATGTGAAGCCGCTACTGCATCCCTTCCTTGGTCATCCGTCCCAGGACTGGTAGCCGATAGAGTGGAGCGTGGTCTTGCAGCCATAGCCACCGCAGACGGATGTGGCAACACTTGACTGGCCCTGTGAGGGGACGTTACCCCCTGCATATACACGGGCTACATCAGCACCCTCACCTGATGCACTCCGCTCCGACAGCGTAGGGGAATTGACGTCTGGTTTACCACCAGAGCCACTGGTATCATTGGAGGTGGACTCCTACTGAGTCATGCCCTAGATGGACTGCAGCACCAGTGGATTCTGATGGGTGCCACAACACGTCCTCCACCGGTGCTCTGTTGGGGCTCAGCCTCCCGTTCCTCCTCTACCTCTTCCCCCGAATCTGGTGGCTCATCACCTGCACATGGACACATAAAGACATGAAGAAACATGTTAATTGCAGCTACTGCATGCATTGTCATCACATTTACATGCATATTAACATGCCATAATTTGCATTAACACATTATGTACAAAAATCATGGCGTATGCACACTTGCCACCACATCACGTCCCTGACCATGTAAGCACTGCAGACATTGCCAACAGATGTGTGGTGTCCCAGGTGTGTGATGTGAAGAGAGTGAGGACATGTGCTGGGAGATGGGAAGAGGGGACAGTGACACAAGAGGGACAGGGCCATGCACCAACAGGGGTTTGTGGTGTTCAGTGTTGCAGGTCAACATGGATGATTCCAGACAAATCTCTTAATAGGTGCTCAGTGCCATAGTTGTAGCAGTATTTTGCACGGTGTAGTAAAATGCTAGGTCACTCATGGCACAATGTCCCGCTCGCTGACAGTGTTCATGGAAGGTACGTTTAGCATGAAGCCACACAGGATCTTCTGTGGTGGGCCTGCGAAGAAAACCTGATGAAGGGAGAACCTTTTTGGCAACCATGGCCAGAGGTGACCATAGTGATGGACGCTTCCCTCACAGGTAGGGGTGCTCATGCCAATGATCGGACCATCAGCATTCGTTGGTCTCCATCGGAATCCAAACTGCACATCAATCATTTGGAGCTGAGAGCAATCGGGCTAGCACTGAAGGCTTTCCTGCCGACTGTATGGGGGGAAGAATGTCCTGATAATGACGGACAACACGGTGGCCATGCATTACCTCAACAATAGGAGGTGTAGGGTCACTACCACTGTGCAGAGAGGCTATGCAGCTCTGGTTCTGGGCAATTCAAGAAGGAATCTCCTAGCAGCAGTTCATCTGGCCGGCGAGGAGAACACGGCGGCGGATGCTCTGAGCAGGCAGAGCGCAGTCTCCCACAAGTGGGAAATAGCTCAGGAAGTCCTTCTAGAAGTCTTCACCCTTTGGGGAACCCCCGCAAGTGGATCTGTTCGTGACCGGTGCCAACCGGAAGTGCAAGCAGTACTGTTCAAGGGAATTTCCTCCGAGAGAAGCTCTAGGAGATGCATTTGTGGTGGATTGGGAATTCCCACTACTGTACGTGTTTCCTCAAGTTCTCAGGAGATTGAGACGGTTCGGGTACCGCATGATCCTAGTTGCTCCGGATTGGGCTAGGAGATCGTGGCACCCGGATCTTCTAGAAATGCCCCTCTGTCCTCCGATGCGTCTTCCCCAAAGAGTATCTTCTCTCGCGGGACAGAGGTCTGGTTCTCCATCCAGAGGTCAAGGCTCGACTTTCACGCATGGTTTCAGAAAGGTTAAGGTACAAGGATTGGGACCTCCCAGATGATGTAATGGAGGTGTTGCTTTCGGTCAGGCGGCCGGCGACAACGTCTCTGTACTGTTGCCGTTGGAACAAGTACTGCGACTGGTCCAGAGAAATTAATGTTAATCCTTTTCAGTTTTTAACTCCGAATGTTCTGTCCTCCTTGCTTTCTTTAGCCCACAAGGGTCTTCAAGTGGGGACCATTAAAGGTTACCTAGCAGCACTCTCAATCTTTTAAGCGCTTATCTGAGGAATGCTCTTGTTTTAAGATTCCTTTGTTTACTCAGGGCTAACAAATGTGTTCCTGTCTTCACCATTTCAGGTTCTGGTTTGGGACCTTAACTTGGTCTTAAAGTTTCTGATGGGTGCTCCATTTGAACTATTGCACTCCTGCCCATTGACGCTGTTAACCTTTAAGACTTATGTTGGTTGCTCTTACATCTGCAAGAAGAGTGAGCGAGTGTTACGCTCACCTGGCTCCCACAGGGGCATCGGTCGGACCTGGACAGCTGTTGCCTCCACCCACGTGATGCGTAGTGCAGCGATGACTGACTGGATCTGCCCTCCTAATCTTGTCTGCTTAACCCGTAGAAATATTCTCCTGCAAGTGGAGAGATGGATTTAGCCACTTGTGGATTCAAGTGATGGCACCCCCACAGTCCTCCCCAACTAATCCCCTCCGAAATGCCCTCACAGCAATCTCACCTTATATTCTTGAAAGATGAGCTCTCCATCCTGCGTGGATTTGCAGGGGCGCCTCGATTCCAGTTACTTCACTGGTTTGAAGGCTCGGGAGAGTTCCGGAGAGTATTGAGACTGAGGTTCCTGGTGAGGACCAGTATTAAGTTCATAGAGTTCAATATGTCCGATGTTCAATCTTGTTCCCCCCTTCCTTTCTTGTCTTGCAGCTGGCTCGTGAAAAGATGCTCTTGTGGCAGCTGCTGGCGCTCAGGTAAGAGTCTTTATTACCCGGCGCTGTCCGGTAAATGTTGCACTTGGAAAACGTGTTGTTTTGTCTCTTTACAGATGAGGCACATGAAAATATGGATAGTCACAAAAGGATGCCTCCGGTGGTAAATCAGGTAAGTCTATGGTGGTCAGAATTATATTTATTGGTTCCCTCGGCTCACCTTGTGGTTTTCTTTTTTCTCCTAGGTGCCGAAGTTCGGCGAAGAAATGGAGGAAGCGCCGACCCAAAGGATGCTGTGAAGACTGGTGAGTATGGCGCGGCGCTGCAGCTGTAGGTGCGGCGCGTGCAGAAATGATAATCTTTACAGGTCCGGAGACCAGATGGATCCAGAATCAGGTGTGGAATAGAAATAAGTTTGTTTTCTAACCTTGTCCCTTTCTTTCCTCTTTGTTTTAGGAGCTCCGGATTCGAGGCGGACGTGGCAGAAGGCTGGATGCAGGCTGCAGGCACGGTGAGCGTTACGCTGCTGGATGCAGAATAACGCGAAGCGTGTGTTGCTGGTCGGGCGTGGTTTAAATAGCCTCAAAAGTAGTCCCAGGTAAGAAGTCCCTAGAACCACACCCGAGTAAAAAATAGTCAGTTTCAGGCTTCATGTTGGCTTGGAGTCATTTGCAGCATGGTCTGCCTGAGGTAAGTAATGACTGAGCCTGGCGCCTTAGGCACCAGGACTCATTTCTACTATGAGCCTGGCGCCTAAGGCGCCAGGACTGAACCCAGATAGCCCCTAGCCGAGGCTGCTGAGGTTTTACTAAATGTCTAGATGCCTGCTCCGGGGCTGATGGGCTTGGTCGGGATGCCTGGGGGTAGGCACATGACAGCGAGTTGCAGGCACTTTCTTCCAAGCCACCCTTTACTGTATTCCACAAGGACATGGTTGTGTTGAGTCAGACCCTCCTTTCTACACAAGGTGGTTTCGAACTTCCATTTGAGTCTGAAAATTGTGCTACCTGCCTTCTGTCTTCCTCCACATCCTAGTAAGGAAAAGGAAAGACTTCATAGGTTGGACCCTAGGAGAGCTTTGAGCTTTTATATTTCCAGAATGTCCAAGTTGAGAGTGGATGACCAGCTCTTTGTGGGGTACACTGGGCACAAACTAGGGCAGGCTGTGTCTAAACAGATCTCGCTTAGGGGGATCATCCTCACTATTTCTGAATGTTATACTTTGGCGGGCAAGGTCCCTCCTGAGGGCTTGCGTGCTCATTCAACCAGGGGCATGGCTACGTCGACAGACCTGCAAAGGGGTGACCCTGTAAAGAACATATGTGATGCTGCAACGCGGTCTTTGATACACACGTTTACCAGACATTATTCCCTAGATACTTCCCATGCTCAAGATGTGGTGTTTGGTAAGGAAGTCCTTTTATTCTGCCCTGTAATTTCGAGTCTGGCTAAATTCCTCACCCTCCTCCAATTGTGGATACTGCTTTGGGAGTCTGTCAAAGATGAGGAATACGTTGGAGGACACAATCAATGTGAAGAACAAGTTCCTTACCCCTGGTAACATTCTTTCGACTAGATGTTCCTCCAACGTATTCATTGCCCTCCCAACCTACCCCGCTGTATAATTTCCCATGCAATTACAGCTTTCGTTCCAGCAAGGCTGAGTACAGTCAGGCCCGATTGTGGCCACTTCTCCTTCACAAGGAGGGGGTAAAAATGATAACTGAGTGTAGTGATACACGAAATTGCAACCTTGCCAATCAGGGCTTTAGATGACAGCATTAGCCGCTGAAAGCCAATAGTGTATTCAAAGTATGTGCTAAAAATGCTGACAGTAGTCTGTTGTAGCACTTCCATTATGCAGTAGTGAGCTACAAGGGATATGCAGGCCTAGTATGAAATAGGTCAAATTAAGCATTGTTGATAGACAGGCAGGGAGGGCCCCTAGCTATGTAGCTAATAGGTTTTTGGAGTGTTTGGAACATCATGGCACCTATATAGCGCTTAGATAGCCAGTCTTAAGCGCTATAAACACTAAGCTATGAGTGCATGCCTTTTAGAGCTTGCAGATGGGGTTAATACATCCCTGCTTCCCTTAGAATATTCAGCCTCACTAACGGTAGCCCTGGCTCCAAGCTAATCTTCCTTTTCTCTGGGAAGGTACTGATAAGACATTCCTCAGCCAGCGCAGATGGGAACAAGGGAGGGGGTAGGAGCGAGCAGGGAGCATCTCAGAGAGAGCTGGGTTTTTTCCATGAGCCAGTTGCACAGGGAAAGTTCTGGAACTGTGCGTCATGGTGACTGACAGCAAGAGATTATAAAATATCCATGCACACATGGATCAGGGGGAGATCGCCTGTGGACTTGATTCGTGTACAGTCAGGTGCCCGGAATTGGCTCTCACGGTGTCCTCCAGCCTTGTTTTTCTATGAGCAGGGCTTGTTTTACAGCTAGCTTATGAGAAACCCAGGTCTCCCAGGGCTGAGATTAAGGGACGTAAGACTGTGTTTCTCTATGTTTCTCTATATTTCTCTATGTTTCTCTATGTTTATCTAAGTTCCATGTTTCACTATATTTTGCATTGCTCTTTGTTTTATGCTTTGTAATATTCTCTAACTTGAATACCAAATGTATATGAAATTCACTGCTTAGAATAAATATGCTAACACTTTGAGGGTGTCATTTGTCACTAGCATGAGATCACTGCTCAGCACAATAGAACCTGTATTTTGGGCTGAATTGGGTATTTTTGCTCTCAAAGGGCTGGCCCCGAGGAAGATTTTGCCCAATATCAAGACATTTGGTGGCATCTTTGTGGGATTTGTGAAGAGCAGTGCCATGCTGACATGACAAATGGTGAGAGAACACAGTGTAGAGTGGGGAGCAGGCTGTCGCATTTCCTTGATGGTCTCACTGCAGCTCTGAGACTTCAAAAGGCAGCAATGTTGTGTCGGTTTGCCGTGGCCGATAGCTTGTGTGGTTAAGACTCCCTTCAGTAAATCAGTCGTGACTGACTTATTGCATGGGATTGGTGCCAGGGAGTACAAGGCAATAAACGAGCGGGAAATGGCTTTGTTTAAAGCACTCCGATGAATGGTTAAGAAAGATGTATGCTCAATTAGAAAAAGAATTTTATCATGTGGTTTCCCAAGTTTAAAGTTGTAATTTGGAATGCATAATGAGACGGAGTTCTCATCTCTATTCTGTCATGAGGGCAGGAAAAAAAATAATTGCAGGGATTTGACATGCAAATTGTGAATAGTGATTTAACCATTGACTCAGCCCCAGTGTGCTAGCGAGTGGGGGCTGTAATGTTCGGAGGCGAAGGTTCGTTTTTTTTTTTATATATGCTTTTGAAGGGTTGGCATTCCTGAATAATGAGGAAGGGGAATGAGCCATGCTTAGGAGAATGAGTAACATCTGTGCTGAGAGCCTAAAGAGTTTTTTCTTTCTTTTGGCAACTGTAAAATTCCATGTGCTAATGGTGGCAAATTCTGTTTAAAGGAAACACACTAAAATGGTTATATTGCATTTTAGGCTGTGCCATGCTTATATTGGGTGAGAGACTCACTTAAAAAGGAAAGTGAGTGAATGTTATTTGGATTTTCGATTTTTGTGTACTGATTTGAAATTGCAGAACCAGTTTGCAATGGTTGGGGGGGAAAAAACAATTTATATTTTTCTAAATTGCCCCTGGAGTATTTTTGATCCCATGCTATGCCATGGATTTGTGCTGTTGCCTTATAAGTGATGTATGCTTTGGAAATAGTGACCTGTTGACTGTGATACATGGGGAAAAATGTTGTTGACACATTAAACAGCCCACAAGCAATAGAGTGTGGGTTGTTCTTGCAGAAAAAAAAACGTGCAGGGAGCTGCACTAAACATTGGCATTTTTATTTTTTAAATGCACTGAACTGAGTGGTTATAGTTTGGCAATGGTACAACAGAATGAAACATCTGTGTGTGATAAGATAGCACAAAGATTTAATGGGTTGTGAGTTCTCTTGAAAGATCGCACATTACAAGAAAAAAAAGACGCTTTGACATTTTGCAAAATTACATGGAGTAGAAAAATGACAAGAAAAGTGCCGCTTTTGAAAAACAAGAGTCTTGCTGTGTGTGCAGAGCTTGTGCCTTGAAGCTGTCTTGGGCGAGGTGCGTGAAGGCAAACAAAAGCAGAAACAGTACAAGAAAGAGTTAATCTGGATGAATTGTCTGAAACGAGTGAAGCCGCCACAGTATAAGAGTTATAGGCAAAAGAGATAAGCTGCGTGCTCATGGCGCTGCCAGGTGCACACGAAAGATAAACATGCCTGCATTCCTGAGGAAGGGGGAGCAAAAACAGAGAGCTGTTCAAAAAGTAAAGAATTTGCCCAGTAAACTGTGGTACGGAGCAAAGGCTTCATGCAGGATGGCAGACGGGCACATCACATCTGAACATTTACCTATGCATCTGTGAATGGGCCAAGAAAAGACAGCTGCCCATTCCAACAGACATTACTGTGCAAACCGCATTCCCATGTGATGTGATGTGAAGTGAAGTAAAGCGCTATTGCTGTGCAAGCTGCATTCCAATGCTCCATGTGATGTGAACTGAAGTAAAGCGCTGTACACTGGAGAAGAAACCTCTAGGCGCTTTGAGAAGAGAAAATACACATCTGGCAAACTGCAAGCTACATTGCCAGGGGATGGAGTAACTGACAAAGACATTATGGCATTCCAGATGGAAGCAAAACTGACAAAAGTGCTTAGCCGGTTTGCAAGAGACAACATGCAGAGCGGGGCTTTGAAGTACAACATGAACACTGCACATTAGCCATGATCCAGAAGCCACACGGCTTAGTGCAAGAATGAATGATTTGTTGAAGCAACAAAAGAAACTGGCTTAGACTATCGCACTCAAAGGGGTGGTTCAAAAACAGCAAACGCCCTTTGAAAAAATGACAAGTGAAAAAACCAGAGGCTTGAAAAGACACTGCTAAGAAAAGAAAGATAAATAAACAAAGCTGCTCGTACAACTGCAAGCGGTATTGGACTGAAAGACTTTACCTTTGAAAAATGGAGTGATGCCAGCAGGGCAACCTAAACCAAGATCATGGGACACTGGAAGCAAGTTGGCGCCTGGCATTTGTGATCGCTTTGGTGAAAAAGAAAAGCATTGTGCGACCTGGGTACTTACTATATGGCTTTGTAAAAGCACAGATCAGTCTGAGGTACCATTGACCAGCTATGATTGCATTGCACAAATGAGTTTGTGATTAGGCAGTTACACCCCGTATGGTTGAGTGTAAATAAGCCCCCAGAAACATGCAGAAAGGTGATAAATAATTGCAGTAGCAATGACAAAGTGTGTAGTTACCTGATGAGACTTTTTGAAGATGGGGGTGGTATTAGGGGAAGGGGTGGATAACGCTGATATTGAAGTTTTGATGACATCCTAACATTTCTGTTTGTATTTTGCCTAGGCAAAGCACGACAAGACATTTCATAATATCAGAAATTAATATGCAGTTTGTGGGTGACACTGATCAAAGAAGGGTCAGACGCATTCTCAGAGAAAGCGAGCCACTGCGACATGCTATTTCAACTTTAACGTGCCCTGCACCGCACTCAATGCTGTAACCTGCGAATAGTGTCCAACAGAGTAATAACTTTTGCTGAACTGGCACGGTGCAGACTTGGCTAATTATCAAGTATTTGATGCTACACATTTAAATGACATGTTTTGCCCTTTCTTGTTTAAAGGACTATGGACAATGAATTGTGGACTGTAACATCAGGCACCACATACAGCTGTGTGACACAGCAATTGAATGCTAACACATTGAAAAATGGTTTTTAAATGCACTGTTGAGATGAATCTGAAAAAACCAAATGGTTTTACTCTTCCAACTGAATGGCTTTAACCAGAGATGTTTTGTTTTTTGAAGAAAAAAAAATATTCTACATTGCACCTAGGCAGGAGAATGATTTATGAACTGTTGGGGCAGCAGAATTATGCAAGCAGGAGCGTAATTTATTTTGAGATAAGATGAGTGCGCACATCAAAGTCACCTGTGCGTAGGTTAAGATTCTTAATTGAAGTAATGCTGCCAAGTGTATGAGCTATAATTTGAAATGGTAATCTTTGAAACACTGGATACTTTTACAGCCAGCTTAAGGCAGGTAAATGAAACCATGACTGACTTGATGTTTGATTTTATGACACAGAGTGTGACACGGTTTTTTGTTAAACCAACCAGTTTCATGTTTTTGTGGGGACAGCTGTCTCCAGCACACTAATGCAAAGAGTCACCTTTTGATTGTAGACATTTGGAATAATTCTTTGGAAAAGCGCTACAAATGAGTATCCACATGGAATTGCTAGTGTACTGGCCTGGCACATTGTCGGGCATCTTTTGTCACTGAATGGATACCATTTGTTTAATTTGTCTAATGTGATGTTTTTCTGACCAAGAACTGCAGCGAGTGTTCTCGCCAAGATTTAATGAACTATAACTTGACTAAATGAATTTTTTCCATGGTGTGATGAAACAGCCACTGCCGGATAGTAGTATGGTGTTTGTGGCTAAAGTTAATATTGTATATGGTAGATATCCCACTTGAAGAAGGGTATTCTCCAAGTCACAGAAGGTAGACACTGTGAACCTGTTAGATTTTCCAGTGGTAAGACAACATGTAAATTGTAGACTGGTAATGCACACCTTCATTATTACAGTGCTACACTTAGACATAGATTTATCATGAGGCAATGTTTCCTTAGTACTACCAAGCTGCTACAAATGGAGTCCATTTCTATGGCCCATAACTAGAGTGCGCGTAGCTAGGGAGCTAGATTCATTCATTGCAGGAGCTTTATATGCTTGTGACATAGAAACTGTGCACAATAAGCTAGCCACTATGGGTTCTGATGCCAGCTCTGCTATAGAACTTCTGGCCTAGTGGGGCCCATTGATATGCCCAGCACTGCTACAAGTATTGACAGCCAATTGAAGATGACAGAATTTTAGACATGAAGACATTTTTGTCTGCCATAGGGCAGGTCAACAAGACTGCTAAATACACACAATGCATTGTATGGCAAACATTGTTAAATCAGCAGGTGTTGGCTTTTTACTGGGTGGGGGCGACCATCCTCCACACACTGGCACGCAGAGCTACAGTTACCAGCATACATATGGATTGAATTGCTTGCTTTTTGATTGCATGAATAACACATGCCATGCTTTGATGTAAATTAGTAGAATTGTTTTTATTTAGACAACCTGGTGCCCATGGGTTCACCTTGTTCACGAAATTAGATGGTTTCTGGTTGGGTTCCACCTACCTGGGGGAAGTGTCTAGTCACACAGCCCATAGTCACGCTTGAATGCCCTGGGATCAGGGGGAGGGTAGGCCCTTAGGGTGAAAGGCTGCCAGGTTTTAGAATTGGTAACCATACATAAATGCAATAGTGCATTGTAGATTAGACTACACTGGATTGCCTTGACATTTTAACTGCATGCTGCTTTTTAACTGACAATCAGTTATACAAAATTGATTTAGGTATTTTTGTGTAGGCCATGTTTTGGCTAGAGTAAATGTCCATGTTCACTTGGTGTAGGTATTTTTTGTGTAGGCCAGGTTTTGGCAAGGGTATATGTCACTGTTCACTTTGTGTACATTTTTGTTTAGGTAGTGTTTTACCTTGCATGCCACGCTAACTAACCGCTATAAGATAGTTTGCTTAAACCTCTTGCAAAGCCCCTAGGTCTTTATCACTGCACTAAATACTATATTGATAGGTATTAGTCAGCATTTGTCGCACAAACGTTGAATAGGGGTGGAATGTAGTGATACACGAAATTGCAACCTTGCCAATCAGGGCTTTAGATGACAGCATTAGCCGCTGAAAGCCAATAGTGTATTCAAAGTATGTGCTAAAAATGCTGACAGTAGTCTGTTGTAGCACTTCCATTATGCAGTAGTGAGCTACAAGGGATATGCAGGCCTAGTATGAAATAGGTCAAATTAAGCATTGTTGATAGACAGGCAGGGAGGGCCCCTAGCTATGTAGCTAATAGGTTTTTGGAGTGTTTGGAACATCATGGCACCTATATAGCGCTTAGATAGCCAGTCTTAAGCGCTATAAACACTAAGCTATGAGTGCATGCCTTTTAGAGCTTGCAGATGGGGTTAATACATCCCTGCTTCCCTTAGAATATTCAGCCTCACTAACGGTAGCCCTGGCTCCAAGCTAATCTTCCTTTTCTCTGGGAAGGTACTGATAAGACATTCCTCAGCCAGCGCAGATGGGAACAAGGGAGGGGGTAGGAGCGAGCAGGGAGCATCTCAGAGAGAGCTGGGTTTTTTCCATGAGCCAGTTGCACAGGGAAAGTTCTGGAACTGTGCGTCATGGTGACTGACAGCAAGAGATTATAAAATATCCATGCACACATGGATCAGGGGGAGATCGCCTGTGGACTTGATTCGTGTACAGTCAGGTGCCCGGAATTGGCTCTCACGGTGTCCTCCAGCCTTGTTTTTCTATGAGCGGGGCTTGTTTTACAGCTAGCTTATGAGAAACCCAGGTCTCCCAGGGCTGAGATTAAGGGACGTAAGACTGTGTTTCTCTGTTTCTCTATATTTCTCTATGTTTCTCTATGTTTATCTAAGTTCCATGTTTCACTATATTTTGCATTGCTCTTTGTTTTATGCTTTGTAATATTCTCTAACTTGAATACCAAATGTATATGAAATTCACTGCTTAGAATAAATATGCTAACACTTTGAGGGTGTCATTTGTCACTAGCATGAGATCACTGCTCAGCACAATAGAACCTGTATTTTGGGCTGAATTGGGTATTTTTGCTCTCAAAGGGCTGGCCCCGAGGAAGATTTTGCCCAATATCAAGACACTGAGTTCATGCTACTTATAAAATCCGATGACGTCCCACTCGACAGAGGCCTTCGAAGGACATCGACGCAGGACGCCCTCTGCTGAAAAATTTCCGAAGCAGCCGAGCTGTGGACACTACGTGTCAAAGATGAGGAATATGTTGGAGGAACATCCAGTCGAAAGAACGTTACCAGGGGTAAGTAACTTGTTCTTCTTTTCAAGAACCCATTAACCGAATGACTCCATAGACGTCTGTGATCAAACTCTGGTACTGGCTGTTTATTGCGACTTTGACGCAACTGAAGAAGTGGTTAGGGAAATGCCGCTTCCAAACGTGCACAACAAGAAATCCCAAGAGAAGTGAATTTAAGAGAAAGATGTGTCATTTGGTAAGACAATATAGCTGGGCAAAGCATTTGAGGAAACTGCCCTTAGGAGGCTAGATCAACCACCTCTCCGGCTGCTAGAAGTGCCAGATGTATTTAAACGACCACCCCTGAGCATGTATTAAACTGGGCCGTGTGTGCAAGAAAGGTGTGAAATGCAGGAACTAAGATCTTCTGGCTAAATAGACCATCCAGTGCCTTTTTTTGCGGCCTGTAGACCCAAAATAAGCACATGGTAGCCACCAGGGAAAGTGAATGGATGGATAGTTTGGAGGTGACCGAACAGAACCTCATACAGACCCTGAATGTCTGAACCTGAAGGGGCACCATGCTGGGCTACATATCGAGTGTTGCTCAATGAGAGCTTTTTTTATTCATTTAAAGCGCGGTCTGAGCACAAGAGTAGGGGAGTGCTGTATAGTGTGTGGGTAGCCAGCATTTGGGCTGCCATTTTTTAACACTGGCGGAGTACTGTGCGTCTGCATGTGCGTCCATTAGAATTGGACCATGGTCATGTAATGTTGAAGGAGACCTGTTTTTAGAGATTTGAGAATTGTGGGGGCATTCCAAGCCGACACCGGTATAGACGCCAGAGGGTGGGTGCATAACGAGAAGGATTGTTTGCAGGTCCTCTTTGTGCATGAGTTGTGATTCTAGATGGTTGGATGATTTGCTGGGCGAGGAGCTTGTGCTGCCAGATATGTGGATCTTAGCCACCCTGGTTCTGACTTGATTATTGCAACCATCTTTTTGTAAGTGGCAAAGTAAAAGTAAACCAGGTCGATGTGTATTCCACTAATCATTGGGGAGGGTTTGGGTGTCCTACAGCTAATGTATTGGAATCAAGAAATGGGTGCTGCAGTTAAAGGGGTGCCAAATCCGTTCCAAAGATGTTCACGGCACATGACTCTGTGAATTTGGGGTAGCATGACAAAGCAACGTTTAACATGAGTAGGACAGTTGGCGTATATAATTAAGTTCTGAGCCTGAAGGATTCTTGTTGGAAAATAATATTAACAGAAATAGTAACCTATTCAGCAAAAAGCTAGATTGTATGAACTAAATCCTCAAAATCTGTCTTGTGTCCAGGAGCGGTCCCAACCAGCAAAAATTCAGGTCGGTGCCTGCCACGGCAGGTAAATGGAGATTGCAACTAGAGCGCACTATCATACTGATGGATGCATTGCATGGCTGAGCCCTTGTTCGCACAAGATGCGCTTGTGTGTAGACCTAGAGTCTCAGTAAAGAGAGTAACGGCAACTACCCCCTTCCAAGTGTACCAAAGTTTATCTCGATGCTCAAGAATGTAGACCTTCTTGAAATGATGGCTGTGTATCACCAGATTAGGCTGCACAAAGATTCCAAATCACTAACTTTGGTCAGTGTTCCCTTCTGCACCTTACACAAAGATGCCGTTTGCCTTGCTGCCAGCGACATGTGTATTTCAGCGAATGATGACCGCTCTGTTCAACAGTGTTTCTAATATTGCATATTTCCAGGATGCCATCTGTGGATAGTCATTGCAGGTGCACAATGAGACTGGAGACATTCTACAAAAACGGCCAAATGGCAGTTCTCGAGCTGTAGAAAGAAAGGTGCATATTTTATATGGACACAATGGGGTACCTAGAATGTACCCCATTAGTGGAGATGGTAAAGCCCAAGAAGGATCATGGATACTCCTCAACCAGAAAGAGTTGAGATCCCATCTTGTTGAAGTTTAGTACAGAGAATGGACCCTTTACAATCCTTACTGAAGAAAGGCACATACTTCAGATGGTTGGAACTGCAATGGAGCCTTCACAGAAATATAAACCTGTATCTTAAGAGCCCTGCGTTTCAAACAGTTTGCCTCCGCTCTATCCCTCATTATTGGAAACCTGCTCTCCAGTAGGTGCCTGTACATCTGGCTTAAGAGTCGCTCTGTCCCAGAAAGGTCAAAATGAAGAAGTGGAGTTTAGCCACCAGGTACGCTGTTGCGCTACTCTTGACTGCTTTTTTCTGTCTTGAAGAGGAAGCCAGTGTAGTTCACGTAGGACCGGGGTGATTTGGTAAAATGCATGCACAAATGTAATGAGATGCTGTGGCGTGGTGGACTGCTTTTAGGGGAGTTATGTGAAATGTGGAGGGCACTATGAGGAGGGAATTTCCCTAATGGGTGTTTGAGATCACAAGGACCTGCCCTACCTTCTACCGCAGGATGAAGGATTTGATTTTGCAGAGTATAGATTTGGAGCAAGGCCTTTTTGGGCCTGCTCTGCTCGGTTTTCCGCTCTTTCTCTAAGGATATGCAGCTGTCAAATGGTCAAAACCTAAAGCTTTTGCTGAATCCAAGAGTTGCGGATCAAATCCTTCTAAGAACAGATCATAGAGCCATTGTTGGACAAGTTGTGTAGCAGGCGGACCGAAGAGACGACTTTGGTCGTGGATGGGTCGAGTTTGAGGTAAGTAGTCGAATTCCAGGACTAGATGATGGCTATGTAATCGTGGAGACGACTGATGTCCTGTTGGCTTTCTACTCGTGTACAACAGAGAATCGTCTGCATATTGGTTGAGGACTAGATCGGGCCTGGTGTCCAGAGGCTCCATGTAAAGGTTAAAACTACATCTCCCAGCAACACCTGTTCTCTTTTTCACATCGGCAGCACGTTGGCGCTGCACCAGTGATTATTTACATTTTTTTTCTCTGCCTCTTTACACTTTTAGTGTGCGCCGACTGAAGTGCTGCTGTGCGTTCTTTCTTTTGCTGTTGCGAGTGAACAAGAAATGCATGTTGTGTCCAAATTGTTAAAATGTGGACTCTGTGTTTTTCTTCAACCTCCTGAGCTGTAAGGACTGCATATTTGATAAACTCACTCTAATTATCGTTTGCCAAGCAGTAAGGACTGCATATTTTATCACGCTTGGAGTGAATTGCTCTTTCATTTATTATGCGCTTTGCTTTGAGCGCTCATACACTTGACTGTTGACTTTTCCATTGTCGACCCAAACTGCAGTATTGCTGATAGAGCTGCCTGTATTGAACTGTAGTTCTTCTGAACTACATCTCCGGCAATACTTGCCTTTCATGTTGGCGGCGCGTTAGTGCCAGGGCGTTTGAGGCCCGTTGACGTGGCTTTTTCTCAAGCAGTGCGCAGGAGGGCCCCGTCCGTTTCTTCGGTATGTAATCTGCTCCTCCTGTTGTAGCTTTCCTGCCATGACTGCAGTTCATGACCTCATCCAAAGCCTACAGGATAGCGCCTCTCCCTAGTTTACACAGAGCGTAGGCTCTTACCATACTACCCATGCCAGTATCTTGCAATGTTACCAGCCCATTACAGCAGGACATTGTTTTGGGTTGTACTTCGCCCCTTATGTAGACACATCCCCCTGTATGGGCATTTAAAGTCCTCTTTCTGTCTACAATGACCAGATCTGTTCCACCTCACTGAGTTTTCCAGTGATTACTATTCTTCCTGTTACTGCTCTCTCATATTGTGTGGGTGACCAAGTGGATGCCACCCTAATGGGTGAGGAGAGTCATGGCACTTAGAAACATGACTGAATCCTTCCACTCCCATTGATGCCACCTTAGCCCTCCCTGCTGATAACCTACTTTTTCACTCTGACTGGGATATGCAAAAAGGGGATTTGTGGCGCTAATGTGTGTTTGTTTATTTATTTATTTTTTTTTTTTTATAAACATCTTGACTGCCACATAGTCATCCACCCCACTCCGGATGAGTGTGAAACTCTCATGGTGAAGATCAAAATCATTGATGATGTCTCCCTGACCGTTTCTGGTTATATACAGACCCCCCTAGGGACACGACCAAGTTCGAGGAACAATTCCTATCCCTCCTCAATTCAGTCATAAAGGCAAAATTCTTGGAGACTTGAATTTCTGGGAAAGAGACTCCTCTGACAAACAAGCTGTATTTCTCCTTAAAGCCCTTGACAACATTGGCTTTATACAGTGGGTCAATTCTCCAACCCATACTGAGGGACACACCCTGGATTGGGCAATTACGCACCAGCTGCCCCTTGTGAACGTTGATGTCTACCCGTGTATGTGGTCCGACCATCACCGATTTCACTTTCAGGTACCGTTACTTGTGCCTCCTGCCAGACTTGACTCCCTGTTACTAGAAAAGAAATTTAGACATTTTAAAAAAGTTACTAGACCAGTACCGGCCAGTACTAGATCCCGTATCTCCAGCAGCCATCTGTAGGGCATTCTCATAATGCAGAGTTCCTGCATGTGCAATTCGATCAGCTCAGCTTATGAATAGCTGAGAATATCATTACAGCAACTCATGTTGCTAAGGTCTGCATCGATCTAGACTCTACTCTATGCAATGGCAGTACGAAATACTGCAAGTGTTTACAAGCACCGTATTTTTCCTTGGGCGGTCACTTGAATGTCATCAAATGGCAGGGCACCACAGTGACATGCCCGGGAGATTTACTGATAAAATACAGCAAAGAAATAGCAGCCCGAGTATAGACTGTGTGCTCAAATATGGTCCCAATACATCACAAGGCTGACATGGATTGCAACAATGGAGAAGCCAGTACGAATACATAGACATGGACTATGAACTTTGTTTTAGCAATGAAGGAACCATTCCTATTGGTGCAAACACACAGTGCAACCACTCTTGTGATCCCTGATATGATGGAAGGTACGGCGGCGGTGATGGATTGCTACTGGGTTTGTTGCCGACGAGCCTACTTGCACCTCCCATCATCTTGGAGAGGCAAGTGTTCACTGGGCACGCTGCACTCAGTACTACTGGTAATCCCGGAAGAACACCTGAAGGGAAAAGAACTGCCTGTCAAGGCGTCAACAACCTAGCACCTAAAGAAGCAGAGAGACTTGCAAATCACACAAGTATTTCGTATGCTGCCATAAAAAGAACGATTTCAACAGCTGAAAAGGAAGAGATTGAACTATATCTCAAAAGACTCTTATACACTGCTCAGAGGAATACCTGATGCTTATTGACTTTTGTAGCTCAGCAGAAACTTCCTTTTCATTTTTTTTTGGCTCCTGGGGTACAAGCAGCTGTTGCACTTTTGTACCCCCAGAGGATGCCTAGACTGGGTCACTATCCCACATCATTGAGGCGGTGCACAATCTAGGTGTTCAAGAAAGAAGGTGCAGTTCAGAACACGGATTGGCTATCGCTTGCCTTTGATTGGGTCCTGTCATGGCTGGGGGCAGCAGTAAATATACTGGTGCCTGTTATCGTGTTCTTCTTGGTTCTCTTCTGCACGTGCCAATTGGGTCTCTGATGTTGTGTCAATGTAGTATCTAGTAGTGCAAAGATAATGGTATCAATTGGGGGTTCTAATGCACCTTGCCATACAATAAACGGCGAAACTCAAACTAATACTTTTGGGGTTGTAGATATGTTGGATGGGGATGAGTTTGTTACTGTAGAATTAGTGAAAGGGGGAATGTTGGGAAGGAAGGAGGGTCCTCCCGAATCCCCAAGCGCTTCAGAGTTAGGCAAAACATCATTAGGGCAGTATAATGGACTGGGGGTGGAGGGGTAGAGAGGGCCACTGGGAAGGCTCTCATGCAAGCATAATACACATAGGCAAGCACTGAAGAAGGTAGTTATTGTCTAATATAAGGCACAATTAACTATTAGTTGGATGGATTTGTAATGTCAGATTCCAGGCATGGTAAAGGCTAGTGCTGTGGAGGAGTCCAACTCCCCCCGCCTTCCCAGAAGGAATGTGGCCTGTGGGTTCCAAACAGGCTTAGTGTGCAGTGTTCTTCACTATAGCCAGCGTGAACTGACTCACAAGGTGTCCACAGTCCATCAATGGTCTATGCGGGTTAAAAAAAGGACTTGCATTTTTTGTGCAGCAAAACTCAGGGATACATTAGAAGTGTAAATTGTGGAGGAAACTACAGTATCCAGATAACGTGAGAAGGTTGTGTGAAATATGGAAAGAATGAATGAAAATTGTTTGTTCATAGGTAACCGTGTATAGTTTGGGCTAGGCCTCAAGGTTTGTGCAAGTCTGCAGAACTGCAGTGTGTTTTTGCATAGTTGGCAAAATGGAGGAAAGCATGAGCTACAGTGTTTTTTTGCATAGCTAACAAAATATTTACTCCTACATCCCGTCCCCTTTCCTCCATACTTGTGGGACATGCCGTCCTTCGTGACGGGACCAGAGCACTTTTGTCCAAAAGCATAAAAAATGAACATTGTTGTCCTTCTCTTTTTACACATGGTACCACACGTGGCCGTAACACCGCCCTCCTGAACTCTGCATCGCCCTTCAGTCCTTTTCTTTGCATGGTCGGAGCTGGACGCACTTTCATTACTGGGAAGAATCTTTTCTTTGTTCCCGTTGTCCTTCTTTCCTGCTCCGGTTCTGCGGTCGCGTAGTCCTCCGTCTATGCTGGAGAGTCTTGGATTCGTGTCCTGTTATTCATGCGAACGTCGCTTGAGCCCCATTCTCTCTGCTTGGAGTGTCTGGGCCCGGACCATCGTTGGGATTCGTGTTTCTACTGCGGCTCCCTCTCTGTCCCGGCACTCCAGCGTCTTCTTCGGTGGGAGGACGTTTTTCAGCACGTTCCTCCACCTCATTTTCAGTTTTTCATCGAAGAAAAGACGCCCAGTAAATTCCTTCCTTTTTAGGGTGCTCTTCCTAGGGCCTTCTAGGTCTGGGAGGGGCTTGAGCAGCTCTGCTACCAGGGGTTCCCCTGAGGTGCCTCGCAGGCCTAAGGCGTACCAGTGTTTTCTGAGGGTTCCCACGACGGACCTGCCGAAACCAGACCACGTTCCGAGATTCCCCTGTTGGGTGCTAAACTTCAGCCCAGTTCATCTGTGGCTTTGGATACCGGGGTTCGCTCCGAGGTCTCAGTTTCTGGAGCTTTCCACACAGACACCGGGGCACGCCCCGAGGCCTCTTTTTCTGGAGCTTTCTGTACCGTACCACGGTTTGAGGCCCCTCTCGAGGGAGCTACACGTACCAGGCGAAATCCTGAGGTTCCTCTCCTTGAGGCTAAGGTGTGTACTGACAAAACCGAGAGACCTGCTTTGAAGGTCTTGTCTGTGAGGTGGGTTCCTCAGCATTCCCGTGCTCAGGGATGCGGTGATACTGGTTCTGTCGAGGGGGCAAAGAGGGTGGTCATTGACCGTAACTCCTCTTGTTACCGGCTGTGCCGAGGTTCCTCCTTTGGAGGCTTTTGGGGCCACCTCCAAGATGTCCAGGAAACATCCGAGCCCCGGTTGGTGGTGGGCCTTCTTGACAACCATCCTCATTGCGTTAGTTGGGGTATGCACCATATGAGCGGCCTCTGCCCATCCCAGCGCCTAAACCTTCTTCAGAGGATGCGTTTTTCCGGCGCTGCATGTCTATGAAGATGACCGTCATCTCAGCTTTCCTTCGGCTACAGGGTGTTCATGTTTATCCGTATTTGGACGACTGGCTCCTACGCAGCCCTTGTCCACTGACTGCTTCAACCTCCAGTCTCTCCTCCAGCTCCTGTTCTGTCTTGGGCTGTTGGTGAACTGGCTGTAATCGTCCATGATTTTCCTGTGCTTCCGTTGGAACATGGTCGACTCCAGGGTGTATTTGACGGCAGACGGGATTGTGGATCTATTCGCCACGTGTCAGCTCTTCGTTCAGTCAGAGTACATGCCGGCTTGGTGGTTTCAGAGACTTCTGGGCCTCATGGCTTCGTGCGTACTTGCTCTTCCTCTTGTGCGTCTCAAAACGAGGAATACTCAGCTGGCTATTTGGAGCTCTTGGTGTCAGGCTTGGACTTCCTAGATGATCTCAGTTCCATCCTGCATGATGGCAGACCGTCTATGGTGATTGTCGACCAGCAATCCGACAGTGGGGGCCTCCTTCAGGAGCCCTGCCCTCAAGTGATGATTACCACAGACTCCTACCTTCTGGGGTGGGGCGCAACGCTGGTTCATCTCCAGGTTTTCGACCTACGGACGCTGCAGGACAGGCAGTTTCATATAAATTTTGAACGCCTGGCTGTTTTTCTGGCGCTGAAAGCTTTCCAACCGTCCATCGCGGACAGGGCAGTCTGCATCTGCACGGACACCTTGGTGTCAATGTTTTATATCAACAAGCAGGGTGACACCAAATCAGTACCTCTTGTTGACCTTGCCATTTAGATTTGGAATGGGCCATCCAGCATGGCATTTGGCTACTGGCGGTACCCATTCCGGGTCAATTCAATGTGACTGCAGATTCACTCAGCCGGCAAACAGCAGCCAGCTACGAGTGGGAACTGAACACTAAGGTCCTCTCCACCATCTTTTTCCAGTGGGGTACTCCTGAAGTGGACCTTTTTTGAGAACTCTACAAACGGGAACCTTCGTCTTTATGCATCCAGGAACGGTCTCTGGCCTCCTCCCTAGGGGACGCTCTCGAAATTCTGTGGCACACCATGAAGGCCTATGCCTTCCCACCCCTTCCTCTGATTCATTGGTCACTCTGCAAGCTCAGGAATACATCGAATTGCACTCTCCTATTCATAGCTCTTTGGTGGCCAGCTAGATTCTGGTTCTCCGAACTTCAGCATCTGTCGCTTTGTCCTCCGATCAGACTTCCGTTGATTCCCAACCTGCTTCACCAGTGCCATCAGCAGATGTGGCACCCCTCCCCACAATCATTCTGCTTGGCAGCCTGATACCTGGATTCAAATCCTTTGCGCAGTTTAACCTGTCTGAATGACAAGATGCGCATTATACAAGCGGCCAAGAAACCCTCTGAGGTGTCACTATAGGAGCAAGTAGCTCCGTTTTTGCCACTGTTAAGCTAAGCAGCTCGACCCTAGACATGCTACGATCAACAATGTACTTTCATTCATGTCTTGTAGGACTTACTTGTCGGCTATTGCCGTCTACCTATCCACTGACAACTGTTCCTTTTCTTTGACAAACCCAGTCATTAAAAGGCATTTCGCAAGTCTATTACATCTTATTCCACCTGTTCGCAATCCTCGTCCAAAATGGGATTTAAATGTGGTCCTCACCGCCTTCCGCCATAAACCATTTGAACCCATGGCTATGGCGGATCTAAAGTACCTTTCATGGAAGGTTGCATTTCTGAATGCAGTGACTTCGGCAAGGCGAGTAAGCGAGCTTCAAGCTTTGTCTGTGGAACACCCGTTCCTCACCTTCCATAAGGATACGGATGTGATCAGTACTCCTCCTTCTTTCCTTCCTAAAGTAGTGACTGATTTTCATTTGAATCAATCTATCTCATTACCTTTCTTTTTTTCTTAACCCGGCCTCAGATGCCGAGATAGTGTTACACAATTTAGATGTCAGACGAGCTCTGAAATTCTTTCTTGACAGAACTGAACTCGGGGGGCTCCTCAGAACTCTTGGTTACGTTTGGAGACCCAAAAGGGAAACCTGCTTCAAAAGCGATCTCCCGATGGATTGCTTCCTGTATCTGAGGCGTATACCATTCAGGGCCTTCAACCTATGAAGGGCATTCATGCTCATCTTTTACTTGGCAAAGTGGCTGCTGTTGCCTTCCAAAAATAAGTTCCCTGGTAAACCATTGCCAAAGCGGCAACGTGGGCTTCCCCATCAGCCTTTTGTAAGCATTACTGCTTGGACCTGAGCGCCAGGGCTAATGCTCAATTCGGCCAGACTGTTCTTAAAAACCTTTCTCAGTAAGGAGTTCCATCCACACTTATTAACAGTAAGGAGTGCTTGGGAATCTCCCACAAGTATGGAGGAAAGGTGACGGGACGTAGGCGTATAACAAAGTTACTCCCCGTAGTGACTACCTTACTCCTAGCCCTTAGTCCCCTTTCTTCCATACGCCCGTCCCCTCTAATAAGTATCCTCTATTATTGCTTAAGTGGTCTCAGACCCCCCTCCCCCATAAAAAGAGGACAAATGTTCATTTTTGATGCTTTTTGACAAAAGTGCTCCACTCCCGAAGGTCAGAATGTCCCACACGTATGGAGGAAGGGGGACTATGGACTAGGAGTAAGGTACTACGGTGAGTAACTTTATTATAACAGCATGCCCTGACTACTGCTGACAACGAAGGCGGCTTTGGAGCATCCTTATTATGGAAAAAGGACGTGTTTGGCTGAAGTCATGATCCAGCTCAGTGACATCACCATGGCGAACCAGACCTATATAAACCCTTGCTTGAAACCACTTTGGCAGGAAGGAACGGGAAGAGGAACAGGAGAAGACTGTTCAGGCAGCAGAGTCCTCTGCTACCATCCTCATTTGTAAGATTAAACTTATCCTCACAAGATCGTCTTTTTGCCTTATTTCCCTAGAGTGGTGTATTGATTCTGGTGTGAGCTTAATTGGGGACACCCTTTCACCAGCTATGAGAGTGGTGTGTAGGAAATGCCGGAAGAAAGGCCATTTCGTGAGATTATGTCGACTGGGTAGCTATGGGGGTAATGACAAAACATTGAGATGTAGGAAATGGTTGGTGCAATAAGGTGGTAAATATTGACGGTACGGAGGAAGATGACTAGGTGGAGGAGTGCAATCCTCTTGCGGTGGAAGTCAGTCTCGGGTACTCAAATTAAAATGGTGACGGGCTGAGGGTCACTATATATACACTCTAATTCCGGAGACTGAATAAAAACTAATTTGTACTGTTCAAAGACTGCACAACAGTGATAGACCTAAGTCATAGTGAGGTTGTGGGATACATAAGAGATGTGACTTCCAATGGGGACCTGACGGTAAAAGGGGAGAATCTAGGTGTTGTAGGACGGTGATTGCTTGATGGGAAGGTGGCATCCTGGCAAGGTGGGTTTGGAGTTATAGCCAGTGAAAAAGGAACCGGTGCAAATGGTATCAGATTGGGGGTTTTAGGAGGGTAATAACCCAGAGATTCAGTAAGGTGTTCACGCATGTTGGACAATTGAAAGGGTTTTGTCACAAATGAGTACTGCCTTTTACTCCTATTATGTGTTATTTGTTACTATATTCTTGAAATTATGAATAAAGTTTGAGGGGAAAAATGTGGCTGGGGGCGACCCCATGTGTCCATAAAGTGCAGCCCAAGCCTATATGTTCATGTGAGAAACTGAGAGTTGAGCTGACTATATTCTGCAAAACTGGCATTATTCAACCTATTGAAATTGCATCAAATGGTTATTCAGTAGTTACACAGCAGCCTGATGGTTGAGTCAAATTATGTGTTGATTTAAGTGACTTGAACCAAAATATATGGATGGACAGGTTTCCGTTCCCCAAGGTCAAGGTAAATGAATTGTTAACCGCCATGTGGGAAGCAAGATGGTTCACTACATTGGATTTATCGTCTGCGTACTATCAGGGAAGCTTCACCCAGCATCGAAGGCACTTGTATCCTTTATTAGGCCAATTTGAGCGTTCAGCTTCTGTGCGTGCCGGTTGGGCTCACATCGGTCACGTTCCAGCGGGTGATGGATGATTTGTTTTTAAGGGATTACTCTATAGGATGATATTATGGCAGGGGCTAAATCTGAAGAGGAACATGATAAGAAGCTGCTGCAGGTGCTACACAAATTAGAAAGGGCAGACTTAACTGTTATGAGAGATGTTAAATCAAAGTGAGGCAAGTATCTTATCAAGCATGTGTTGACATGTGAGGCAATCCAAACGAGTCCAGAGATGGAGGTCATGCGAAAGGAAGAACAACCAAAACTATGATCGTTCTATGGGCTAAGAAATTTGTGAGCAAAGCAGCATCTCTGTGGGGGAGTCATCGAGGCAGGCTGCAGATTTCCAATGTCATGAGGGGCAGAAACTGGTTTAGGTTGTGTCCGCATCAACTTTGTAAAGGTCTGACTCCGTAGCAAAATCTTGAGTGGCTGTGGTGAGCAGTTTTCAACCAAATAGTGAGGGGAAGAGAGGTAGGTACTGATTGCTTTTGGATGTAGGTCAATTGCTATACAAGAGTAGGTCTACTATCAAAAATGAAGCGTTGGCATTTTTTTGGGTCATCCACGTTTTTTTAAGGACCTTGTCCTACACAATCTGGAGTGATCACCAATCTTTGCAGCATATATTTAACAAACTGATCCGGCGTAGCCACACCACAAATTGCAAGATGGATGGATGGATGGATGGATGGATGGATGGATGGATGGATGGATGGATGGATGGATGGATGGATGGATGGTAGCTATACAAGAGGACAATTTCAAGATGGATGATATTCCATTGGCTTTGTATCCTGTGAGTGATTCTGTCAAGGTCACTAGATAACACTATGGCAGGAATGGACGAGTAGTGGGTAGCTCCAGTAGAGATTTCAGTCTCAGCGATCATAGAGTGATGGGGGTGGATCACGGCCGTGAAGAACGATATTACAATGTAGGAGGTCATGTCAGGTATAAAAAAATATTTATATAAAGCTATAAGCCAGGGGTGGACTAGTGAGAGCGTCACATCCTCTGTATATTTAAAAAGTGAAGGATGAATTATGTGGATCGAAATTTGGAATTCCGAGGGGGGGGACATGCTCTAACACCCAAGGAAATTCCAGAGTTTCTTGGTGCAGTAAGCACGTAAGGGGCACTTGGCGGTGGGGGGGGGGGGGGAGTTTAAGGGTAGATTGAAATTGAAGTTCTGGTAGCCTGGCATCGATCTAATGATGGAGGAGAAGGTAGGCATGTGTTCTATGCACAATGAGTGATGATCACTGAAAACGGTGAACCAGGTGGTAACTCCCGTAGACCTACAGACCTACCGGATAAAGTGTGTGTACTGCAATGTGTATAATCTCTGAACGAATGGTTTGGTTGAGTGTGAATTTAATTCTAAAGAAAGCTATGCAGTTGGCGCTTGCAAATGGTTTGGATTGGAAGGAGATGGTCTCTGAAGTGATGGTGGTATACAGAGACACTCCATGTGGTGTTGGAGCTATCGCCATTAGAGAACTCTGGGCAGACCATTGTGATAACAAGTGTTTCACTTAAGATGCCGACAAGGACATTATCTGGCCGGGATGCAGCAAGCATTAGGGAGAATATGGCATTCCATGGTTGATGGTGTATGTAGAGATGAAGATAGTTCAGGATGTGTTGGGGTGGGGGCTTGGATGAGTGGTAGAAATTAACATCAGATGGGTATGTAGTTGACAAGCGAGTGGACCCCCAGAGACTAGTGGAACGCATGAGGATGGAGAGGAATCGGATGGGGTACATTTAAGTGATTAGGGAGCCTGTGAGTCTATGGAAGGGTTTTGTCTACTGGAGAGCTTGGATCAAGGAAAGGTGAATGAGAAGAGGGGCATCAAGTTGTGGGAAACCATTTTTTTTTTATATATGAAGTCCTCCTGCCACAGTAGTTGGGCAAAGGCCATCAATCAATGGTGGCATTTGCAGTTGGTTAATATTGTTGTGGCCAGAAAATGTATAACGCATTTTTAAACCAGCATTGGCAATGCCAACAGTTTGGGCATGGGAAAAGCACTGCCATAGTGGTATAACTGACGATTGATGGAAGCGGGTGCAAAATGGTGCGAGTACCTGGACATCTAATAGCAGTGCCTGGCAAATGCCTAATACTTATACATAGGTATAGTGTTAATAAAATAGTCGCTGAAGGCAGACCGTAAGACATTTTTATTACACAAGTCGCGTTTTTACAGCTCTAACTAAATCATTAACTCTCAGAGGACTGCTTTGACAAACGCTGGCAGGCACTTCCAGGGCAACGTTTGAGGGTAAGGCAGAGTTAAAGTGAGCTCAGAGTTCCCAGGAAGAGGGATTTCGGACAGGGAGGGGCAGGAACTGGGTAGGAATGGCCGTGGGGATTAGCAGCATGGCCATGTCCAGTCAATTGGTGGGCAAATAACCAAACCACACCTTCAAGCTTTGTCTCCCTCCGAAGCATTGATAATTATTTTCCATTACAAATATCAATTTTTGAAATCCGGCCCATAATGTTTACTAACAGCATTGTTGCACAGTTTTGTTTTTGTGCGTCTTCATAACTTGACTGAAAAGCTGCATAACGCATACATTTTTTTTTTTTTAATATACTGACAACATATACTTTTATTGTTCCATTCCAAAGAGGGAAAAGGAGTTACTTTCATACTATTTTGGTTTACATAAGTATGTATATATTTGTCATTTCAGTTTACATTGCAATTTGTGTACAAAATCCCACGAACACACAGAGGACAGTGCTCAAAATGCGTGAGAACTGTCCTGTGTTTTCAGGATTTTGCTTGCACTTTGGATTTCTATCGCTCTGCTGCCAGCATGCGCCACGTTGCAGCCAGCGGGGAGCTAAACCTCCAAAGTGCAAGTAAAATCCCACGAACACCGAGGACAGTGCTCACATCGGAGAGGATTTTGGGCCTAAAAACCTTGTAATCCTCTCCAATGTGAGCACTGTGGGGTTTCATGTCTTATTGCAAGTTTCTTATTTGAACACTTTCCCGTTGGTTTAAAAGTTGTGTGCATCACTTTGCAGATTTTGTGTTAGACATTGATACATATTAAAACGGATTTAAAAAGGACAAGCAACAGCCCTAGCCATATTAAAAAACAAAGGAATGAAACTCGGGACAGAAAAAATTACTGCTGTCGAAGTATTGTAAATAACTTTAGCTATTTTAAAAAAGATTATGCTCATAATTCAATTTGTAAGATGCATGGTATCATTCCTATTCAAAGATGACCGCTAGTTTTGGCTCGTTTCAAGAGAGCTTCTGTAGAGACAGTCATCCAGGATGGCTGCCTCCATGAAAGAGCCCAAGGATCTCCGAGATGTGCAGGAATGGGAGGGATTAGCAGTAGGGATTAGCATGACTAGGGGCAGGGAATTTCTTTGGCATTTCTTAAACAAACTGTGATGAAACGGAATAACAGTCCCTCCCCCGTCCCCTCCCAGGTCAGCATTGTTCCTTTTTAGACTCTGGACCATGGAGTGTTTACCATCATTCTTTCTCATCATTCGCCGATTCTGGTGATTTGTTCTGCACCAAGCCTGTCTAGGAGCCAACCCTCATATGCCCCCCTTCCCTCCAGCCCTTTGTCTCTGGCTCACCACTCGCTGCTGTTTGGGGCCTCTTTTAGCCTGTTAGGCAGAATTATATGCAGTACCCTTTGGGAACACTACACACAATTAAGACTACAAGTGGCAGTACAATTTCACCTTTGGCACAAGCCTGTACTACACAGTTAAGTGATAGCAGTAGCAAAGCAGCCAGACACATATCAAGAGTAAGTGAGCAGTACAAATAGTTAGACAAAGGGACAGCAATTAGTATCATTCAGGCAAACACCGACTCATTGTTTCTAAGTAAAAGAAAATACATTTATTTACTCAACAGTTGTATAACATTTCACTATTATAAGCAAGTTAAAAATCACAATCATAAATACACCACACCACTTCCCTTAAATTCCAGACAAGTTAAGCTCACAAAATGAAGTGGGAGCAAAATGGCACTCCAGCAATTTAAAAGGGAGGGAATGACAACGTTATTAGAAATTAGGCAAAACCCAACAGGTAAGTACTCAGGGCAATTGAACAAGAGAGAATACAAGGTTAAAATCAGATAGAAAAGGCTTAGGGCCAAAGTCAATGGTTCAAAAGTCTTTTGCTCAAGATAATACAGTTCAATGTAGTTCACGGTAAAGTTTGTGGCACAGATTCCAGACGAGGTTGGTTGGTAGGTAGAAAAGTTAGTTAGAAGAGAAGGACAAGCCCTCGGATTGGAGAAAGATTTCAAACACTTTCACTGCGGTTGAACGAAACGTACAACCGGATTTGCACAGTACCTTAAAACGGAGAGGGAGCTGTAGCTGAGTTGGGCGTTCCTGGTGGTTCCTGCAGGCTCACGGTTCCTGAAGCGATTGTCTGCCTTACAGGAAGTAGGAAGACTGGAGGGTCCTGCGCCACCCAGGGAAGAAACCAGCAGCAGAGCAAAACCCTGAATAAAAGGTGCACTCCTTAAAACCCAAGCAGGGTCCGACCTTCCTGGCTATCTGGCCCACTGTAGCTCTGTACATCAAATTCGACCAGAGGAGGGGTCCTGGCTTGTAGTTTGGGCGAACTGGTTTGCCCCACCAGTTCAAGGGAAGTAATTTCCTGGAGAATCTTCTCTGTCGTCGGATTTGGAGATTCGGCCCTGCAGCAGGGCTTCACCGGGCGGTTCAGTCGTGATAGGGGTCCTCTTCTTCCAGTTCCTTGTTGGTTCTTTCGTTCGAGTGGCGACTCTGCTCTTCCAGTCCCAGAGACCTGCTTTTTATGCATTTTTCCCCCGTTCATACAGCCTGGCTGTCAATCACACAGCAGGGTGGCTGGTCTGGCAAGTCAAGTCCCCTTCGCCAATCAAACAGGAGTGCGACTTGGGTTACCAAGGGAACCCATGGCAGGGGTCTGAAGACCCCTCCCTCACATCCTGGCTACCTAGACTTTCAGGCACCTTAAGAAGGGCTTCTGTGCACAAGCCCGCGAAAAGACGGTGAACAAAGGAATCATCCCCGGTTTGGCGCGCAGAGAAAAACACGAGAAAGACTTTAACAAAAAGAAATGACGCATAAACCCAGCCGGAACCAAAATAAAATGTATTTGGTGAAGCGGGTTTATGTTCGAGGCGAATATAATAGCCTAAAACAATACCACATTTATATAATATAATCGTGGTAGGAAAGTTAGGGTAGATGCCACTGCCACCAGCCAAGTCTTAAAGTTAAGGGAGCAAAACAAGGCTCCAAGAGGCACAGACAAAAAGGGATAAGAATTAACCCTTTCCAGTACTCCATGTAAAATGGGAAGTACTGGGTCTGTAATTTAAAGTGACTATATAAAGTTAATGGCAACTTTACCCGTTTCTGGGGGACAGTAGTCAGCACCAGAAAAATGGAGTCAGTGGGAAGTCTCAGACAATGCTGTGTCACTGCACGGTGCTGTATAACGTACACAAAAAGTGGTGCTCTGGATTAGGTGAGGCTCCAGTGTCCAAGATCACACACAAAGTGAAAACACACACAGCAAAACACATGTAAGAGTGGGAAAAAGGCTCACACTCTTACCAGGTGAAAAAAATAAACCCTAGAAATCCAGCAAAGCTGCTGGGAGACTATTTAGGTAGGGGAAATTGGCCATTTATTGAGAGTTCTCCCTAACACAGCCCAATCCCAGAAGCTTTATTCGCATTGGACACCAGGCCTTCTTGGAGTCCCTCTTGAGAAATTGTAGGGCCAAGTCCCAAACCATGAGAAACTTTTGGTGCTCTCCCCTTATCGAATACGTCCCTTTCCCCAGAGCTGCTAGGGACCACATCTTTCCTACCCATTCATGGTCCGTGTGTGTTGCCTTGGTTTTCCATTTATGGGCCACTAGGAGTGCCCCTGCCATGACTAGGATGACATGTGTCTTCCGTTGGGCTTTCGCGAGCAACTTGTCCAGATTACCATCCAGCCCCATGATAAACAGCCCTGTATTGTGCCCAGTATCCAGACCCAGAATGTCCTTAATTGCCTCCTGTATCATGTCCCAGAACGGCGCTATATTTGGGCAGTGCCACCATATGTGGCCCCAGGGGCCCTCTCCCCCACATCCCCGCCAGCAAGAGGCGGACGCTGAATGATACAATTTTGCCAATCTGCATGGGGTGAGATGCCATTGATATATCATCTTTGTCCAGATCTCTTGAATTTGCAGTGAGTTAGTTAGCCTAGGAATGTTCGCCCACAGGGACTGCCACCGATCTGGGTCAATAGATTGCTTGGTCTCCCTTTCCCAATTTCTTATGAATTTCTTTTCCGCCACCTCCTCCCCTTCCTTAAGAAGTCTATACAGTTCCCCGACAAGGGGTCTGTCCCCGAGTTAGTCAACACATATTTCTGAAATGGGGAAGTCCCTGGTTGCTGCCGCCTTTATTGTGGGATGTGAGGCCCAGTGCCTTAGTTGAGCGTATCTGAAGCGTTCTTCTGCCACCACGAAATAACTCTTGCATGGGGGGGAAGGATTTCAACTGCCCCACTTTGTATAAGTCTCCCAGTAACCTACAGCCCCCTTCTTGCCAGGTGTCAAAACCTGAGTTGACGCCCCCCCGGCCCCCCTCACTGGAGTGAATTGAGGGTTTGCGAAGATGGGCGTGAGACAAGAATGGAAGGTGGTGATTTTTGATCTCTTCACTGCTTCATCCCACAGGCGTCCTAACTGCTCCAGCCCACTGCAGTGCATGTTTCGGGGCCTATCCTCCCAGGGAAGCCACAAACACCCCTTCAAGGGCAGGACCCACTACTGCTCTGTCCATCTTCCTCCATTTCTTCCCCCGGTCATCCTTCGCCCATTCCTTTAAGACCCTAATCTGTGTGGCTCGGTAGTAGGTTATCTGGTCTGGTTGCCCCATCCCTCCCCTACGCCTGGGCTGCTGCATTAGCTTGCGGGGATATTCTAGCTTTTCTATTGCCCCCGATGTAGGCTTGAGGGAGTTTACTTAACTTCCGGAAGAAAGGAGCTGGCACTTTGGTCGGTAGGGCTATAAAGGCATACAATAGTTTTGGAAGGATAACCATTTTGATGGCGTTAATCCTGCCCATCCACGAAATAGCTAGAGGTCCTCAGCCTTGAAGTAACCCCTTAATCTTTCCCAGGAGTGGAGAGTAATTTTCCTCATAAAGTTGTCCGATGGAATGCGTTATGTATTTTCCCAAGTATACTTTATCTTGCCCGGGGCCGACTCATATGTAGAAATTCCCTTCAAATCCCTTTCCTTCTCCGGGGACTTTTGCAGGCACAGTAACTCCGATTTGCCCTTATTGATTTTTAGGCCTGCAACCTGCCTGAATTCCGCCATGGGCTTTTCTAGAACATCTAATGACTCCTAGGGGCTCATTAGGGTTAGCAGCATGTCTGCAAAAGCGGCCAATTTATGGGCTGATTTTCCCCCCTCACGCCCCCCCCCTCAAAGGGTACCCCCCTGATCGCCTGGGAGGACTAGATTTTTCCGAAGGAGCGGTTCTAGATAAATAGCGTAGAGTGACGGCAACAGGGGGCAGCCTTGTTTATTGCCTCTAGACACTGCCACCGGGTCCGACGCCTCCCCATTGATCATCTGATGTAACGTGAGGTTACTGTAATTAGCCTCTCCTGGACATGAACGTCGCCCGAAACCCATTTTGCGAATGGTCGCAAACAGAAAGCCCCATTCCACTTGGTCGAACGCTTTCTCAGAGTCTAGGGCAACCACTATAGCCTTGGTGCTGGATTTGTTAACTTTCTCTAGTATATGAGCCATTCTCCTTGTGTTGTCGTATGTTTGTCTGCCATGCACAAATCCAGGCTGGTCTGCTCCGACCAGGGACGGGAGAAGGGGATCTAGTCTGGCTGCCAGTATTTTGGTGAAAATCTTTGCGTCCATGTTTATTAGGGTAATTGGTTTGTACGCGCCACATGATGTGGGGTCTTTCCCTATCTTGGGAATTAGTACGACTTTCGGCTACTCCATTGATTGTGTTAGCCCCCTCCCGGCCTGAAGCCATTAAATAGAACTACCATGCGTAGGGCTACCACGTCCCTGAACGTTTTATAGAACTCTGACGTAAAGCCGTCAGGGCGCAGGGCTTTATTAGGTGGGAGTGTGGCGATAGTTCCGAGTACTTCTTCTCTGGTTAACTCCTTCTCCAATTCCTCCCGCTCTGCCAGAGATATCCCAGGCAAGTCACACCCCTCCAGGTACTCCGCTTGGGTTACTCTGTCCGGGCAGTTGGACCGGTAAACCTCTCCATAGTACTTTGCAAATTCGCTTTTGATCGCCTGGAGTTCTGTGATCTCTACCCCCACCTGCTGATTTGATATTTAGAATCGTTCTATCCCTTTCTTCTTTCCTAAGCATCCTCGCGAGCAGCCTATCCGCCCTGTTGGCCTTAACATAGTACTTCTGCTTGAGGTGCATCGGGGCCCTCTGCTTTTAGTCGCGAGTATCGTATCCAATTGGCCTTTGATCGCCCTATATTCCCATCTGGTCTCCCCTGAGGGTTTGCTAGCCAGTTATTTCGTTAATATCTTCAACTTGGCCTCCAGGTCATCTTCTAATCTCCGGGCTTCCTTATCCCCCTCCGTGCCTTTATCCCAATTATCTTTCCTCTAATGGTGGCTTTGAAGACGTCTCAAACTATACTTGGGTCCATTCCCTGCGTGTCATTCATCTGAAAGTATTGGGCTATTTCCTCCTGTAATTCTCCCTGCAATGACTGGTCTTTGAAGATGTATGCCGGATATTTCCATCTCCATACCCACGCAGCTTGTGATGGTTGTGTGAATGACACTATGATCTGGGCGCGGTCCAAGATCGTAATTGCTCCCAGTATTCTGCCTATTGTTTCAACCATCTTGCGTTCCTTCCTCTCTATTGCTGGTTTACTCGTTATTGATCTGTGTGACATTTTAACCGTACAGTTAATGCACTTTAATGAGATGTGATAACATTAGTGGTACCACTCTAGACGTGTATATATGTATCATTGACTTCCAAGTACAAAGTGCGTTATTGTGATCGTGTACATACCTTTGAATATTAATTATATAAAGACTATTTTCAGTAATAGTGTGTGGGCATTCCTTTGTGGGGGTTCGGGGACTACACTGTACTTAAGAACCAGCCCGCATCACCTCCTGAGAAGCTAGGCCTTGATTGCTCGTCCATTCCTACTTTATAGAGAATCTTGGCTGGGGTCCGCTGTGCCTCCTGAAATTCCTGTAATTGTGACATCACGGGGCATCGTTACTGCTGGGTCTTTCATAAACAGCATGTCGTCGTTTGCGTATAACGCAATTTTGTGCGTTATCTGGTCGACTGTCTGTCTGGCCTCTGATTTCGGCGTCCTGCCTGACCCTCGTGGCAAATGGCTCCATTGCCATCGCGAATATCAACGGTGAAAGTGGACACCCTTGGCACGTCCCTCTGCGAATTTTGATGTATCATGTGCTTTGTCCGTTGATCATGAGGCTAGTTGTCGTAGTTCGGTAATTAGCTAGTACCAGATTTATGAATTTCGGTCCACATCCGAAAGGCCTCATCACCATTTCCAGATAGCTCCAGTCCATACTATCGAATGCTTGTGTTGCATCCAAGGCGGCCACCGCCACTGCTTGTTGTGTTCTTCTCCCTACGTCGATGACGTCTATTGCTCTTCTTACATTGTCCTGAGTGAGTCTGCCTGCGATGAAACCTGCCTGATCTTCGTGGATCAAGGCTGGGAGGATCCTCATCAGTCTTGTTGCCAAAATGTTTGTATATATTTTCGCATCTGTATTTAGTAATGCGATTGGCAGGTAGCTAGAGCACTCCCCGGGGTCCTTCCCTGGCTTTAACAACAATATGGTTGTGGATGGTCCCATGTCTGGCGTCACTTGACCCTCTTCCCTGATTGTGTTGTAGAGCCTGGTCAACGGGGCTAGGAGCTGCATGCGGAATGTTTTATAGAAGCCACTGCTAAAGCCATCGGGGCCGGGGACCTTCCCCATTGGGAGCGCTGTGATTGCATCACTGATCTCCTGAGCTGTGATCGGGCTTCCCAGGTTACTCCTTTCTTGCTCCGTGATTCGTGGCCGGATGGTTGAATGGATATAGGAATATTGTTTCGCCCTGTCCAGATTCTCGCGACGCAGGAGGTCTCCATGGAAATCCAATATTATTTCCATCTTTTTTGCTTCCGCGGTGTGGGTTATACCGTGCTTATCGTATAGCTGCGTAATATGTTTTTGGGCCCCCCTTTTCCTCAGTTTGGCAGCCAAGAATCTGTTTGCCTTGCCGCCATGTATATAGTATGACTGTTTCGCCCTCCGCAATGTCTGGCCCACGCGCTCCGCCATGTGGCTCTCAAGCTGGGCTCGGGTTTTCCTAAGCTCGCGTAGGGATTTCCTCGTTTGCCGGGTCTTGTGTTGGGTTTCAGCTTCCTTCACCTCTCTCTCTAATTGTTGTGTAAAGCGGGATCTATTCCTATAGTTAGTTGCGGCCTGAGAAATGAAGCCCCCCCCTAATCACTGCCTTCCCCGCATCCCATATTTCCCTCCCCCAAGCCACTTACCCGTTATCATTTTCTATAAAGTAATTATTGTTGGTAGTTTCTATATGGGCTCTTACCGCTATATCCTTCAGAAGGAGCTCGTTTAGCTTCCATGGTTGCTTCTGCCCAGCTGGTTTAGTAGGTTCGAAAGGAATACATCCTGCCGTTCATTGGGGGCGTAAATAGCCAGGATTGTTTACGTACATCCCTTAATTCTCCCCTTAACCCCGAGATACCTTCCCCAGCTATTCTTTCGGAGTTGTAGCTTTTTGAACTCTAGGTCCCGTCCCATCAGGATAGCTACTCCCCTCTTCTTTTCCCGCTGGAAGCATAAAACTGATGTGGGAAAGCTCGGTGGGACATCCTGCCCTCATCCTTCGGAAGGAGGTGGGTCTCCTGCAGAATCCCAATAGACGCCTTCATAGCCCTTAACCTCTCCAGTATGGCCCTCCTCTTTGTCGGAGAGTTTAGCCCTTGCACATTCAGGGAAATTATATTTTTTATTTTATTATTAATGTGATATAGTTTAGTACAAACGTACATTATATTCGATTCTACCATCCTGCCTCTATGGGGTATCCGCTCACTCTGTGGCCCGTTCCCGTTTCCCTCCACTGATGCCCAACCTTGCTTTTAGCCTTTTTGTTCCACCCCGGTTCATGCCGCCGCTAGTTACACTGTGTTTTGCTTTATCACTCCCCCGCCCCACCCTCCCCTGCCCCTATGTGGTCCCTGTGACCAGGATCATCAACCCCCCCCCCCCTTCCAGAAAAATTGGGGCTTAGGGTCACTATATAGACGCTTTACTCCCGAACGGTCTCGAAAATCCCTGTCTCGGTTTGGGTTCCAAGGTTCCGCCCCTCTCTGCTCCGCCCCTGCAGGGCTACAATGTTTTAGCTTTCATTTTGGATGATACTATAGGCCTCTTCGGCCGGAGACCCCGGGGTTTCCCAGGTTATCAATCTTGAGCTTCACGACATGGCGAAATATTAGCTGGGCCCCTAAGGTGCGATTCTCTCCTAGGTCTGCTCCTGCGAGGTCTAGACCATTCCCATGTGTTGGCCCCGGTTTGCAATTTTTTTTTTTATGTCCGCCCACTGCCTTCTCGAGTTCGGCTCTTCCACTCCCAGCACTTGAAGGCCCTCTTCACAGGTGCTGACTTTCTTCTGTCTTCCCTCTCAACGGAATGTAAGGCCAAACGGGTACGACCATCCGTAGGGGATTTGTTTATCCTGCAGAATTTTCGTCATTGGGCGCATCAAGCGCCGCTTATGTAGGGTAGTTGAAGCCAGGTCCTGGAACAACTGTATCAAACTCCCATTGATTGTCAAGTCGGTGGTGGCTCTGGCTGCTTTCAGGATCCTTTCCTTTATGCCGTAAGATGTTAATGGCACCAGTACATCCCTAGGGCGGGCCCCTGGCTCCAGCCTGCGGGGCCCAACTCGGTGGATCCTGTCAAACTCTATGGATTCCGGCTTAATGTCCAGTAATAGGCTACCAAAGGCCTGCTGTAGTGTGTCACGCAGGTCTCTGTCTAGGGCTGACTCTGGAAATCCCCGGACGCGAATGTTGGATCGATGTGACCTGTTTTCAAGATCCTCCACTTGCAGCTCAAGGTTGTTTGTGGCTGTCGCTAATTGGTCCAGCAGTTGGCTGGCTAGTTTAGTTTCTTCTGATGGGTTGGAAAGGCCACTTTCGGTTGTGTCGACTCTCTCCCCCAGCTCATTGATCTCCTTTCGGACTTCTTGTAGTGATGTTTTAAGGTCATCTCGTAGCTGCCCTTTTTGAGTCTGAAATGCTTTCGTCATCCTCAATTCCATGCCCTTCAGGCAGGCCAACAAGTCCTCTTTGTTTGAGTCCATGACGCTGGGCGATGTTTCCGACATTGCCTCTGCAGAGTGTTGTGGTAGCGCTGGTGTGTTTAGGTCTTGTGTTTGTTGACGGCTCCAATACCTGGCCAGGTGACTATCTTGGCTTTGAGGGGACCGTTTCGCCTTTGGGGGTGCACACTTCGTCCTGGCGCCAGGCATCTAGGCTAAGCCCCAGTAGTTCTGCTCTTTTATGCTCTCTGCCTGTGTGTTGCCGCCTCCGAAGCAGTCATTGGCTGACCGTGCGTCCCCGCTAGTGGCTTTGTGTACAGTGCAGCACATGCACCCTATGCGTCTGTTCGGCTGTGGCCTCTAATGTGATTAGGGGTTGTTGCTAATTGCTAATGAAATGTTTTTCCCCCGTAGGGGAGTTTTCTTTTAAATCCCCTTTTTAACTTCCCAGGGTCCAGCCAGTCCTAAGGGAGTGTTCACTGGTGGTCGCCCCTGCCACCCTGCCACCGTCAGGCCTGTTCCAGCCCAGAGCCCGCTAGTGGGCCCCCTGGTTCCGTAATAGTTAGGGGATTCAAATGAGCCTCCTACCTTGTTCCCCTGGCAGCTGCCACTGGTGCTGAATCCGACAGCTCTGTTTGAGCGAAGGCTTGTCTTGTTCTCCGAGTCCCTCTGATCCCTTTCTTGTATTGACCAGTGAAGTCCGTCAGACCATGTACCACTCCACGCCACTACACAGTTCCTCTCGGGAGACTCGACTCCCCGTTGCTGCTACTCCAGTGACTGCTACGGCCCAGAGGCCGCCTCTAGCAACCTGGCCGTGTAGTCCCTTTTCTCCGTTTTGCACCAGGGGATTACCGGTGGTCCTATTCAAACTGCCTCCAGTTCCTCCTCCGATCCCTCGTTCTTCTCGGGTCCCCGCCTGGGCTCCGTGGGCAGCTTTTGGAATTGGGCTCGCTCTCCGCTAGGGGACAGCCGCGGCCCCGCTGCACCAGGAGGTACTGGCGTCCAAGTCCTGCCGCGCAGGGCTTCGTCCCTTTCAACACCCCCGCCGGGGACGCCGCCACCAGTCCCTCCGCGTTGATCCTCCGGGGTCTGGGCTGCACCGTAGGGCACCCCGCCCGCCTCCAGCCCCGACACTCACCGCTGCCCGAGCGCGGCTGGGCCCCCCGACAGGAAGCCGCCTCTCTGGTCCCAATCCGCTCTCCGACGTCAGCGGTTGGCACCTTTGACTTCGCCGGGTCCGGAGGGAAGGGAGGGAGCCGCGGACCACCGCCAGATGGAACGGGCCACGGTGCGCGATCTCCACCAGTCCCGCTGGGGCTGTCAGATCATTCAGCCCCCTCCAGCTCGTCTCACGGCACCCCAGGGAGCAGTCCCCCGGCTTTCTCCTGCGGCTGGACAGCTCTCCTCCTCGGCTGGACCTCCACCGCCTCTCTCGTGCAGAGATTTGCTCCAGTCCCCTGCGGCCGCCGGCACCAGCACACTCAGCAGGGGGCTATGCGCTCCTCGGAGGGCCTCGCTTTTACTTCCCACGAGGGCTCCAACAGTAGGGCATGTCACTCGCCCTCCCCCCTCCGGGCCTCGCACCTCAGGGCTCCTGCCGAACTCGGGCCGTTAGGGCTCAACCGTCCTTCGGAGCTCTTTCTTCTCTGCGTTAAGGGGGCTCCACCCGAACTGCTGTCTCAGATATTATCAATGCACTTTCAGCGCCTTTTCTTTCTGCTCTTGTGTCCGGCTTTGTACACCTTTTTGAATCCTGCGGGTGCGGAGCCCGAAGATGTACGTCTTCACTTGCAAGCGGCCATCTTGGAATCCGTGAGAGGTCTAATTTACCCTGCAGGTCCAACGGTTTATTTTTTTTATTTAAATATTTTTAAATATTTTTAAGTTTTACAACATAAACAGTTAGAAGAAACAACCCCAATCCCCCCTCCACCCCACCAACCCGGATCTTCCACCGAGTCCCATACTTCCAATGCAGCTAGCATGATCTCGCTTATGTGTTGGTTTGGATGTCTGTGTCTTCCCGACGCATAGCATATGTCTTGTTGGGATGGTTGCCACTGCCCTGGGAATCGTCTGGGATTTATTATTTTAGTACCCATAGTTTTTTTTTTTTAGTTTTTTTTTTTTTAAACGCACCAAATATTACAACCTTTTTTGGACGTTCATAATCAATATCCACACATCATATTATATAATATTCTCTGTCCTCCCCACAAACTCGAGTTGTCTCATCCGTGCTCTCTGCGTGGGCATTTTAGGGAAGCTCAGTGCTTGTCGACTCATCTGAGCCTTCTGTTTCGTGATTGACCTGGTGGGGGTTTGCCATTGAGGTCACCAGTTGCCTCCAGGCTATCAGGGGAGCCACTTCCTCCTCTCCCCCTCTGGTAACAGCTTCAAACCATACCACAGTTTCTGCTTCTGCCCATCTCAAGAGGTCCGCCCACCATGTCTCCACTCTGGGCCTATGGGCCGCTTTCCAACACATTGCAATTCTACGCTTGACCAAGATGTAGGCCAGGTCCTTCAGCTTACTGATATGCTTTGAATTACATGGCTTGGGGAAACTCTCAAGCATGCATGCCCAAGCAGACCTCGCGTCAAGCACCACTCCTCCGCTGGCCAGTCTCGTCCTTATTTCTTCCCAGAACCTCTGCACCTCAGGGCAAGCCCAGAACATATGTAGTAGCCATGCCTCCTTCTCCCCACACCTGGGGCATTTCTGTATAGGTGAGCCCCCAAACCTGGCTATTCTTCCGGGGGTCAAATAGGCTCTGTGGGTGACATACAATTGGATCTGCTGGAGTCTCGCATTCCGGGACACCTTTTTGTGGTACCTTTTGTGCTCTATCCCACTGTCCCTCTGTCATGGGTTCTCCTACCTCCTCCTCCCAGTCGTTCCTCAGTTGGAGCAGTGCCTTCCCCCTCAGGAGCTCATATATCCTGGATATTTCGTGCCCACCCTCCGAGACATCATACATCGTTTCCAGGGTGTCTCCGGTTCTCCCGTTAGCACCGTCTCAGGCCAACTCTCCCTCACCCGTTTCAAGAGCCTGGTATAAGTAATATATTGGCCTCTGTGCACCCCGGTCTCCTCCTGCAGCCTCTGAAATTCCAATGCCTCCCCTTCCTGCCATATATCTCTGAGGGTAGCTAGGCCCACCGTTTCCCAGCATCTGCGGACCCCTTTGAACAGTTGGGAGTCGTCCCCGCATAACGCCACCAGCGGGACCTGCTTAGAAAGCGGATCTGGGTCACCCACAGTTCTCCATGCTCTGCACCAGACTTCCCAACCCAGCACCAGCAGTCTCCCCATCCCCGCCATTTTGGTTTTACGCAGCCACACTGTCTCTCTTAGAAAGTATGGAGCTGAATCGCCTTGTAAAAGCCTGGCTTCAGCCGAGTCCTCTGCGGACAACCACCTAGCCACATACAACAGCTGTCCAGCTAAGTAATACAGTTCGAAATTCGGCAGGTTTATGCCCCCCTTATCACATGTATTCTGTAGTTTCCACAGGGCCACCCTATTCCTGGAGTTGCCCCATCTGAAGCCCCTGCACATGCCATGAAGTCTCACGAAAAAGTGTCTGGGGATCAGGTACGGGACATTCACAAAGAAATACAAGAGTCTGGGCAGAACCACCATTTTGAGCAGAGCTGCTCTTCCCATCATGGCTAGGGGTAATCTAGACCAGAATGCCATGCTATTCTTAATTCCCTCAATTGCTTTCTCTGTATTGTTTTTGTGCTCTGTCTCTAGCCTATGGTAAATGTTTACGCCCAAATACCTGAATGTCACGGGCTGCCAGGGTATTTGCAGGATGGGTAGTTTCTCCAATGGTGTGCTCTTATACCTTCCCAAGGGGAGCAAACTGGACTTCCCGGGGTTCACTGATATGCCTGAGAGGGTGGCATAACGATCCATCACCTCCAGCACATATTGTAGGTTCTCCTCCGGGTAGCGCAAATAGAGGAGCATATCATCTGCATACAGTGATATCAGGTGTGTGCCTCCTAACGTACGGATCCCCACCTCCCCGTATTGTCGCTGCAGGCAAATTGCCAGGGTCTCTAATGCCAAAATATATAGCATGGGCGACCAGGGGCATCCCTGTCTGGTCCCCCTGCTGAGCTGCCATTTATCTGAGATTATGGTACCTGTTTTAACTCTCGCAGTCGGAGCTATATAACATCTGGACCCATCCGATATATCCTGACCCCATCCCGTATCCTTTCAGGGTCGCCTTCAACCATGGCCACCGCACCGAATCAAAGGCTTTAACCGCGTCAAACGACACGATAGCCAGCTCGTCCGAGTCTCCCTCGGCGTGATCAATGATATGATGCAGCCTCCTGTGGTTGTCTGTAATATTTCTACCGGGGACATAGCCTGTTTGGTCCGGGTGTATCAACTTGCCAATCACCCTCTTTAGTCTGTTGGCAAGCACAGCCGTGAGTATTTTGCTGTCCTGATTGAGCATAGACAAGGGCCTATAAGACCCACACTCCACGTCTGGCTTGCCTGGTTTCAGGAGCGGAATGATCACTACCTCACGGAGAGACGCCGGCAGTTCCCCCTGCTCATAGGCTTCATTAAACATGGCAAGCAGCGGCTGGAGTAGCTCCTGCTTATACGTTTTATAAAACTCACTGGGTAGCCCATCCGACCCAGGCGCTTTACATGTGGGCAGGTGTTGGATCACCACCTCCAGTTCGTCCGCGGTGATGGGGGGTGTCTAGATCTGCACGTTCTAGGTCATCCAAGGCGTGCAGCCCTATGTCTTCTATTGTTTCCTGTATTTCTTGACTCATTTCTTCCCCTTTGTCCTCATATAGTCGCCTATATGACTATATAGACTCCTCGTTCACCCCCTCCTGGGTATTCTAGATTTGACCTTTCCGCGTCCCTGACATCTCTGATCACCGGGCGGGGGGCAGGGCGTCTCATTTTTGTATAACCAGGCCAGTAATCTACCCGTCTTTTCCCCCCCTGCATGTATCCTCTGTGTATTTTTTATAATTTAGCCTACATAATCTGTCCCAGAATTCACTACAAGCCATCTGTAAGTCCTTTATCTTGGTGCTGACCTCTCGGGTGGTCCTCTCGCTTCGTATCGGGCCCTCTAGCTCTCTTTCTGTTTCTTGTAATTCCTGTTCAATACCCCCTTGGAGCCCCTTGGATTTTGATATAGCTACCCCACGCACCACCACCTTAAATGCCTCCCATACTGTTCCCACAGAGCGTACACTGCCAGTGTTAATTTCAAAATATTCCTCAATGGCCTCCCTCAAATCCTCTCGAAATCCTGCATCCTGTAGGGCCTCAGTTCTGAGCCTCTACGTCGGGATTCGTGCTCTGGGGGGTTGATGTCGCCACTCCACGACCAGGGGCGAATGGTCGGACAGCACCCGGGCCTTGTATTCCGCACCCACCATTTCTCCCACTATCTCGGGAGCAGCGAACACGTAATCTAGCCTTGTATGCAGGTCTTGTGGTGCTGCGTAATGAAAGGATTGCCTATCCACTGGGTGCTGTCGTCTCCACACATCCTCTAGGCCAAGGTCTGTCAACAGTGTCCTCAGCGCTTTGGCTGCCGGTGCTGGCTTCCAAAATTTGTCATCTGACCTGTCTATCCTGGGGTTCAGGGTACAGTTGAAGTCCCCCCCACCACCCCACCATTGCGCCACCCACCAGGGGGCTAATTCTGCTATATAGGGACCTAAAATAGGTCGCTGTATCATGGTTAGGGGCGTACAGATTTATGATGTGCACTTCTCTGTTCTGCAGGAGTCCCGCCACCACCACCATTCTACCTTCCGGGTCTGTCGTTCGTCGAGGTAAGCAGCTGAAACGGCACATGCGGTGCCACCCATGTAATCATCCCTCTTGCATATGTGGAGTATGTGGCCGCTATGTCAATCCGCATCCTCTTTAGGTACATCATCCCCTTACTACGTTTTGGATAACTATTGAGGCCCCGCACATTCCAGGTCACGACTCTGAGATTAACCGATGCCATTGTCTCGGTATTCTTCCCCTCTCCACTCCCTTTGATGTCCAACTCGAAGGCCCGTTTTGCGACTCTGAACCCTCCCAAACTCAACAAACTTCCCACCCCCTCTTTCCCCAGCCCTGCCTCACTGCACACAACCCTTCCCTCCCCCCCGCCCCCCCCCCCCACCCTACCCAATCCCAACAAATGCTCAGCTCCATCCCTGGATCTCAGGCCCACCGGCGTCTGGTCCTATCTCGCGAACCGAGGACTAGGACCCCGCGGGGCGTCACTGATCTAACAGTGACCTAACTAGATAGAATGTCTCCCAGGAGCTCCCACTCATCTGATTAAAATTGTTGCATATAACGGATCCTGCCAGCATGTATTTGCTGCAACACATTCCCCACAAGCTTTATTTAATACTATATTCAAGTCCAAATGTCTTAGCTATGTCACCAAAGGCGACCCAGCTGCATGCTACTTATCTACTGTGGCTCCCGTCTGGATATCCGGTTCTTGAGGGTGACCCTGTATGTCCAACCACTCGTGGCGTCCTCCGGCGTCTCAAAAAATGTTTCGTTCTTGTAGAACACTTTCAATTTGGCCGGGTAGAGTAACATATAACGGTGGCCGGCCTCTCTTAGCCTCCTCTTCACCGTCCCGAAGTTCATCCTGCTGCGCTGTACGTGCAAAGTATAGTCCGGGTACGCTGTGATTCTCGCCGGCCCCCTTTCGATCGGTTCACCCTTCAGGAAGAATTCGAGTATCTTCTCCCGATCCCGGTAGTTCAGAATCTTTGCGATCAGCGGCCACGGGGGAGTTCCTGGAGGCGGTCTCCTTGTCAAGACCCTGTGCGCCCTCTCAACTGCAAACCCCTGGGTCAGTGTTCTGCCTTTTATCTCCTGCAGGAGCATGGTTTCAACATATTCTGTTGGGTTAGGCCCCTCCATTCCTTCTGGCAGACCCACAATACGAATGTTATTGCGTCTGGCGCGCCCTTCTGCCTCCTCCGCCCTGTTCTCCAGGTTGCCCACACGCTGCACAAGGGCATGGAGCTCCTATCCGTGGGCGGCGCATGCTGCCGTGTTCGGGGCCATGTCCTTTTCCAAGTTTCCAGTGCGCTCTGCAAGCGTCCGCACGTCCTGTCTCAACAAATTAACTTCCTCCTGGACCGCTCCGATCTTAAGGTCCAGACCCACTTTCAGATCGTTCATTGCCAGGCCCAGTTTTGTCTCCCAGGCAACTTTCAAGTCTGCAATCGCTGCCAGCACTTCCTGGATCATGCCCGGTGTCTCCGCCACTGCCATAGTGGTATCCTTGCTTTTGCCCCCTTCTGCACCTGGAGGCATCTTGGCATAGGCCTCCAGTGTGGGCTGTTTGTTTTTGGGTCTGACGATTTTAGAAGACCTCCTGCTATACTGTCCGAGCGTAGGCCAGCTGCGTCACCTTACGTGCGAGAGTCGACGTGGCGTCAGGCCACTCTTGGCATTTCAGGGGCTGTTGCAGCTATTTAAGGTGTGTCCTTATTGCTCGCTTCACACCCAGAGTGGGCTGTGTCCTCCCACGTACCTCTGCTTGCGCAATGTCGTACCACCAGTCCCCGCTGTATTTCTTCCAGTGGTCATGTGCACCCCACTGACCCAGCGCTCTCCCTCTACGGCCCTCTGTTGGCCTCAAGGCCGTCCAGTCCACAGTCCAGCCCTAGGTGCTGTCCTCACGGTCCTTGACCAAGGAGGCTCTTTGAGATTCGTGGTGCACAGATGGAAGTTATATCACCGTTTCTCTGAGCACAGTTCAGATGATCCACACGGACCTGGTGTCTGCTCCTTTGTCTGCGGGCCGTCTTCCTTAAGTAGTTCTAGGCCAAATGTGCTTGGGGTTGGTGGGCTTTCCCAAGGCTCCTTCGGGCACTCACGTCCCCAGTTACATGCAGTCTTTCATCTCCTGTCCCATCTTACATCTGGAGGGTGTATGTTATGGCTCTCTGTTGTGCCCGAATACTGCCGCAGTTCGCCAGTGTTATGCGAGGATCAGCACCCGCCACCCAGTAGCAATGCCGATATGACTCCCTCGGCAGTTGCAGTGCCGAGGAGTCAGCCCATCCACCCCGGCTCTAAAGCACGCGCAACAATGTATCTGGTGTCCTTTCATTTATGGGCTGATTTCCCCCCCCTCCCCCCCTCCCCCCCACCTCAAAGGGTACCCCCCTGATCGCCTGGGAGGACTAGATTTTTCCGAAGGAGCGGTTCTAGATAAATAGCGTAGAGTGACGGCAACAGGGCGCAGCCTTGTTTATTGCCTCTAGACACTGCCACCGGGTCCGACGCCTCCCCATTGATCATCTGATGTAACGTGAGGTTACTGTAATTAGCCTCTCCTGGACATGAACGTCGCCCGAAACCCATTTTGCGAATGGTCGCAAACAGAAAGCCCCATTCCACTTGGTCGAACGCTTTCTCAGCGTCTAGGGCAACCACTATAGCCTTGGTGCTGGATTTGTTAACTTTCTCTAGTATATGAGCCATTCTCCTTGTGTTGTCGTATGTTTGTCTGCCATGCACAAATCCAGGCTGGTCTGCTCCGACCAGGGACGGAGCAGACTGCTCGCAAAATCCTATTGATGGCTATTTTATCATACCTTGGGCATGGGCTGAGTCGTTGGCGTGTGTCTGATGATTACTCCATTGTTGTCGGGTCAGCACACAAACAGTTTCAGGCTAATCACGCTCGGCACCATCACGTTCATTGCAGTCCGTCTGGGTGCTCCATATCTTCAATCGCATGCCACCCCATTTGTGTCACTGCGATTGTCTTCTGATGGCAGATACTGCTTCCGCACTCAACCCTGTGTTAACCCTACTGGGCTGTGTTTGTCAGTCCAAAAGCAGCATTATATGACATGCCCTGTTTGTTCTGGTCCTTAGTGAGCCAGCAATGCCTTATTCCTCCTCTCTGAACCTTTGTTGTGGCCTGCTAGCCTGTGTTGTGTAGGAATCGTGTTTCCTTTGGTTAACTGAATACCATCCTCTGTGAAAATGTCAATTTCACTTTCTTCTCTCTCCGAGGTTCTGTGAAGTCACATGGTGGCTACAATGTTGTAACCAGCCTTGTCTAAATATCGCAGTCTGCTTTCTTCGCTGCTACTGCTCCTGTCATCGCTTCTCAACAGCTGTAGCTACGTCTGTCTCAGTGCATGCAGACTTCGTTTGCAACCGTCAACCTGCGTGAAGGTGACGTGTGTATTTGTCACTGGGCTTGTATTTGTTATGGGACACCGCTTGACCCTTTATTGCCAGCTCCTTTCCTTCACGGGCATCTCGCTGCACGTAGCCTGCTACGACCAGTGCCGAATGCCGTCTAGCTCTGGCTCTCGCATACGGTGCGAATGCACTTTTGTGCTACCTTCCCACCCGCTTCGTCTGTCCGGGTGTGCGTCTGCACTAATCCACAGATGTGCGCTGCATTAGCAGGTGGTGGCAGGCTCTATTCGTTCTGCTCACAGTGCAGGCCAGTCCCTTCATTAATCCATTCAGTCCTTTGTTCTCAGGCTTAAGTTGGACGCCATTTTCCTTTCCAGTTGCGGCGGTCCCCTTTTGTCACCTTTCCTCCCATAACTGCAGTGCCACAGATCCGTTTGTTTTTACCAGGCAATCCACGGGTTCCCCATAGTTTCATACAGCTTCTGGTGTATTTTTACAACTCGTAACGTAGTTCAGATAGCTGCAGCTTCAGGATCATAAGAGGATCAACGGGAGACAGCCCAAGAGACGTCCTATTCCATGGCTGCTTAGCTATGCCCCCAGTACCCATAGTTGTGCTGCCTCGTAGTATTTCCTGAAGTGGGGCAATGCGCATCCTCTGTCTTTCCCGGAGGCTGTTGGAACAGAGCTTGAGACTCTGGGAGTTTTCCCTTGCCAGATATATTCCTTGACTGCTTTCGTTAATGATTTAAAGAATGACTTTGGGAGCCTTATTGATAGGGCCTGAAATAGGTATAGTAGTTTGGGTAGTATTGACATCTTGAGAACCGTTATCCGCCCCCACCATGATATTGATCATGGGTTCCATCTTTACATGTACCTTTTTTATTTGTTTCAACAGATTCGGAAAGTTTTGGGAGTATAGTTGCTGTGTTTTATGTGTCAGGGTGATGCCTAGATATTTCGTCCCTGACGCAGCAATCTTCAATTGGAGGTCTTCTGCTACCGAGTGAATTCGGGATGTATCGCCCGCAAGTATCAGGATTTCTGATTTCTGCCTGTTTATCTTAAGGCCGGATATGGACCCATATTTGTCAATCTCCTGCATCAGGGTGGGGAGGGAGTTTACAGGATCCCCCAATGTTATCAGCATATCGTCTGCATATGATACTGTTTTGTGGGTGATTCCTCCCATGTCTATGCCTTTTATGGTTTGGTTGCCCCTTATTCGTGTCAGCAGTGGTTCCAAGAAGATTGCGTAGAGCAGGGGAGATATTGGGCATCCCTGTTTCGTCCCTCTCTCGATGTGGATCTTGTTGGATAAGGACCCATTCACCGCTACCCTGATGTTAGGGGAGTTATAGTTGGCTTGTAGCATTTTGATAAATGTTTCTCCTATGCCCATTTTCCTTAATATTAGAAATAGTAGGGACCATTCAACTCGGTCGAACGCCTTTTCTGCGTCCAGTGTTAGTATCACCGCCGGCGTGCGTGTTACTCCTATTTTTTTCCACTAAGCGGAGGACCCTCCTAATATTGTCATGAGTTTGTCTTCCCGGGACGAAACCTGACTGATCTTGATGGATCAATTTTGGGAGTACCTGGGTGAGTCTGTAGGCAAGGATTTTAGTGTATAGTTTTGCGTCTAGATTTATCAGGGCTTATGGGTCTGTAGGAGGATGGTAGTTTAGGGTCTTTCCCCTGTTTGTGTATCACCAGCATCTTGTCCTCATTCATCTTTGGGGTAATGTTATGTTTATCTTTGAAAGAATTATATAATTCTGTCAGGGTCGGGGCTAATATGTCCCTGTATTCTTTGCAGAATAAGGCTGTGTAGCCATCAGGGCCTTATTTCTGGGGAGATCTCGAATTGCCTTGTTGACCTCTTCTATTGTTATTTCGCCCTCTAATGTAAGTTTCTCTGTTTCGGATAGCCTTGTGAGTTTCACCCCCTCCAGATATTATTTTTGAAGATTCTCGTCCGGATGGTCTGAGGAGTACAAAGTTCTGTAGAACCGTTCCAATATCGCCCCCATTTCGGTTATTTTGGGTCATTCTATCCCCCCTTTCATCCCGGAGAGCCATTATTGTCCTATCTTGTTGTTTCTCCTTCAGTTGTCTAGCTAATAGTTTGTCTGCTCTGTTGGCCTTAGTGTAATACCAGTGTTTTAGCCTCAAGTGTCTTTCTGCTTTTTTCGTGCGGATCGCTTCTAGCTGGCCTTGGACGTGCCTCAGGACTTTTTGTAATGTAATAATTGGGTTCAGCAGTATTTCTGCATGAATACTAGCGATTTTGGCCTCCAGTTCCCTTTCCCACTGATGATCTTCTCTTTTTGGGCGTTTAATGCTATTATGGGTCCCCTGGTTACTGCCTTTAGGGCCTCCCATTGCGTTTCAATCGAGATGTCTGGGTGATTATTGTTTGCAAGGTACTCAGTGATTTGTTCTCGGACCGTATTCCCCATTACAGGGTCTCTCAATATCTCCTCAGGCAGTCTCCACTTCCATAGCCTGGTCGCCCGTGGGGCTAGTGCTATCTCGGCCCATAGCGGGGCGTGGTCTGACAGTGATATGGAGCCGATGTCAGTCTTTCGTGTTTTTCCTAGGATGTCAGAAGAGGCCCATAGATAATCTATCCTAGACATTGTGTGGTGTACGTGTGAGTAATATGTATATCCTCGGAGGTTGGTATTTGTCTCCAGATGTCTCCCAGCGCCAAGTTGGCCATTTTCTTTTTCAGGGCCTCCATGGGAGGGCACTGCCCCTGCTGACTGGGGTGTGATCTATCTAATATAGGGTCCCATGCTATGTTCAGGTCCCCCCACCCCCCAGTATTCTTTCCGCTGCTGCAAAGCTTTCTAACTTTTCATGCGTATCTTTGAGGAAGCCCTCTTGACCTGTATTGGGAGTGTAAACAGCCGCCAGAGTTAGGTGGTAGCCTTCTATAACCATGTTGGCTAGCAGATATCTGCCCTGTTTGTCTGCTTCTGTTTGGAGCACTTGTACCCCGCCTTTTTTCCTTTAGCGTTTGCCTGTATAATCATCCCTTCAGCTGTACCTTTCCCCTGTCCTGTGACTTTGTGTGTTTCTTGTAGCATAATATCATATCTGTCTTGTTTAGGTAATGTTCTACTTTTTTCCTTTTGACGGGAGAATTGAGGCCTCTGATGTTATATGTTAAGACAAGAGTCTCTATTTGCTGCCTTTGATATGTTCTGTGAGTTTTATGGTGGTTCCCGGTTGCCCTCCACTCCCCCCTAGGCTAACCCCAACATGCCTAGTTTCCTCCCTCCCCCCAAAACTGCCCTGGGATGAGCTTTGGTTCCTATGTTCGCTCAGGTGTTGCGCCATACTCCTCTGTCCTTGGGGATAACTTGTAGGGTATACTAAGTCCCTCTGGATTCCAATAGGTGCCACCCGGGCCCTCCCCGCTCCCCCCCCCTCCGCACCTTGTATTGTGGAAAACTCTCCTCCATCCATGTTGTTTAGACCAAATCTGCCCGCTTGGGCAGTTCGTATGTGTGCCGAAGGGCACCTCAGGGTTTCGCCATTTGTTGTGACTTCTCTTTCGGCGTTGGGGTTCTGTCCATTCTCGTCCATTGCCATTCTGCCCTTTACTGGGTTCTTGTCCCTTCACCCCTTGTGCTTCTTCCACTTGTTCTTGTGTCCCCAATATTTGTTTCCCCTCCTCACATGTCGTTATTCTCCTCTGTTTCCCCACCCAGGTGAATAGGAGCCCAAAGGGGAATGTCCATTTATTTCTGATCTGTTTTGATGTTAGGGTTTCACCACTGAGCCCATTTCTCTGTGCTTTTGTAGAGTGGATTGTGCCAAATCTTGATATAGCTGCACCTCCTCCCTATTCATCCTGATGTGTTTCATGTTCCTGGCTTTCCGTAATATCTGCTCTTTTTGGGGGTATGAGGAGAGGGCGCGCCTGGTTCTCCCATCCTCTTTGGGCCTACTCTATGGACTCGATCAATTCTGACTTCTTCATCCTCCTTTGCGTCCAGGATCTCTTTAAAGACCTGTCGTACTGCCTCTTTCAGGTCTCTGTCCTGGACGGATTCTGCCATATTTTTTAGTCTTATGTTAGATCTACGTGATCTGTTTTCCAGGTCCTCACATTGTATTTCCAGGTTGTGGGTTCGAGTCAGGAGTTGTTCTTGAACTTCTTCGTACTGCTGTGCCTCCTCATCTAGGTTCTGAGTGATCTTTTCCAAGGTGTCCGTCCTCTCGCCCAGATTCGTGATCTCCGTCTTTAGTTCTTACATTGCTGTATGCATCTCCTTTTTTATGGTTTCAAATTGTGCCTGTGTCGTTGCAAGAAATTGCGTCTGGAACTCCCCAAAACACGATTTCATGTCTTCCCTGGTTGCCATATCTGGGTCCAGCGAGTTTGTCGACTCCGTCGTAGGTAGGACCTCTTGGGTCTTTTTCCTAGTGGATGTGGGTGGGTTTGCGTGTTCGGGCCCCCACAGTTGTGTTAGGCTGTTTTCCCCTCTCTTCTGCTGTGGTTGTTGGTTCTGTTGGGCTGCCCTCCCCCTAGATTTGGACATATGTGGTGTTATGGTTTTGATTTCCTATCTGTGCCGTTACTCCTCGGTCCTTAGCTGCCTGCTCCTCTGGTTGTCCCTTCCCTCTGTGGTGAGCTGGGAGTCGATATGCCCCTGCAGTGCCCTCACCGGTTTTGCAGATTCTGCGGACTGGGCTCGCTCCCCTTGTTGGAGCTCGTTGGTGGTCACCCCAGTTCTCTTGTTATGGGGGGGGTTGCCTATATGTTTCTTTCTGTCTTGTTGTGATGGACCTGTGCACCGTGTGATTGGTCCAGAGTGTGGCCTTTAGGGCTTTTCCGTGGTGTTTACTGCTTTATGTGATCCCCCCACTTGTGGCGGGTTGTGATCCAGTCTTATACAGTGTGTGAGGGGATATTTAGACCCTCTGAGTTGGATGAGGACTGGTGTAGTGCGGGGGAGGGGGAAGTCTTAGCTGTGGAGGCCTTCTGGCCTATCCGCACTCCGTTATCGTTCTGCGGACCCAGCCCCCTCGCCCTGTACCTGCTAAAATAGCTGCCTGCTGCCGGGAGCGACCTCTGTTGTATATATGGATGTGCTCGGTGGATTTCCGCCGATGTGCTTTCCTCCGTTCCGCTCCTGCTGCGCCTTCCCCGTCTATTTCCTGTCTGCGGCTTCCGTCCCCCGTCCTCACTGCAGTCCGCTGTTTTCACTGACCCGTCTGCTGGTGGGCCGGGTCGCAGATTCCGCCTGAGGGCCGATGCTCAAGCTGACTGGGTATCCCGGCTCCAGTCCTTACTGCGTCGCTGGGCCGTCGTGTCCTGTCGCTTCTCCAGCGTGGGCGCGAGTGGAATCCGATGCTTCTGCTGCATTTGGGTCGACTTCTGGTGGTAACGAGGCCCGTGGCTGCGTATGTGTGCGTGGGGGGGGGTCCGCTCCCTGGAATGTGGCCGCTGCTGAGTCTTCTGGCTTGGGGATTCCCTGGGGGACACCAGTTCGTATCTTGATGTGGCGCTCCCGCGCTGGAGTCCGTGGAGTGTCCCGGCTTCAGGGAGTCGCATGCAGCGGGTCGCGTCTCTGCTCTCGGGCTGCTCAGCCTCACCCCGTTGTATCCTTGCCGTCTGCTGTGTTTGATGCCCACTGCTTAAAGGGGGGGATAGAGGAAGTTTTCTGCTTCTTTGTCTAGCATTACTGCCGCAGCCTAATGGGGGGGACGGAGCGAGCCTCACACACGTCCTCTCCCCATCGCCGCCATCTTGGAATCCCCAACGGTTTAGTTTTGAGCGTGAAGGATTCTTGCACTCCTGTCTCTTGCCGGATCCCAAGCTAGACTAAAATCTCCCGTGAGAATTAGATTGCCCTTGGCGACCCCTTCTAGTTTCTGTAGCATTGCTTGTATGAAGTGATCCTGCCCTGTGCTTGGTGCATAGATGGTTTCTAGTGTTATGAGCTCCCTCCCCCCCACCTTTCCCCCTTTGGAGGATCAGTGCTAGGAATCTGCCTGTAGTGTCCTGATGGTCAAGTCTAAGCTATTCGTCCCATGATTGGTTGACTGGTGTAGACTGTTGTACCCCTTTTAGTCTCAACCTCTGCCTATCTCTCCCTTGTATATGCATCTGCTGTATGGCTATAATGTTGGGGCTTTCTTTTGCTAAGAACCACTCTAATTTCTTCCTCTTCAACGGCGAGTTCAGTATCTTGATGTTCGGGGACAAGATTTTCAGCGATCTATCCATTGTCGATAGTTGCTAGTGTAACCCTTTGGCACCTGCCCCCTGGGGGGCAATGCCCCTCCCTGCCCTGCCCTGGGTTCCCCCACCACCCTGCCTCACTGGGTGCAGTGCAGCATTCCATCCCCAGTGATCTACCAGGCAGGTCTACCCTGACACATTGGTGATCAACAATTCCCCCCGCCCCTCCCCAACTGAATACGCCTTCCCTATTTACCCCTCCCTGGGTGCTCCTGCTGTGACCCTGTGACCCTGACGAATACTTCAACTGGGCCGCGAGCTCTGTGCCTCCCCCTTCTTGAGAGGGGTCTGTGTTGAGGATTCGGGCCCGTTGGGGCCCCTTTGTTGTCTTGCCTTCCTTCTTGATTCTTGCGTCGTCCATTCCCAGGCCTTCCCTTTTGGGCTGCGGCTCCTCCTGTCCTGCGACTTGTTTGAGGCCAATCTGCCTCTATATCAAGGATATTTGCCCCCTCTTCCAGAGAGGTAATCCTTCTGTCTTTTGTCCAACTCAAACACCAGGCCGAACGGTAAAGTCAATTTGTATCGGAGGCCTCTTTTCTGTAGCTCCTGTGTTACCGGGCGCATCTGCCTTTTTCTTTTTGAGGGTGATTTGGGAGAGGTCATGGTATAGTTGGATCGCGGATCCGTTGCAGTTCAGATTATCCGAGCGGCTCATAGCATCTTCTCCTTTGCGTGTACTCGTGTAGGGCCACCAATACATCCCTTGGCGTAGCCCCTGGTTCGTTCCTCTTAGGCCCCCACTCTGTCCACCAGGACCTCTTCTGGGTTTGTGACATTGGGGGGGGGGGGGCAAATATTTTCACCGTCTGCCGGAGGCCCACATTCTTCACTGATTCCGGTATCGACTTCACTCTATTTGCCCGTCTCAACCTGTTTTCGATGTCTTCAGTCTGAAGTTCTAGGTTGTGTGGCCCTGGCCATGTTTTGGACCTAGTCCTGTACCTTGTGGGCGTCCTCCGCCAGGTCCTGCAGTGTCGTCTCATTGGTGTCCACTCTCGTCCCGAGACTCTCGCATAGTGCTCCAGTCAGATCCTCCTACATTTTGTCGATTTTTGTTTGCATGACGTTGGCCCATCCTGCCACCAAAAGTTTGAAAACCTTCTAATAGCTTCTTTCGTGACCCCTTTGTCCTCTTGCTCTTCTCCCTGGGGGTGGGGGGGACCTCTTCGACCCTATCCCCTTCATTCCCACTCTGACTGGGCACCTGCATCCTTCCTACATAGTTTCTGGTGCACCCCGTCCGGGCACCTCTTGTCCGCTTTCGCCAGGGTGGCAGGAACCTTTTCGTCTGTTTTTTGACATTGTGGGTCGCGGGTGGGGCTTGATGATGGACCCTATGTGCCCCCCCTACCCCGTGGGTCGAGTCTCTCCTCGCAGCGGGAGCACTCTGCGCCGTACCTCTATTGCGAGGGCTGCTGGTCGAAATCATCCCCCCCCCCCCACCTCCCCCAGGGGAGGGTGCTCAGCTCTGGAGGGTGTTGGATGCTTCCTTGGTTGCTCTCCCTCTTGGCCTCCTGGCCCTCCTATAGGGGGTCCCATAGAGCAAGTTCTGTACCGCCCAGGATCCAGAGAAGGGGTGCGCTCCAGGCCCCACCGGGCAGGGTGTCCCTCCTCTGCTCTCCTCCTGTTGTCCACTTGCACACCTTCCAAGCCCACGGTATTGGGAAGGGTGTCTGCCTCTTGTGGGCCAATGGTGTGGTCTTTGGGTTCCTGGTTCCTGAATCTGTGAGGGGGGGTTTCCGGGGGGGGGGTGTAATGATCCCGACTTGAGGACCTCGCAGACGGACCCCTCGTGCCCACCAAACCCCCCCCCCCCCCCCCCCCCGAATCCACTTCTCTGTCAGATTGTCACTGGGGGTAGGGGGCCGGGGGAAGAAAGGTTCCAATGGTTGCTCACCCGTAGATCGTTGCTCTGGGTGCGTGGTGAGGTCCTCCGTTACCGGGACGGCCTCCGATGCGCATCCAGTGTCCCAGGCTCCCCCTCTCCTGCTCCAAACGCTCCAGGAGTCCCTATTGCCACCACTGGTCCAGCGGGTCTTCCAGTTGCCACTTCTCCCTTGGGAGCAGACCCCAGCCCGACCCCCGCATCTCAGGACCGGGTCAATGGGCTACCCCCGCGATCACCAGCCAGGCCCCTCCAGCTCCTCCTCTCCTGCTGGGCTATGGTGATGGCGTACGGGCAGCAGGGTCCAGCTCCTTCCCGGGCTTGTCTGGGAGGGGCAGAGCCTCCCTTCTCAGTTGATCTAGACCTGGCCCCCTCTCAACCCTGGGCAGCAGGTCACAAGCCCAGGGAGGGTTGAGCTGGTCCGAGCCCCACCGGGCCCTGCTTTTCTTCTTCCTTGCTTCTTGCAGGCACCAGACCGACCGCTGCGCTGCCTCACCGTGTGTGCGGCTCCGGCACACGCTGTACATGTGCAAGGAGGATTCTCACCCGCTGTCTTTCCTCCGCCGGCTTCTCCCTACCCCAGGGGGCACCGCTCCTCTGTCTGGTTTGACGCTCTTCCCAGCTGCCTCAAACTGTCAGCGATGTGTGGGCCACCAGGGTGCCACAAGTGTGCTCTCTGGCTTGCTGGCTCCTCCACAGCCGAGGGGACAAAGCCGGTGGGTTAAGTGGGAATAAAATGCACCCGTGGGAGGGGGTTTTATGCGTCTTTTTCCACCTTGGTGGTGGGGGCATGGGAGCACCTCTAACCCAGTGTCGTCCCGGCGGCCATCTTGGATCTCCAGGGGCAAGTAATTTGAGGGCTTTTATAATCTATTTATTTATGCCTCCTCAAATGTCATCTTTATTGGAAAAGCATTAGACCCTCATTCAAAGCCCATATTTGAAGCTCTTATGCTCTTAGTTTAATGACAAAGGTAGCTCTTTCAGCGCCACCTGTTAGCACAAACTAAAAATATTTTTACATTATGCTTGTTGTGTACAATGTTGTACTCTTAATCTTTTAGAAAGCATAACCTATGTAAGTGTGTTGAAAAGGGCATTTAACGATTGTGCAAGTGCTGGCACGCCATGCAGCGATTGGAAAGGAGGGAGTTTTAAACCATTTTATTTATTTTGGATTTGTATAGCGCACTACAACCCATGGGCAACGAGGTGCTGTAAGAGAATGAAAGTGGCTTGCTTTGGGGTTACAGGCGAGTGGCCCCAGTTTGATACAATAGCTTACCATGGTTGAGTACACTTGTTGTGCGGCGCCGGGCTCGTTACTGTATCATGAAATGTACTATATTCAATTATAATACGCACACGGCTCTGGAATTACTGCAAAACCACCATACATTTTCAATTGGATTGGTATTTAGTATTTATGGGTATTTAGTATTTACTTTGATATTGTCAAGGTTGTTAATTGGGAGGTATTGTTAAAATTGAGCCGTCTAGAATTCAGGTGTTTGAGGCTTTTTTTTATTTTGACAGCCGAGAAGGTGAGCTCCCTTGGCGAGAACTGGCACCGCTTTTGTTTGAAATGCGAAAGATGCAACAAGACACTATCTGCCGGCAGCCACGCTGAGGTAAGTTGCCATGGGATGTGTGTAATAAGTGCACAAGAGAAGACTGGCTGGCTGATGCAATTCATACCTGTTCTTTCCTATAGTAGCTTGCTGTCACAAATACAGATGAGGCTATTGAAATGGATTGTTTCTTGTGCGACTGTCTGGTTTGCAACTACTTGTATTTATTTATTTTGTCATGTAAATGGTTGGTAAGTACTATGTTCCTCCTGTGTTTACCCATTTTTCCGGCATGTGGATGTAGAACCAATACTTGTCCCTTTGCTCCCAGAATTAGCCAATGGCACATTAAATGTCAGCTGGGAAGGTATTTCGAATGTATTGTTCTCCCACGTATTCCCCCTCTTATGTTATCTTCATTACCAGCTTCAGCTGCTTTAGAAAAACATTTCTCTCGGCAGAGGGCGCTGAAGAGGGCGCTGTGCTTCAAGACTATCGACCCGATGTCCCTCGAGGGCCTCCATCTCGGCTGACGTCATCGTCTAGTACATATATCACAAGCAGCCTCCATTGGCTTTAGTTCTGTTTTTCCGCGAATTCGATTCCTTTGAGAATTGTTTTGCGCTGCAGTTTTCACTGAAAACCATTTTGAGATGGCCTCGACTTCGATGCAAACTACTCCGAAGACCGGCTTCAAAAAGTGCAGAAATTGCGGCGCCACAATGTACTTCACGGAACCGCATAAAATATGCAGCTGGTGCCTGGGCGTCAAGCAGAAGACCGGTGACTGTCGATACTGTCAGACGATGACTGATAAGGCCTTAAAACAGCATAAAGCTAAGCGGTCAGTGGGTAGGATTGTTCCCAAATCACTGTCCACTCCTTCAAAATTGGACTCCTCCCATGAGTCGAGAGAAGGTTGAAAATGTGATCCCACTCGAGGAGCACCCACTCCTCTTCGTCATCAAAAAAAATCAGAGAAGGCATAGATCACCCTCTCCTTTTTCTTCTTGCTCTTCCTCTGAAGAAAGGAGCATAGTCTGCCCAACTAAATCCTCCTCTAAAGATGAGTGGTTAATGTTTAGGAAGAAAATATCAGGCCACGTCCTATCTGAAACATAGTGGCCATGCTTGCTCCTCAAACCCTAAGAAAAGTGCCCATGCTACGTTCGATGACCAGCATGAGGCCAAGGCGAAAACCAGCACCTCCTCGAGCCCTGGTCATAAGCCTAAAACTACTCTAGAGTCTTCGAGTACACGAAGAGAAATCGTCAAAGAAACAGTCAAGTCAAGGATCAGGTCCCTCGAAGCACAAGACCAAGGTCAAGCCGTTGACACCATCAACGCTGATGGAAAAAATCATTGACGCTGAATGTACATTCTTCAACGCCTTTGTCGCAAAGACCGGAAAAGATTTTTAAACCTCTTCGTAATAAGGATTTTTTCAAATACTTAACCTCAATTCATGAGGATTATGAAACAGATGACACACCACCAGGTGGTCTCCAGTTGGATACCCCTGGTATTCATAAAGATACTAAAGTTTTGAATGCTTAATTTCAGAAAGAAACGAGGCTAGGGAGCTTCAGGACACCCTACAGAGAGCTAGTGGGGTAGACCCCTCCCCAAAGCTAGATTTTGGGAAACCGGAACCTGCTGATCATGCAGAAGCCTTGTGTCCATAGTGGTAGAATTCCTAGGATGGAGTAGACAACTCCTGCATTGGCACAAGACGACCTAACCCACATATTAGAGAAAAGGTCCTCCATATGACCCTATACTATTTCATTTGGCACTCCAAAAAGGGTTGTGGCAAACTGAGAGTCTCCAGAGTCTAGCCCTGCAGTAAACAAAAATCTGACACATACAGGCCATCCAGTAGCGGCCCTGGCTACCTGTCAAAACATCAGACTCCGGAAGGTCTAGTAGTGAAAGCAGCTACATCTGCCTCCAAGCAAGCGGAGTACCCAACCATACCCCCCTGATAGGGATGACAAACACGTTCTGATGGGCAAGTCTTTCTTGCTAGCAGCGTGGCTTTAAAGTCTGCTAAATCTACATGTGCCCTTGCAAAGTTCACATTCACCCTCTGGGACTGCATAACGATGGCGGCTGCGGAAAGAATTTGCTTCATGAACCTGATAAGGGATGGCAAGAAGACCATGTGTGAGTCTTTGCAATCAGGTCTGGACACTGCTAACCGCATCAACAGGGTCATGGCGACAAGCACTGTCATATGCAGATTTGCATGGTTAAGGAAGTCTGGATTTGCACCTGATGTTTAATCCAGACTCCTTAACATGTCCTTTGACTGCTCCCATTTATTTGTGTAATGCTTACCTCTGGTGCTCTGCAGGAGTGCCAGGTCCGGGTCGGTGGGGATCTTGGGTTGACGGTTGTCTGGAGTTAGATGCTGACCCAAGCCACTCCTTTCCTACTACGTGCGCAGAAAAGACGAGTAGTGTGGTTGGGAGTGAGCAGTGCGGTTGGGAGTGGTGTGGTTGGAGCCCACTATGATGTGAGGAAGGAAGTATGGCTTCTGGGTGAGCCTAGGGGATCAGACCAGTGCAAAACTTAAATGCCTGCTTTCTAGCTTCTCCCCCCACCACCCTTCAATCTCTGAGAATGGTTTAATACGAGTATGGAATTCTGAACCCAGCCTCACCTTATTAAGTCTGAGTTTCCAAAAGATCAGAAGAACATCTGGTCCAGTAACTTTACTGGACGGTAGTGGCCCAGACCAGCTGCGGCGCACTAGATGCCCAGAAGGTAAGTTCTTGTCTTTGTATGTCTTTAACAGCGTTGTTCTGTGATGATTACAGGGTTTCCTCAATGTCCTCGGAACGTTTGTAGCTCAGTTACTGTCCGTGAACATTGTGTTTTCCTAAGAAAGCGTCCGTGAACGTTATTCGTGTTCTGTGTATAAAGTGCGTAGAGCGCGTTAGTAATGATTGCAGTCTAATGTTTATTTTGTCTTGCTGCTGCGACGAATGCGGGCAAGTCAAATCAGCTGTGCCGAGGGCCGGAGCGAAAAGGACGTCTTTGGGAGCTCCAGAATGGAATCCTAGCAAGCAGCGGTGTCCCCACAAGATGCGTATAAATTTGGTTGTCTGTCCTGGTGGGGAAGCGAGGGCGCATAGATCAGTTCCGTTGACTCACTGTGTTTTCTTCCCTCCTAGGTGCCTGAGACATTGCAGCTGGCTGGAGCGGACGTTGCTTTCCGACGTGTATACACAGAAGCTGTAGTTACTGCAAGGCGTGTCTCCAGATAAACGAGAACACCAACTGAGGCTTGAAAGATGGAATCATACAGCAGTCCTGAGCAGATCATTAATGCTAGATGATTCTATTCAGAATTCCACAGACACGTGGAGCTGGAGCATGCAGCACGCGTTACACCTCTTGCTTCTGCTTATGGAAGAACGCTAAGCACTGGGTGTGGCCCAGGGCGGGGTTTATATAGCCCTGGGCTGCACCTTTCCACTAGACCACCAGGAATCATTATGAAATGAGCAACTTGGGGGCCATCTTGGATCTCGGGCAGTGTCCCAACTCGGTGGCCATTTTGGCAGGGGCATTGAAATCAGAATACTGGTGTTCATGCCAAACGGCTACCTTCTGCGTCCATTGCTCACCCACAGTGCTACTGTCTCTGGTGACTGTGGGGGTGGATGCCTGATATTCTGCCAGTTTTGTTATGGGTCATGACACATGTCTTTGTTCAAGGGCGATTGTCATTACACCAAAACATGACTCTCCGGGAAGCGCAAGCGCTGTTCAAAAACAAGCAAAAAATAGAAAGTCAGCAAAACCTGTCCCTGGGATAATCCAGCTAGGTATTTAACTTTCTGTAGTGCTTCATACATGGTTCGTCCAACTTATAGGCACTGTGATTATTATACCTCAGTCAATACTCAGTTAACCAACCTCCTGAAGGATGTTAGTCAATAAGATAGCTCAGCCGGTTGAGCACTCTTTGCTGCGATCTGTGCGTGATCTCTAGGTTGCAAGTTCAAATCCCTGCACAGCGAACTCAGCCTTTTATCCTTTCTAGTTCGATAAAGGAGTACCGACTTTGGTTTGATGATCATTGGGATCAATATGTTTTATATACAGCGCTTTACCAAAAGTGCTATATAAACCCTTTGACCATGAGATTAGGTATATAATTTACCATTGGAGTCCTTGCCTCTCTGCACTGTTGCATCATAATGTTGGCTTACCATTAGGTAGTAATAGCTCCATGAAACTAGGACTTTAAATCAAAAGACAATTTTGCTATCGAACCTCAAAATACAAATCGTACTTGCTTTACTATGTAATTGGCTAGGTTTTTGTGTTTTAAACATTTAAATGTATACAGGAGAAATCAAATGGCCAGACCTTAGAGAAATAATGAAAGGTGTATTCTGTCACAATGCAGAAACCCTGAGAAGATCTTTAGATTTAGTGTAATCTTGTATATATTTGTTTTTTTCTAGCCTGAATACTTTACATCATATGGCAATAAATGTAATTATTGGTTGGTGTTGTTTTGTATCCTCAGGTATGTGGATCTGTCATAAATGACAAAATAACAGCACAATTGTCTGTAATTAGGTCTTTCATTTCATGTTTCTTTCCTTCTTAAAGTGTGCTTTGCTTTGGTTTTTATTGTAGTAAATTCAATTTATTTGTTGAATTGTCTTAATAAAATTGTGATACAAATTATGTTCTAGATCATCAAGTTGAGTATGCTTCTTAATATAACATGGTATATGTATTAATATACCTCTGATTTTGAAAATACACAATGGATGTTTGTTAAAATAAAATGTACATCACACTGATCTAAGAGTGTGGGTGGAGAGGATTGGCTCATATAGAGACACAGAATACGGCCAATTGGTTGGACTGATATTCTTCAAATTCTTTTTCCTGTTGGGATACATACCTTTTTTGTTTACAATGCAGAAAGCTGCAGCATAGTAATGATTTCCATACAGTTTTTGCACACGTCAGCTGGATGTCACATATATTTTACTCTCTTACAAAGGAGAAAAGTCATTTTTACTCTCTAAAAATCACATTTACTCTCAGTCTAAAAATGGCGAGTAAAATACTCCCACCTCAAAATCTTATCTGGAACACTGCCCCAAGGATAGCTATCCCCGGGCCTGGTTTGTTCGGGTAGTTACGGTGGTAGGGAGCTAGTAAGCGCGCTGCATGTATATTACCTGCTAGTTCCCAAGTCCTGTCTAACGCACCATACCCTTTCCAGTCGACAAGATAATACAGCCTTCTTCAAACCATTTTGGAATCTAAAATGTCTGACTTCATATTCCTTTCCGTCTTCCTGTGCTTCTACAGGGGGTGGTCTGGTTATGGATTCTCTGGTACCAGGTTGCACCGGTTTCAACAATGATACATGAACGACCGGATTTATACATTAGGAGGGTGGCAATTCTAATTTTACTGCGACTGGATTATAATGGAAACTATGGGATATGGGCCGACATACTTGGGACGAAACCTTTTTTGGACCTTTCAACTGGATGTGTTTTGTGGCAAGCCAAACCTTGTCCCCGATTTGATAAGCAGGTGCCTCTGCCATTTGTTTATCGGCAAAGTGCTTCCGAGTTGTTTTTGAATCTCAAAGGGCCTTGGTTGCCTTTGTCAGTCTCTTTAATACCTATGTGCAGGGACGTTATGGCCGTCATTTTCAAAGGTGCTGGAGGGTCAGCAGCTGTAGTCGGTGGATCCGTTCCATGCAAGAAAAAGAAAGGGGAGAGGGGGGAACCAGTGGAACTGTCAGAATTGTTATAAGCGTATTCCGCTGGCCATAGATCAACCCAGTCTTTACCTGCCTGGATTAACATGCACCGTAAATACTGCTCAAGAGTCTGGTTGGTTCTCTCGGTATGACCATCAGTCTGTGGATGGTGGCTGGTTGATAGACGGATATCTATTTGGGCATTGGCACAACAGTTTCTCCTGAATTTAGAAATTAATCTGCTTCCGCGGTCAGATATCACCACTGAGGGGAAACCCATGTAACCTGACTATATTGGCCAGAAATACTTGTGCCATGTTCCTGCATTAGGTAAACATTTTAGTGCAATGAGGTGAACAATCTTGGTCAGTAGATCAACAACTACAAGTATAGTATTGTATCCTTTGCACGGTGGGAAATCTGAAAGTCTACTCGTATGGTGTGCCATGGAGCGGGTGGAAATGACAATGGACGGAGTAAACCTTGTGGTTTGTCTTCATAGTTTTGTACCTTGCACAAGTGTCATAAGTATTTGCGCATTGTATAGTGTCCTTTCACCATGTAGGCAACCAGAAACGTTGTCGAATCTTGGCCATGGTTTTTGTGATTCCGGGGTGTCCTGCAGTAAGTGCATTGTGGTACGCTTGGAGTACCTTGTCTTGCATATTCAAAGTTGGTAGATATAAACGTTTCAAGTGGTACGGAAGTCTGTTTTCTTCAGTTCGCCCTGGATCCTGAGACACCCACAAATGCAGCTGATTAGGAGTCATGACACCTCGTATTTCATCCTGTAGAGCATCTTCCACAGAGCCAGTACCCCCAGCAGTTTCTCATCAGTAATTATGGCAACTGGTGTGGGATTCGTGTATGCATCCTCTCCTTCTGCATCCCAGCCCATACAGGAAAGTGCATCAGCATTCCTGTTCTTGACTTTGGGGCGACATTTTACAGTGCAGTCTAATTCTGTGAAAAACTGCGCCCATCTTAACTGGCGATGGGACTGGGCCTTGGCTGTTTTTAGATATTGTGACTTGCGATGATCGGCGAGTACCGTTATAGTATGGCGTGCTCCAAGCAGGTGGCGTCTCCATTCCTTAAAGGCGGTCTTAATGGTGAACAACTCTTGGTCCGTTATTGCATAATTTAATTAAGCTAGTGTTAACTTCTTAGACCAGAACGCCACAGGGTGTAATTGGTTTTCTTGGGGGTTCCTTTGGGACAGGACAGCACCCATGGCAACACTAGATGCGTTTGTCACCACCAGGTAAGGAAGGTCTGGATCAGGATGTCTGAGTATCAGTGCAGTGGTAAACTGGTGCTTGAGCTGAGCAAAAGCCTGTTCAGCCTCAATAGTCCAATTGAAGGTTTTCTTCTACCGGAGAATGAGGTAATAGGATGAGCTATGTTTGAGAATGAATCTCCGATAAAAATTGGCGAACCCCAGGAAACTCTGGACTGCTTTTACTGAGGTAGGTGATGGCCATTGCAGTATTGCTTCTACTTTCCGTTTATCCATTTGTATAACTTGCAGGGTTAGGCTGAATCCTAGAAACTGTACCTCGGTCACATGAAAAGCACACTTCAAGTTTGGCATATAGCCGATTTTACCATAGTTTTTCTAATACCGCCTTGACATGTTCCACGTGTTCTTCCCGTGTTGATGAATAGATTAAGATTTCATCTACATAGACCATGGCACAAAAGTCCAGCCGCTCCCAGAGAACATCAGTCATGAAGTATAGGAAGGATGCTGGCGCGTTGCACAAACGGACGGGCATGCCTGTGTATTCAAAGAGCCCAAATTTGGTCTTAAGGCCGTCTTCCACTCGTCGCCTTCTTTTACGCGAACTAAGTAGTATGCCCCTCTAAGGTCCAGTTTGGTGTAGATCTTTGCTGCTTTCACTTGGTCCAACAGTACCGGGATCAGCGCCAGAGGATACTGGTTCTTTATGGTGATTTTATTAAGCCCTCTATAGTTTATACATGTTCTGAGGTCCCCCTCCTTCCTAGGGATGAAAAACGGAGCACAGGAGGCCGGTGACTTGGAAGGCCGAATGAATCTGTTTGGCAAGTATTGGTCGAGGTAATTACGTAGGTGCTGATTTTCTTTTTCGGTAAGCGCATATATGTGACTACATGGGGCCTGAGAACCTGGGATTAGATCTATTTGACAGTCCTTTGGCCGATGTGGCGGTAGCGTTTTGGCCTGTTCTTTCTGGAAAACATCTTGGTATTCCTTGTATTCGATAGGTAACTGTCCAATGAGTCCAATTGTTACCTTGTGACCGTTATATCCTTTCTCTGCAGAGGAGGCACGGGGCACGGATGAGTAATGGGTCCGCAAGCACTCGTTAGAGAAGGTCAATGTGTGCGTTTGCCAGTTGATGACTGGATTATGACTCGCCAACCAGGGCATGCCTAAATAAGATGGAACTGGGAGCATTGATCAGGTCAAAATCGATGCGCTCTCGATGGCCATCATGACACAATAAGTTCCATGTCACCTGTACACCTGGTCACTGGCCCTGATGATAGTTGCGAACCGTCCACTGAGACTAGGTTATCCACCTTAGCTCTCTGCTGTATGGGGACACCTATCCGCTGGGCCACTGTGATGCCCATGTAGTTCCCAACTACTCTGCAATCGATGTAGACTTCTAGCGCGTACATTTGTCGCAGAGTCTCAGGGCAGATGAGGATAACTTGTGTCGTGAGATGTGAGATCGTTGACGCCTTCCCCTGCCTCGACAAACCGGTCCCTACTTTTGTCGAGTCATGCAGTTTTCCGCAGGCTTGCTTACTTCGGTCAATCCAGAGTCAATAACCTCTAAAATCTTCCTGGGTGCCTTGCTCAGGCAGTCTTTTAAGAAATGTCCAGCCTTATCGCAGTATAAAAAGAGTTGTTGCTTTCTACGCCTCTTTCGTCATTCGTAAGAGGACCTCTGACACACCTAGTTGCATAGGCTCTGGTGGAACTTCAGTAGGGCGAGGTGCAGGGTGTAAGTACAAAGGGTGCCCCTCCGAACGTGACTGATCAGTTCTTCTTTCATGCAACCAGTGGTCTTAATGATCCACCAAGTCTGTATATTCTGTACACCTTTCTGGTGGGTTGACGAGTTCAGCCAACACATCCTTTAATTCACTACTAAGTCCCTGATAAAACAGGGTGCTCCTCTTTTCCTCTGGCCAATTTGTTTCGGCAACTAGGCGGTTGAAGGTGGTGATGTATATCAAAAGGTCCTGGTTACCTTGCCGAAGGGCCAACAATTCTCCATCCAAAGCTTGTCCTTGTGTGCAACGAACGAAAAGCTTGTCTAGTTCTTGTTGGAATCCCGTGAAATTGTATAAAATAGGATCATCACAATTGACCAATGGCACCGACCAACTAGCTGCATGTCCACTTGGATATGATCAAACAAAAGCGACTTTGGTCTGATCTGTTGGAAAGGCCCCTGGCCGACGGCCTACACTGGTTCATGAAAATTGTTTATTTTTAAGAATCTGCCAAGAATCGTTCAGGGGGTGCCAAAGGGACAGTAACAGGGCTGGTAACCTGTATCTGGGTAGGCCCTGCTGCAGCACCAACTGATGGACCTGGTATAGGGACCTGACCCGCTTGGGTCCTAGTTAAGCGTTTTGTTAACTCCTCTGTTCTTTGTCGGTTTATGACCAACTCCTTTCTCAATGGCGTTTCGGAACGGGCAGCGTGGACTTCTGCCTGTATTTCTCCCAGCAATGCTGCCAACTGGTCTACTTCCGAGGCCATGGCACTCTGACAGGGTTGATGAATGTGGGCTTAGCGTTCTGTAACGCTTACCTCTGGTGCCCTACAGGAGTGCCAGGTCCGGATCAGCTGGGATTTTTGGTTGTCTGGAGTTAGATGCTGACCCCAACCACTGCTTCCTACTACTTCCTAATACTTGCGCTGAAAAGGCTATTGCCCAGCAAGCAGTGCGGTTGGGAGTGGTATGGTTGGGGCCCACTATGATGTGAGGAAGGATGTATGGTTTATGGGTGACCCTCGGGGATCAGACAAGTGCAACATGTTAATGCCTGCTTTCTAGCTTCTCCCCGTTCCCCCCCCATCCCCCCCCCCCCCCCCCACCACCCTGCTATCTCTGAGGATGGTTTAATATGGGTATGGAATTCAGAACCCAGCCTCACCTTATTAAGGCTGATGAGAGTTCCCAAAAGATCAGAAGAACATCTGGTCCAGTTACTTTACTGGACGGTAGTGGCCCAGTCCAGCTGCGGCGCACTAGATGCCCAGAAGGTAAGTTCATGGCTCTGTATGTCTTTAACAGTGTTCTGTGATGATTGCACGGTTTCCTCAATGTCTTCAGAATGTTTGTAGCTCCGTTATTGTCCGTGAACGTTCTGTTTTCCCAAGAATGCCTACGTATTGTATTTATTTAGCGCACTAAGCTCTTTGGAATCTGGGCCCGTTTCTTCTTATGAGTTACTCAGTTAAATAGACAGTCTTTACATATTAGCATTGCATGAGTTGCATCATTACAAAAGGCATTATTGACATATTTGAGATTACAAGGTACAATGGCATATACCAAAGGTGAATATTTACATAAGACATTTCTACAACAGTGTTTAGGTGTAGTTGCAGCACGTTAGCACGGTAGGCAACAAACAAAGCATGAGTTGCCAGTAGGCAGGCAGTTAGGCTATATTTGTAATAAGCCACTGTTTGACATTCTTTCGGAATTTGTGGTAGGAAGGTTCCACTCTGATGCTGGTGGGTAGTACATTCCAGTTTTTGGCAGCCAGTACCGGGAAGCCTCTGCCACCTGCTTTTTGGAGCTTAAACCTGGTTATAACAGGACGTTGGATTGGGACATCTAGTCATTCTGTTCATAGTGTAAAGATTGAATTTCTTGCACAAGTACATGGGTGCTTGATTCTTCAGGCATTTGTACGTAAGTGACAGGGTCTTGAATTTGATTCTTTGGTTTATTGAGCCATCGAAAGTTCTGTCTAAGCTCTGAGATGTGGAGTTAACTTGGGAAGTTGGTCGCAGCTCTCAGCACATTGTTTTAATATGTTTGCAGTTTTTTTAGGTTGTGTTATTTAGTGCCCAGATATAAGGCATTGCAGTAGTCTAATATAGTTGGTACTAAAGCCCTGGCTAAGGTAAGGCAGTTGTCAGCAGTCCGAAAAGGTCTACAAGCATTGATAAGCTTGCAAGTGTAAGCTGTGGTGGAGGCAGTAGCGTTGGTTTGTCTAGCTAAGGAGAGGGTCGAGTCGATGTAGATGTCGGTTGACATCTTTCGAGACCTTGATGTCGTTGCCATCTATATTTAAGGTATTACTGGTTGTCTAGTTAAGTCTAGCTTGGGTTTCTACTAGGAGTAGCTCTGTCTTGTCATTTAGGCAGAGTCCGCATGTCGCATCCAAGCTTCAATGAAGAGGTATATGTCGTTAAGTCGTTTAGTGTCTGTCGAGTAGTTAGCTGTGATGGGGATAGGAATTTGGGTGTCGTCGGCGTAGTTTGTGTATGATATATACCCATATGTTCTAAGTTGTCAAAGGGGCTTTGTAAATGTTAGAAAGCGTAGGGGGGGACACAGGAAACCTGTGGGACCCTTCATGTGACAGCAGTGGGAGGTGCGGTTGCAGTCAGGGCGAACACTGTTACTGAGGAATGATTGGATCCAAGTAATAACGTCATTGGTGAAGTGGGATGCGGAGGATAGGCAGCTACAGAGTTTTGTGGTCCACCAAATCAAAGGCAGCTGATGGGTCTAGAGGAGAGCAAGGTTGCCTTTATCGCTTCTATTTAGGTTACTAGATCTATCAGTGCTGTGTTGGTGCTGTGCCTGGGGCAGAAACCTGATTGTCGTAGCCCCAGTACGTTTTTACTCTTCAGGTTGTGCTGAATCTGCAGGTAGGCCGGTCTGTCAATCTTGAGAAGGAAAGGTACTGTAGTGATCAGTCTGTGTTTTTGGGTCGCGGGATGGTTTCTTGAGAAGAGGCATGACCCAAGCGTCCTTGAGGTTAGTGGGTACTGTTAGTTGTAAATGAAGCATTTATCAAAGAGGTAATGAAAGGTGCGAGCTCTTTTCCAGTTTCTTTTATGATTGAAGCAGGACAGATGTTGCCCATGCATCTGGACGGTTTTAGGCTTGTATTATCCCTTCGACGTCCTTTGTGTTGAGGGGAGAGAATTTAAATAGGTCAGAATACTCTGGCGTAGGAGTTTGGAATGTGGGTTGAGGTAGGTTAATGACGAAGTTACCTCCTTTTTGTTTAAATTTTCTTTTGCAAGAGTTGGAGCGCTTTTTGGATGTTATAACACCAGATGGTGCGTTTGGCGCTTGACACAGGTGGTGCCGGGGGGGTTTCCAGCTCTCTGTTATAATTCTTTAGTGTTGGTTTGTGCATTCTGAATCCTTTCGTAAAGATTCACTTTTAGCTAGAAAAGAAAAATCAGTTTTGTATGTGGAGGAAGCTGTTAAGTTTTCCTTGTTGGTCGTGGAAGGGATGTTTTTCCAAATAGTTTTGGCTACTCTTTTATTTTTTTCTCAAGGTTCTTAGGTGAGGGGTGGACCAGGTGTTCATATGGGCAAACGGTTTGGTGTTGCGCAATTTTTGGTGTGCTATCTTGTTGAGGGTGGCAAGTATAGTAACATTGTAGAGGTTCACAAGATGAGTGGAGTCATCTTTAGGTTCGTTAGCAGTAGAAGGGTTTATGATGGGTTGAAGAAGTGATAGTAGCTTGAGCGCTGTGACATTTTGCATGTTTCTAGCTAATCTTGGTGTTGCCAGTATTTTGTCTGGGCTATGGTTGGTGTTCTTTTGTACTCTGAAGAGGATGGCATGGTGATTGTCCAGGGGCGCATGGCTGGTTAGACAAAATGTTAATATTGCAGTTAGTGTCTGCGATCCAGTCTAACTGTCTGCCTTTGTTATGGGTCGGTTGTGCGACCTGTTGTGCGAAGCCTGGTATCCAGTTAAAATGTCAACAAAAAAAAATTTGAATGCAAAAATGTCGAGGAAAAATGCCCAAAAAAAACTTTTCGAATTGTGTTTTTTTTAAACAATTTTTTCGGCATTTTTTTGGGTTTAGCTATTAAAAATACATTGTAAATTAAAAACACGAAATCATTTTTTTCGGCATTTTTTTCAACATTATTGCATTCGAGAATTATGTCGACATTAACTATAAACCGTGAAGCCTAAATAAGCAATACTACTATTGCTAATGGCTAGAGCATTGCAGTCCGGGGAGTCCTAGGTTAGTCTTCCAAGAGCAGGATATGGGACCAAAGGCTTGGCATTAGTTGTGAGCAGTAATGATAGGTCTTCCTCGAATGAGGATAGAGGGCCAGGGGGTTTGTAAGATCAGATGGGTAGTTTGGTTTATGTGGGCGATGGAGGTAGTTTAATTGAGAGGAGTTCTCCTGACGGGAAGATTTGTACAGGGACCTGCCTGAGGCCAAGGGAGATTTTTGCGATGATGGTAACGCCACCGCCGTTGGCTAAGTTTCTATCTTTGCCTGATAATAATGTACTGGTCAGTGATGGCTAATGCGAGCATGGGCCAGATGTGGGTTGGAGCCAAGTCTCCGTAATAGCTAGGAGGTCAAGATCATTTGTCAGTATGAGGTCATTAATATCGAGCACATGGGCTGTTGGAGACCTGGCATTGATAAGACCTACTTTGATGGTGGCGGGGATGTGTTCTGCCTCTAGATTACAAGCTTTGAAGTTTTTGCCAGAGTGGCCTATTTTGAGTGCTGACTTATTGGTTGTGTTGCTATTCTGGTCAGTTACTGGATTGATGGTAATTTGCAAAGGGCTGTTGGTTGCTAGATGCGATCCTTTAGGGAGTCTAAGGCCAAGTTTAAGATTTCTGGTTGCCGGTGGGTGTTAGGCAGAATCCTGTGCATTTCCCTTAGGGAGCACTACAGAAGATTAGGACTACAGGTGAGAGCAATAAATCCCCTTTGGTATCAGTCTGCACCACAAAGATTTAGTTGGTAGCTGTGGCTGAGCAGTTATCTCAAGAGGGAGATGAGCAGTATTCAGGGTTTACACAATAGGCCTTCAGTACTATGGAACAAGGAAACACTGACCAAAGCTTTGCAGTAAAAGAATATATATATATATATATATTTTAAGAAATCAGCTCAGCGAACCCTGAAAGCAAGCTAACAGGACGCCGAACTTTTGTTACGACAGATTCTCCCGTCCTATTTCCTCTTTTACAAACAGGTTGGGTCAGCAAGCCATAAAAAAACATCTGCCTCATTTATGAGGCTAAAAAAATTCTCCATTACCATAGCATAAATTAAGGTAGGAAAATTCGTTGCAACCATAAATCTCGTTCTAGTTCTAGGGAATTCACAAGAGTTCACGTTAATATTCATTTTGAGGCCACATTCTCATTTAGATGTAAAGAATCCGGGAAGTCCACTATTGCACAGGTTAGTTTAACATTGTGACCGACAGTGACGTATGACCACCAGCTCTGATCGTTGGATTCCACGGGTCGGAAACCTCCTAGGTGGCGCATTCGCCGTGAGGTTATTCCAGGACATCCAGTTATTAAGTGTTCTAAGGTTTCAATTTCGATGTTGCAAAAGCGACAGAGATCGTTGTTTACTTCCTTGAAATGCCGGCGAAATTGCATTTCCCTGGTCTTCAAAGCATTTAGGCGTAGCCTCAAAAATTGGTCGCGATGATGTCGCTGTGGACAATTTTGTTAATTAGCGACACTGGACATTGAGCTTGTGTTCACTGATGCCCGATTTCAATGTAGATGGCATCATCTGTCGCAAATCGCAATTCTGAATCCAGCCCCAGGACTCAAACTTCCTTTTAACATATTGGGGTTGTGAAATCAGATTGGCTAGATTTAGATTAGCATTGGCTAAGACTGCCTCTAACGACGATCGCCAATAGTCTAGGAGACTTGGACTCCCACGACCTGGAATTTGTTCAAAGATTCGATACGACGGGGTCAAGGGATTCAGTTTCATCTTTTTCATCACCGTCAATGATTTCCACATAACGCAGATATGCATGGAGCTTGATGAAAGTTCATTACGGAGTGAGCTCATCGAGATGTACAGTGGCAGCCTCAGTACCCGGCGCCCGAATATGCCTTCTAGCCTCTGCCAAAACTGGGGTTCGATGTTCCAACCCGATTCAGACCCAAAGATAATTGCTGGAAGAACCTTTTTGGACATAAAAAATTAGAACTGGGGTGAACTTGAATTTTCCATAAGACTTGTTTATTTTCAGGCCTTAGATACTGAATTGCATCATTCGATTGACGAGGTCGAGCTTCAAATGGTGTTCTCTGAGAGATGTATTGAACTTGATGCCGAGATATCTGATGGAATTTACCGAACTTAGAGGAGTTCCGTTGGTTTTCCACTGGAAGATGTTAGACTTTTTGGTTCCTGCAGCCCCAATGGTCATGATCTTAGTCTTTTCTGTATTTAATTCAAGATCATTCATGCTGAGGTACTCTTATAGCTTGGTTAAGAGCCGTTGGAGACCAATCTGCGTAAGGTCCATTAAGACGAGATCATCGGCATAAGTTATACAATGAATTTACGTGTTGTTAATTTTTGGCGGGAAGCAATGAACAGATTGTAATTGTAACGGAAAATCAGAGATGAACAGTTTGAAAATTTCAGCAGCCAATGGGCAACCCTGCTTCACTCCTTTTTCCGTGGGTATTTTCTCTGATAGGTCGCCCTGATTGTTTAGGCGTATCCGTATAACTGTGTTGGAGTGTAGGGCTTTTATTGGTTGCAGCAGGTTTTGAGGGCAGTTCCAATTTGACATTTTCTGCCACAGCTTACCTCGGTTGACGCTGTCTAAGGCCCCCCCGTAGGTCGATATGTGTGTATTTTATACACTTCTGGTAAAACACATCTATCACAGTTATAAAAGCAAGTTAAATTCGGTCAAAGAAAGTATACACCACTCCCTAGTTAAATTGTAGACAAGTTTGAGCAAGAGTAAAAACTGAGCAAAATGGCACAGTGTAAACCGAACACAAATGGCACTCTAGCAATTTCTCACAAGGGAGGGAAAGCACAAGTTATACAGAAATATCTTCTTACAAACCCTAGCAACACTTTCCATAAGTTTGTACATCAGTATAGAAAATACTTAAATGAAAACGGAGCAAAATGGCATTTCACAAGGTTTAAAAGTGGGAAGGAAAGGTTGGTTATAATAAGTAGGTGCACCAACACATTTCTAGTTGAGGAGCAATTTAGAGAAGGCAGTGCTAACAAATTTAGCCAGAGTCAGTAGGCCTGTGCCAGAGTCAGTGGTACAGGGCAAGGGCCCAGGAGCAAAATGTTCTTGTAGTTGCAGTGAAGTCTTTGGTTAACGATTTGAAAAGGTGGATGCAGAAGTTGAAAGACCATGTTAAGAGAGAGGGGCGGCCAACCCAACAGGTAAGTAAAGGATTTAAAACACCTTTAGCACTACCACGCAGAAAGGGCGGCCTAGCGGAACAATGTACCTTATGAATGAAGAAGTGGCTCCTGCGGTGGCGGTTGTTCCTGCAGTTCGGGGGTTCCAGCAGAGGAAGAGAGGCTCTCGTCGTGGAGGAAGGTTCGAGTTACTGCACTACCCAGGGATGAAACCAGCCGCGGTGCTGCCAGACGAATAAAGGGTACGCTCCTTTAAATCGCGGTCCGGGTGGACCGGTGCCTGGCTATTCAGTCTCCAAGTACGGGGTACTGGCGATTCGACCAAGGAAGGTCTTGGAAGGCGATTGGCAAACTGGTTGGCCCTTCCAGCTCAAGGGAAGAAGGCTCTTGCAGATGAAGATATTCTCTCGTTGTGTGGAGAAAAGTGATGAGACGCTGTAACAGGGCTTCACCGGTGGTTCAGTCGTTGCAGATGTCTTTGGCTTCTCTCCTCTTCGGTTTCTTAGTTCCAGTGGCGACGTCTTGCTCTTCCAGTCCTCAGGACCCTGCTTTTATGCAGAAAGATCCCCATTCATACAGCCGAGCTGTCACTCACAGTGGAGTGGTCATCTTGTGGGAGACCCTCCAGCCTATCAGGATAGAGTGCAACATGGGTTGCTGAGGCAACCCTGTCCAGGGGGTCCTACTCCCCTCCCACACAATGGACCCAACCCAGACTCGGTGGCGCCGAAAGGAGGGCTTCTCGGCAGAAGCCCGCCAAAAGGACGAACAAAGTATCCCCCACCTGGGTTAGGAGTTTAGAGAAAGGCACGAGAAAGAAGTTATATTAAAGTTCTGGCAAATAAAACCTACCGGAGTAAAGTTAATATTAAAATACACCAGCGGCATGTTGGAGGCTGTCAGAAAATGTTGTAGCCTCGAACAATGGGAAAATCCCATAGGAAAATATTCGCGGTTGAATATTTTCTGTAGTAAACACTGCCAACAGCCAGAAAGTTTTGAGAGAGGGACTGTACGGTATCCTCTCGAAAATGAACATAAGGGAAAAACTATTAACCCTTCCCAGTACTTCCATAGTATGATGGGTTGTACTGGTTTATTTCACAAAAATTGACTAGTAAAGTCAATGGGGACTTTACATGCCCTGGGAGACAGTAGTCAGTCCCAGGGTATGGAGTCTATGTTTGGGGGTTGCTACAACACCCCTGTGTCACTGCACGGAGGTGCTGTGTAACACATGTGAATAAAGAGGGTTCCTATGGAGGTGAGAGAAACCCCATAGACATTAAACACAAAAATAGTCTAGAACACACATGGCAAAGATGCCTAAGAGTGGGAAAAAGTCTCACTCTAAGCAGGAGAAAAAAACAAACCCTTCAAATCCAGCAAAGCTGCTGGGGACTCTATAGGTAAGGGAAATTAGCCATAAAATGAGAATTCTCCTTAACAGTGGGCAAGGTAGGTTAGAGTTTGTTTTGATGGTGGTTAGGTGGGGACTATTATTAGGCGCGAGTTGTCCTTTAGGGAGTCTGTGGTCAGATTTGCCATTTCTAGTTGCAGATAGGCAAGGTAAGAGAGGTTTGGCTTCGAAGTAAAAGGGTTTTAACCCTTGGTCAAGCGGTAGTGGAGTGACTGACGAATCTGTGTGTAGTTGGTGTTCTCAGATTAGTGACTAGGTGTTCTAAGTCAAGTAGGAAGGTGGTAGGTTTGATGCTGTCAGAGCAAGGTAATACTGTAGCCATGTACAGGGAGTGGCTCCCTTTTGTTCGAGAAGGTTGGGTTTGCCATACCGGGATGCTTGGAGGCAGACATGTGGTAGTGCTGTAGGCCGGGTCGGCCATGTTGTGAAGCATGAGCAGAACCGGGTAGAGTAGTAAAGCAGCAGTAGTTATCCAGAGTTGGGGCATATCTAGGTTCTGTTTTAACAGTGGTCAATAGCAGTGCAGGCTGTAGGGTCTAAAATGCAGACCCGGTCTGAAGCATTGGTTGTCAGTCTTTAGCGGTACCAGCTACTGGTCTGTGCAAGGGCAGTGTGGTCGGACAGTGAGTAGCAAATTATACTAGGCAGTTAAATGGAACCAGCCGTAACAATGCACCCATGAGTATTTTGCCGTACAGCCATGCATTATTAGTGATAAGTACCAGTACCCGCAGAGTAGCTGATAATAGCTAGTAGTGCTAGTAGGGGCAGAAGCAACTTACTAGTAAAGGGATGTCATGCCGTCGGGCGTATAGTAGCTACTGTGACACACGCTAGTGCACAACAATGGGTAATATCTGTCAGTAAATGTCACGAAGGCAGTGCAGGGTTTACAACGGCCAATATGCACCATACATGGCAATAGGCACAGTAATTCCAATAGTTCTAATTGCAAACTGGTGGTATGCAGCATACAAAACAGTAGGCAGTGAACACTAGTGCAAACTGTTATCTGGTGGAACTTGCTAGGCAATATGAGTCGGGCTCATCGTGGTATATTACGTGTCCCGAGATTGTAGAGAGAAGCACTGAGGTTATCGAGGTTGTCACTCCTGTTATTTTATAAGTTGAGTGGTACAGCAGGTTTTAGGTCACCGTTCGCATGTGATGCTAGCTAATGCATTAGACTTCAAACTCCTAGATGGTACAATGATGGGGTACGGAATGCTTGCAACGTTGTGAGCAGAGTTGAGCAGGGTATGCCCAGAGACCATAGCATGCAAGAGCGAAAATGGTGAATATTCAGCAAATATGGCAGCTAAGCAATGAGAGGAAAACATTGAGCCAACAATGATAGAAGGTCGTTCATAATGCGGCCATGGGGAATGTGATGCAGGTGGCAACATACAATAGGGGAGCACAAGTGGGTGACATATATGTGGGAGTAACAGGTTGTAGTGCTCACAGGTGAAATTAAACCACATGTGGCCTTATAGCGGTCGGTGGCGCAGCTTAGTCGACGTTAGATGGCCAACAGGCAAGTTAGATGTAGATAGATTGGTGGCTGATATTAAAGGAAATGCTTAAACCTCTTCTTTTCTGTTGAGTACAGTATGTTTCAATACAAAACATTGGCATATAGAATACAGTGATACAAGTCGGTTGGTCGCATTACTCGACATACTTCATATAGCGCCTATTAGGTCAATATTTGCAGTTATATTGTTCACTCCTTCTCTTTTGATTGTCCATCTTGGGGGTATTGTGCTTTGCCTCTGTGTATTCCCAACATAACAATTCATGCAGAATCCTCCAATTTCCCCTTCTTGGTTGCCTCTAAGGTAGGTTCTTAGTGGTGCCCAAATATCTTTTGGCCTACTGGTGGGGTTGACACTGTGCACATATGTTCCTCCGTATCTTGCACAAACATTAAGTCTCGTAGCCACTTCTCGACTGAGGGTGCTGTCTGCGATTTCCATAATTGTAGAATGTTTCTTTTCGCCACCGCTCAGGCCACTGCCACAAATCTGAGTTTTCACAGATGCCTTTCCAATGTCACCTAGTAGATATTTGTGCTGGAGGGCCGGGATCTGTAGTCCTGTAATGTCCCTTATTTTCAGTGCTATTGCTTCCCAAAATACTTTTGTTGGGTGGCCTTCCCAGTACATATGTATAGAGTCAGCGTTATTGGTGCTGCATTTTGGGCAGATTGCAGGGATAGCTGGGTCATATCTAGTGACTTGCTTGGGAGTTGTGTAAATGGTTTAGGATTTTAAACTGAATTAACCTAAAGTTTGAGTTAAGCGATATCTCCTTGGTATACCGACAGTATCTGGACCATTGGGTGTCTTCTATGTCCATATTCAAGTCTTGTTCCCATTTGCATTTCATTAAATTCCCTGAATGGGTGTGTTCCTGTGCCGCTTTGTAGAGGCTTGAAACCGAGCCGTTGAATCCCGCCGGGGACAATACCGTTGTTAGGAACTCCTGAGCATGCAGCTTTTAACCGGTAGTATTGTAGTGTAGTGACTATTAAAGGAACTGCTTACTGGGTGATGTGCACAAAGGTGGGAGGCGTGAGGAAATGGTAAGGAGTAAATCGGGCAGTATGGCGTGCTGCCACTGGCGCGTCTGGACAGGCTTGGGACAGGAGCCTTGTTAGACGTGGCTTTTGGAGGCGTGCTGGCTTCTCGCCTGCCAGCGAATCGGGACGGATGTAAATACTAGGCTCCAGCCTATCCGGCCTCAGCCTTGGTGTGGCTGTTTGGGTGTAGAAGTGGAAGGCTGGTTTACGTGGCAGCCATTTTCAGAATTCAGAGCCCTCGTGTTGTACTGGGGAGACCCCCGGCCGGCCCATAGAGCCGGGGTTTGCTCCGGAGTACTTTAAGACGAGATAACTGCACCTTGAGATGGATGGGGGTGCAGATTTATTACTCCAACACCAATCAATAAGGGCAACTCAATGGTTTGGCAAAGGGAGTCCATTTAATGACGAGTACAAAAAAACGAGGAGTCATGGCAATCGGCAGTGATGCAATAGTCCGTCTCGCTTCAACTCCCTCGAACTTCATACAAAACATAACTTTTATACTCAAAACGCATCATAATCTGACATGTAACACTCAAAAGTTGACATGCAATTCTATTGTTTAGGAAAAGGTAACTTTAAGTGCCAAGGGCGAGGTATCTCGTCCTTGACAGTGCACACGCAGTGCCAAGGACGAGATAGCTCGTCCTTTTCGGCACTTTGTTTTGAGCGATCCCTGCAAAGCGGGGATCGCTCAAAACTGTAATCCAACCGCCGGGCTACACTGCCAGGGGGCTGGATTACCTTCAGTTTCACGTCGGCGTGAAAGTAAATCCACTGCAGCAGCCATTTTCGGCTGCTGCGGTGGATAAAGAAGGTGAGTTCCCTTCTTTGTCAGCCTCGATCTCCGGCTGTATTTCAAGCCGGAGATCGAGGCGGGTATCGTTGGAAAGGGGAGATTCTCCCCTTTCCAACGATACCAATTGTGTGGCATTGCTGCCCGCGGATCGGGCACAGGGCACCTCGATCCGCGGGCAGCAACGTCACGGATCAAATGAAGATCAGTTTGTGACGCGGGGGGAGAGGGGGCTGCTTACTAGGTAAGCGGCCCCCTTCCCCCGTGGCCCCAAAGAATGGGGCCACAGCGCCAGGGACCCCTGGGGGCAGATGATCACTGCCCCCAGGGGTGAAATAAAAAAATTTAAAAAATCGATGGAGGGAGGTGGGAGGGGGTTTGGGGCCCTGGGGCCCACTGGACCACCAGGGATGGAACAAAAGTGGTGTCCCTGGAAAGGGGACTTTCTCCCCTTTCCAAGGACACCACATATGAGGCATTGCTGCCCGCGGATCGGGCGCAGGGCGCGCGATCCGCGGGCAGCAATGCAAGTGGATCAATGCAGATCCATTAGTGACGCAGGGGGAGGGGGGGCTGCTTACTAGGTAAGCGGCCCCCCTCCCCCAGTGGCCCCAAGGCATGGGGCCACAGCGCCAGAGACCCCTGGGGGCAGATAATCACTGCCCCCAGGGATGAAAAAAAAAACACAACAAAAAATCGAGGGGAGGGGGTTTGGGGCCCTGGGGCCCACTGGACCACCAGGGATGGATCAAAAAGTGGTGTCCCTGGAAAGGGGACTTTCTCCCCTTTCCAAGGACACCTCATATGAGGCATTGCTGGTCATGGATCGGGCGCGCGATCCTAGGAAGGGGCATCTGACCCCAGGGAGGGATCCAAGAGGTGGGGCCCCCCTATCTGCCGCCAGGAAGGGGGGCCCCCAGAGAGGGTTGCATGAGGTGGGGCCCTCCATTTGGGTTGGGGGGGCTGAGGGCCACCCTCCGTTGCAGTACATCATTCGCTGCTAATTTAGGGTGCCCCTCAGCCCCCCCTAAAAAGCAGCCTATGAATTTGTATTATTTTTTTTGTTTACCCAACTTCGCTTGGTGCAGATGGCCTCATTAGTGTGGCAATCTGCCCCCAGGGTGCCCAAACCCTACTGCCCCATCTATTGGGGGTCCTGCCCCACCTTTTGTGGTGGCCCTCCCCCCCCCCCCCCAAATGGAGGTGGGGTGTACCTCACGCAGCAGTTTGTAGGAGGCCCGGGGAGGCCTGCATGTGGTGGCCCCGCCAGCCATTTGGGTTGAGGGGGGAGAGGGCCCCCAAAAATGGTGGGACAGGCCCCCCCAGTGGGTGGGGCAGTAAGGTTTGGGCACCCCGGCGCCAGATTGGCACACCAATGTGACCCTCTGCACCAAGGGGAGTTGGGTTACCAAAGGAAAAAAATGAAAATGGTGGAACGCTTTTTAGGGGGGGCGGTGGGGCACCCCAAAGGGTCAGGGAATTTTCTAATGGGATGGGGCGTTGACCCCCTTCCCCCCCCACCCGCAATGGAGTGGGTGCCAAGTCATGCAACCCTCCCTGGGACCAGATATCTGCTCCTAGGAACGGACGCCTGAGCCCAGGGAGGAGTGCAGGACAGCCCCTCCTCCCCCTTATCTGCCCCTGGGGAGGGCTACATTTTGCTGGTGTGACCGTAGGTAACACATGTTCTTTGTTTTGTTTACAGCTTTTTCTACCCGAGCAGCTGCAACGTTATGTGAGTACTGTTTTTTATTATTCTATGGTTAGGGCCCACTGTCAGTGGGGTGGGTGAGACTGGGGCTGGATTGTTGGTGGTGTGGGTGGGAATGGCCCGTCTGGGCAGATCACCTCCAACTGTCCTGGAGTTGCGGCTGGGCTGCATTACAGCTTTTCCCTTCAGGGAGGTATTGGCACACTACCGAGACTCCTTGGTGGGGAGAAGCTGTAAAGCAGGGCAGCCCAGGGCTCCAGCAAAGTCAGCGGTAATATCCCTGGCCTTGGGCACCCTTCTCCCATGTGGGTCTTTGCTGGTGGTTCTGGGTATTACATTCTGGGCCGATTTGCGTAAGTCAGACCTCTGTGGATTCCCACGGGTGTCCTCTTTTGGGAAATGCATGGGGTTCCCTGTTTCCCTTGCTGGCTTTGACACCCCAGGCCCAAATATGTAGGTTGCCCACATGAACAAAATGGGCAGTGGCGAATGGCTTGGGGTTCCCAGTCGGTTACCCTTTTCCATTTGCGCCCCCAGTGGGTGCACCCACACATGTGAGGTACCGTTTTCATCGGGACACGTGTGGGGAGGCGGGAAGGTAGGCCACGTGTTGTTGGCGGTGTGTTTCGGTGGGTGGCCAGAGCGAAATGTCTGAGAATTGTCTTCATTTCCGGCCAATTTCAGAGACATTTCCGTGTGTTCACTCACCGAAACACGTCGCCAACAGCAGACGTCATACCTTCTCGTGTTCCCGCAGGTGTCCCGATGAAAAAGGTACCTCGCATGTGTGGGTGCACTTACCTGGCTGGCAAGGGTCAAGCCGAAAACGTAAGCAACCCCCAGTCTGTTTGCAGAGGGGAATCTCAGCCATTCTGCCGACCGGCACAACATACAGATATGGCCTCGGGTGTCCAGGCCACCAAGGAAAACAGGGAGCCCCATGCATTTCCGAAAAGAGGACACCCGTGGGAATCCGCAGAGGTATGATTTGCGCACATCGCCCCAGAATTTATTATCCAGACACCCTCGCAAAGTCCGGGGCACATTTCGGACTTGGCGGGGGTGTCTGGGTAATACATTCTGGGGTGATGTGCGCAAATCATACCTCTGCGGATTCCCACGGGTGTCCTCTTTTCGGAAATGCATGGGGTTCCCTGTTTTCCTCGATGGCTCGGACACCCGAGGCCCACATCTGTACGTTGTGCCGGTCGGCAGAATGTCTGAGATTTCCCTCTGAAAACAGACTTGGGGTTCTCCAGCATGGGGTCTGGCATGGATTCACATGCTCATGAATATTCCCCGTCGTCAGGCTGGGAATCCTCGGTAAAGAAAAAATCAGTATCAGTTTCGTTTCTGATCTGTCTTTCGTAGTAGTAACCAATCACTGATCTCTGCGTCATACTGACCATAGCCAATTACTGCCCTCTACCTAAGCCCCGCCTCTGGCAGCCATCTTCAGATTTTTACCGCACGTTCATGTGTTGGGATCCTTGTGCTATTGCTCTCGAGCGTTAGTGCTATTTTTCACATTTTTTCTCAGAAAAATTTCTCTTTTTTCGGTCAAAAGAGCATCAAGCTCCACCGTTTCTTCATCCGATCAACGGGGACCGATGTCGGATTCGTCTACGCCCCTCAAGGGTGAAGATTTCGTCGAGCCACGCTTTTGGCGGACTCCAGAAGTTTCTCAGGCCCATCTCGGACATGGCCCAGGAGAAGGGAAGCTCGACGCCCGGAAAGCTGTTCAGGGTCTGCCCTGGATGCCAGCTTCAGAATGTCTTTAAGGAGGACGAACACTCCCTTTGCCTTTACTGCCTACATGAGGACAAGACGCACGTGGAGAAGGACTGTGCGTTTTGCGGCAATATGTCGGAGCGGACCATGAAGGACCGCCATCAACGTCTCGCCAACTGGCAGGAAGGAAAGAGCCCGTCAGGCGAGAAGAAGAAGTCCGAGCGGTCTTCTAAGACCTTTGAGGGCGCCCCGGCGACGGGGGTCCAACAGAAGGCCAAGCACCGCGAGTCCGCTGGCACCGGGAGCGCCGAACGGTCGGGCTCTACGGGCGCCAGGCAGGGCGCATCCTCCCCGGCGCCATCAACCACGAGCCAACGCTCTGGCTCGGGTAAGAGGAAGGCTGAGCACCCAACTCCTGGAGAGACCTCGGTCGAGCCCTAAGGCCCCATCGGAGGGGGAGCGAGGTGGTTACCCTCCCCCCAAGGAGAAGGCGGTGAGCGCTCCTAAGGTGGTGAAAGCCTTGATCCATCCGGCCAAGGCCTCTATCGAGACTGTCGCGGCGGCCCTGGCTCAGCCTGTGGAGGCTACACCAGTGGTGGCGACCCCGGGGCCCAGAATCTCCCTGCCACCGCAGAGGGAGTCCTCTTTCATGCCCATCGACAGGACCCCCGTGAAACCTCCGACGGAGAAGAAAAAGGGGGGTCAGGGGGTCGTCGTGGACTCAGCCTCAACCTCTGAGGAGGAGCTGATCGAAGTCTTAGGCCACGGCTCTGGCGTGGAAGAAGGCCATCCTGTCGGGAGTGACCCCGACGTGGAAGACGACGAGGGCGTCGAGGATGCCGACGGGGCTCCTGATCGCCCGTCTGATCTCCCTCAACCAGTGCCGCAAGACAACTCGGCGGCCATTTTGTTGGCTATACAGTCCTTATGCTCGGAGATAAGGACGAGACTGCTGTTACCACCAACGGAGGAACCGCTCCCGACGGGGGACCTGGAGCCAGGCCCTTCTGGGAGCCCTCCCCCTAAGAGAAGGATTCATCCTCCACCTCCTTTTCAGCCATCGCACCCTGTTCAGCCCTCCTCCCCGTCCACGACACGTGGGGATGATACGGGGACTGACACGGCCGCGACGGGTACAGACGACGAGGTTTACGACGAAGATCTCCCGTCGTCACCTCCCACCCGGTCTTCCCCGCCCGACGAGATTGGATCGTTTCACTCCATGATCGCCAGGGCATCCGAGCTTTTCCAGCTCTGCCCGGAAGAGAAGGTTTCCTTTATCAATGGCGCGAGACCAAGAGGAAGACGGTCCTCGCTGTACCTCTACTAGACGATATTTGGGATGAGGGCCTCGCCCTCCTCAAGAACCCATCCACGACGCCGGCTAGAAGGGATCGGTACGAGAAGAAGTACCGGGTCCCGGACGCGGCCCCCTTGTGCCTTCGGGCACAGCCGACCCCGGACTCGGTCGTCTCCGCAGCGGCCAGGAAGAAAGCAGGGGGGGGCGCGGCCTCTACGTCAACCTCCCCGCCGGACGGCGAGGGAAAGAAATTAGACACGATGGGACGCAGAGTCATCTCGTTGGCAGCAACGACGATTAAGGCGGCCAACGCCTTGGCTATCGTAGCCCGCTACGACAGGGAGTTGTGGTACAAACTGGCCCCCCTGCTGGACTTCTTACCAGACGACAAGAGGGCGGAAGCCCTAGAGATCTTGCAGGAAGGAGAGGTGGCATCGGACCACGCCATTACGATAGCGACGGACATCGCTGACACTGGATTTCGCCAGTTGGGCAACGGCGTGTGCCTTAGGCGGCGTGGATGACTCAAGGCTACTGACTTCCGTCAGGACGTGCAGACCAGAGTCTTGGACATGCCGTTCGACGGAAACAACCTGTTTGGGAAAACAGTGGACTATTCCCTTCAAGCCATCAAGGCGGACACGGAGACGGCCCGGGCTCTTGGGGTTCTCCAGCAACGGCGGCCGCCCTTTCGGAGCGGCGGAGGCAAACAGGGTGCCTCCAAAGGTTCCAGTGGCGGATTTTCCACCTACCGTCAAGCGGCCCGTTCGTCGTCACAGGAAGCTTACAGGGGGCGAGACAAGTCAGGCGGACCCCGCCATCGTCGCCAAGGAGGACAAGGCGGCAAAGCCTCGTCGAAGCAGGACTGAACCGGCCGTGGGGTCGGGTCCCCACCGAAGCACCCCGGTGGGAGGCCGGCTGGCGAGCTTCGTCAGCGTGTGGGAGTCCATCTCCACTGACCGTTGGGTGCTGGACGCCCTAGCTCAGGGTCACGCGCTCGAGTTTCTAAAGAGGTGCCCGCGCGTCCCCCCTGTGGCCAGGAAAGAACATCACGTCCCTCAACTTCTCTTGGAGGTAAAGGCGATGCTCAAGAAGGGCGCCATCGAGCTCGTCCCAAAGAGGCTTCGGGGCTCCGGAGTTTACTCAAGATACTTCCTCGTGAAGAAGAAGACGGGAGGATAGCGTCCCATCCTGGACGTCTACCCCTACCTGGACGACTGGCTCATCCGAGCAAAGACGAAGGAGCTCGCCGTGGAGCACACGGCAAGGACCGTCCAACTACTCACGGACCTGGGATTCTCCATAAACTACGCCAAGTCCCACCTGGTGCCCGCGCAAGACGCACTGTTTCTGGGAGCGAAGCTCGACACTGTCGCTTCTGGCCTCTCCGTCGGAGGAAAGGACGAGGGCCATCTTGGGCAAGGTGCAGCGGATGCTGGTTGCGGACGCGGCCAGGGTGAGGTCCATTCCTCGGAATGATGTCTTCTTGCATTTATCTCATCCGCCTGTGCAGGCTCCGGATGCGTCCGTTGCAGGAGTTCCTGGACGCGCGCTGGATCCAGACGACGGGCAGCTTCGAGGAGAGGATCACACTCGACGAGAGTTTCCGACGAGCGATCCGGTGGTGGGGCACCCGCGCGCATCTGACGGCGGGCATGGACTTCCAGACCCCCGGCCACCAGGAGACAGTGACCACGGATGCCTCCCTGGAAGGGTGGGGAGCGCACACCGAAAATCTGCACGCGAGAGGCCTTTGGCTTCCGACGGAGAAGTCTCTCCATATCAACGTCCTGGAGCTCCGTGCAGTGTTTTGGGCCCTCGGGTCCTTTCTTCCGTCCCTCAAGGGCAAGGTGGTGAGGATCTTCACCGACAACACCACCACCATGTTCTACATCAGGAAGCAGGGCGGAACCAGGTCCCCAGCCCTGTCCAAGGAGGCGCAGGATCTGTGGCATTGGGCCGTCGCCCAAGGGATGTTTCTGGTGCCGTTTCATCTGGCAGGGATAAAAAACACCATCGCCGACTCGCTCAGCAGAGAGCTGCGCTCGTGCCACGAGTGGGAACTACGACAGGATCTAGTGGACCGCCTCTTCCGACGGTGGGGCACACCCCAGATCGATCTGTTCGCGACGGCGACGAACTCCAAGTGCCGGAGGTTCGCCAGCAGGTTTCCCCAGCCGAGGAGCATGGCCGATGCTTTCTCGTTCCCCTGGGAGGGCCTGTTTCTATACGCGTTCCCTCCATTGCCATTGCTGATCCGGCTCGTCAACCAGCTCAAGAGGTCACGGTGCAGGATGATCCTCGTCGCACCTAGTGGCCGAGGCAGATATTGTTCCCGGACCTTCTGGACTTGTCAGCGTCCCCGTCAATCAAGCTGCCAGTGGAGGCGGATCTTCTCTCCAGGGAAGGAGGCGCCATCCTCCATCACGACCCGAAGTCGCTGAACTTGCAGGCCTGGCTCCTGCAGCGTTAGAGTTTGGAGGTTACGACATACCGGCCGACTGCAGAGAGGTTCTTGCAAAGGCCAGGGCGTCCTCAACTCTTAAATGCTATGGACACAAATGGAAGAGGTTCTCTGTCTGGTGCCACGCACAGAAGATTAACTCTCTACGGATTACGGCTCCCCAGGTACTGCCGTACCTTCTGACGCTGGCCAAGGCTGGACTGGCGCACGCGTCCATCAAGATTCATCTTGCTGCGATCTCCCGATACACCAGAACCACGGGGCGGACGTCTTTGTGGTCTCATCGTCTGGTGAAAGAATTCATGAAGGGACTGTTGAGATCGTTCCCGCCGGTGAAGGCTCCGGCCCCGGCGTGGGAGCTCAACGTGGTGCTGACCAAGCTCATGGGACCTCCGTTCGAGCCTCTGCACTCGGCTCCGTTGAAGTTCTTGTCGTGGAAAACAGCGTTTCTTGTGGCCATCACCTCCGCACGAAGAGTGGGAGAGATCCAGGCCCTTACCTGCAAGCGCCCGTACTTGACTTTTCACGACACGAGGGTAGTGCTCAGGACGCACCCCTCCTTCATGCCCAAGGTGCCGTCGGACTTCCACCTCAACGAACCCTTGGTGTTGCCTGTTTTCTTCCCGTCGCCTTCGTGGCCGGCCGAAAGGACTTTGCACTCGCTGGATGTGGCTAGAGAGCTGAAGTTTTACGTGGACCGCACAAAGTGTTTTCGGAAGATGTCACAACTTTTTGTGAACTTTGGACATGTCAATCAGGGGAAGGCTCTCTCAAAGGCCTCCCTTTCCAGATGGCTCTCCAGCTGTATCATGTACTGTCATCGGTTGGCAAACCGACCGCTGCCTGGCCGTCCGAGAGCCCATTCCACCAGAGCGATCGCACCTACCACGGCGTTCCTATCTGGTGTGCCCTTGCTGGACATCTGCAGGGCTGCTACGTGGAGGTCGACGCACACCTTCACGAAATTCTACTGCGTCGATCGGGATTCCAGGGAGGAGTCCAGGGTCGGCCAAGCAGTGCTGCGCAATCTGTTCGCCTAAGGTGAGCCTGGTGAGGAGGTAAGAATTGCTTAATGTTGAGTTTGATGTAATGCTTAATGTTGAGCCTTTGCCACCTCCCGTGGTTGTGCATGTGTGTACTGCTATGTATTCTTCATGAGCATGTGAATCCATGCCAGACCCCATGCTGGAGAAGGAACAAGTTACTTACCTGTAACTGTTGTTCTCCAGCATGGGTCTGGCATGGATTCACATGCGAACCCTCCCGCCTACCCCTCTGCGGCTCTTCACTTGTGTCATACTGCCACTTCACGTGCTACCAAATCTGAAGATAGCTGCCAGAGGCGGGGCTTAGGTAGAGGGCAGTCATTGGCTGTGGTCAGTATGACGCAGAGATCAGTGATTGGTTACTACTACGAAAGACAGATCAGAAACGAAACTGATACTGATTTTTTCTTTACCGAGGATTCCCAGCCTGACGACGGGGAATATTCATTAGCATGTGAATCCATGCCAGACCCATGCTGGAGAACAACAGTTACAGGTAAGTAAGTTGTTCCTTACTTGTGTTTTAAGCTTTCCCCTTGGCGGCCAGGTAGGTGCACCCACACATGTGAGGTACCGTTTTCATCGGGACACCTGTGGGAACGCGTGACGGTAGGCCATGTGTTGTTGGGGGCGTGTTTCGATGGGTGCGTCGAGCGAAATGTGCGGAAAAAGCATTTTTTTTCCCCACATTTCGGACTTTGCAGGGCTGTCTGGGTAATAAAATCTGGGGCGATGTGCGCAAATCATACCTCTGCGTATTCCCATGGGTGTCCTCTTTTCGGAAATGCATGGGGTTCCCTGTTTTCCTCGGTGGCTTGGACACCCGAGGCCCATATCTGTACGTTGTGCCGGTCGGCAGAATGTCTGAGATTTCGGTCTGAAAACAGACTTGGGGTTACTTGTGTTTTAGGCTTTCCCCTTGGCGGCCAGGTAGGTGCACCCACACATGTGGGGTACCGTTTTCATCGGGACACCTGTGGGAACGCGGGGCGGTAGTTGTTTGTGTGGTTTTCATAACGTTTTGACCCATTTACTGGTGCCCTTTGTCTCACAACCCTTTCTTTTCCCAAATGTGACCTACATTTAGTCGCTGCTTTAGCCACCATACACTTTTGTAACCTGCACAAGTCACCTACCCTTGAAAAGGTCTGCCTGTGCTCTTTCAAAAAATGTATGGCTGCCGTTCCTCACCACATTGGTTTTCCCAATTTACACATGCTAAGTGCGTCTGGTCAGGCCGTGAGCGTAAAACTCCTGTGTACCATGGCTCAGTGTTTGGCTTGTGGTATTGCTTGTTTTGTAAAAACACTACAAAAATTGTATGCTCTCCTAACTGCAAGAGTCGGGGGAATGTAGCGGAGCATTGCTTTTCTCAAAATTCATAGAAGCCATTGCCGTACCAAGCCAACCATGTCCAACACATACCTTTTTTTTTCAGTCATTTTCCCGCTTTTCCCCCATTCGATGGCAGTTTCCCCCTACCTAGTTGTTGCCTGACCTATGCAAATCACCCCTTCCTAAACTTGGAATTTTGTCTACTTTTCAGAAATATATGCCTTTCTGTCCTCCAATTTGGCTTTCCTGCCCTTTTCTTCCATTCCGTCCATGCATGTCCAATTGGCAAAAATGGCAAAAATCGCCTACCTCTCACAAAACGGTTGATAACCACATCAAAATAATTTTTTTCCATTTCCACTCAACCTGTTCCTGAAAGCCACGACATTGGGGAACTCGGCACAGCAAACCATTTGTTCCTAGCTCTTACAAGGAAAAAACCACAGGCTTCTTTGTACATCATTTTATTGGCATTTTTTGAAAAAACCCAAAATTCTCACACTTTTTCCTTATTTTCTCTCACCCCCCTACAGCAACCTGGGATTCCTGGGTGGCGTTACGACCGCCTACATGTGGGAAAAAAAGGAGCCAAATTTGGCCGAGATATCTCATGTAACAAAAAAGTTACAAGCCATTGAATGGCCACATACCAAAATCACCAAAAAAGCCCCTGGCACTGGGGAGAAATACCCATGGCACTTAAAGGGTTAATATAGGTGATAAATCTGTATATGGTAACGGAGTGAGGGGATTGGGTAACCACGATCAGGTGGGCAACTAAGCCCTTCCTTCAAAAATGACTACTGTAAACGTCACTAAAAGTATGACATCCTATTGGTTCTATTAACTATAGGACCCTAGATTATTTGGTCCATTGGGATTGGGTTGGCATCAACCCCATGCATAAATTCCCACTTTGCACCTGGCTGACCGTTCTGCATGCTGCTAAGCAGAGTGTTCCCCAATTCACCCTGCCTTCCTTCAATCAATCATCACTTTATGGGCTATGTGTCAATTAGTTCACTGTGGTTGGCCTCAAAACTGAATCTTCTTGTCTCGAAAAAGTTCTGATATCTCTGTCTGGGAGGATGCCGGATGCCAAGTGTAGGTGTGAACGTGTGCTCCTTCTCGCTCAGATGGTCACATGCTACCACACAGTGAATTTGCCTCGTTTCTCTCAGTTTGTGTATTTGATTTTCGGTTCACCGGCCACCTGCCTTCGCCTTCTTATCTCGATCCGTCAGAGGCAGGATATTCTGTTCTTAGCCTAAATTATAAGTAGCTACTGTTCATAGCTTCTATTGGTATGAACTTGGTTTCCCCGGCACAAGCTTCCTCTGCTGAGTTTCGATTCAGCCTTCTTTCCTCGTGTTGCTAGAATATGAAACTTCTTGTGTTTGGCCTATAATAACCTGGGTTGGTTCTGCTTTTAGTGCAAATTGGACTAGTGCTTGTACAATGTGCTTCGTTTTGAGGTAGAAAGCTGCACTGTTTTCTTAGCTTTCTTGCGGTTACAAGCATATGTACAGCCGTTAGCTGGTTGAATATCTTCATTCTGCTTACAGCTTAAGCTTCCTTATATTTGAACAACGTTCTCTTCTTTCAGTTTCATAATATCTTTATTCATGGCATTTCTACTCCTTGCGTCATCCTTGGATCATCATATCTTCTATGGGTGCGTTAGTCCAGGCCCTCGTGACATCACCATTCATCTTCCATTAAGGACTTTTTGGTTTCTTCCTGTACAGTACTTAAGCAATCATCATTTCGTCTCATTTGCTGGTAGGGTTTTCTCAATGGGTACTTTACTGTCAATGGTTGTCTGGTTATTGGTACTTAAATAGGTATTGTTCTTCTGATAGGCTCTGGGCAGAGCCCTACTGCATCTCTCTGCTGGTTTATTTGCTCATCATATGTCGCATATTTCGGTGTGAATGTTCCTGATACTTCGAAATGGGCGACTGGAGTGCAGGCTCTATTTGGGACCTCCTCTACAGTGTTTGCTGGCACAACTGGGCAAACACAAAGAACAGGCCAATGCTATGCAGAGAAAGCAACGCTGTTAATGGAGATGCGAGATGATACTTGGGTCACTGGCTATTCAATAATAAGCCCACGGGTTTACCTTAACAGGGAATGGACCCTGAGAGGTTTTGGCTACTGCTCCTGCAGTGGGGGGAGCTCCTGCTCCTTGGGCGGCTGCTGCTGGAAGTGGAGGGCTCGGGACAAGAGCCTTGTGAGACGTGTCTTTGGAGGCGTGCCGGCTTCTCCGTGTACATAATTTGTGTTCTGTGTATAGTGCACGTAGAGCGCGTTAGTAATGATTGATAGTAATGATTGCATTTTATTTTATCTTCTTTCAGGTGCTGCTGGCGAAGCAGCCAATGCAGGCAAGCGAAATCAGCTGTGATGGAGCGAAAAGGATGTCTTCGGGAGCTGGTCTGTCCTGGGTGAAGCGAGGTAGTGTAAATGCAGTTCCGTTGACTCAGTGTTTTTTCCCCTCCTAGGTGCCTGAAACGTTGCAACTGTCTGGAGCGGGTGTTTTTTTTTTTTTTTTCCTACTGCGTATACACAGAAGCTGTAGTTACTGCAAGTCGCGTCTCCTGATAAATGAGAACACCAGCTGAGGCTTGAAAGATGGAAATGTACCGCAGTCCTGAGCAGATAATTGACGCTGGATGATTGTATTCAGAATTCCACAGGCACGTGGAGCGGGAGCAGGCAGCAAGCGTTGCACCTCTTGCTTCTGCTTATGGAAGAACGCTAAGCACTGGGTGTGGCACAGGTTGGGGTTTATATAGTCTAAACATATACACAAATGGACCAGTATGATAGGGGATGACACATCATATGCATTTATCTTTTTATCTATACCAATAAATGCTAGTTTAAATTTGATTTAATATTTATTATAATCGTACACAATTTGATCACATAAATTCCTCAAATACATCGGAAATTCGACTCACTGACTCATTCCGATCATCCACTCACTCTATCTTTAGAGTAATACGTTTGACATCTATATCCATGACATCTTGTTCATGAACCACAATCTGTAATTGTCACACTGTTTATTTTCTTGTGTTTATTGCCACATGATACAATCTGCTTATAATTAATTGCAGACATAGTCGTCGACATGTGTTTCGGTTGTCCGTTAGGAACTCAAAAAATGGTAATGCAACCTTCATCGGGACCAAAACAGGGTATTGTTCAATTCCCATTTATCATGATAGGGTGAGTCACACCACCTAAAAAAACCAATAAAAAATTACTGATTTGTCATCAAGACATCCCCTCTCATGTATCACTCTCAATGTGAAAGATCATGATTCTCAATAAGTAACCATTTAGTCGACATTTACTATGCTTTGTTAATTGCCCACCAACTGCCGATAAATTGGATGAATCCTTATCGCACCAGTGAACCTGTCTCTATTCCTAAGGACAAACCCACAAGGATGCAATACAATTGACCTCCACCAATTCGGTCATAAGTCAACTATCTGCCCTATTCTATGGAGTGATTTATTCTGGCGTCCTTAAGATCGCCCTTCGGTGAAAGAAACATATCCTTAGTTGATGGGGAAGGATTTTAGCAGTGCGCCACTATACAAGAATCTTCTTCAGAGTCTTAATACTGATATATTTATTTATATTAGTTTGCCAGAGTCATCTCCAGGTGCATCTCCTAGGGGATAACCATATTTGTATTAGTGAACCTATCTCTCGTGCGGTCCTGCAAAGACCCTACATCTTGATGCGGACTGATCCTTAAATTGATAATTAATCCATCAGATTGGATCTTCATCCTTACTAGAATCACAATCCAGGTTAAACCCAGTATCTATACAGAGACTGGATATAAACCATCAATTACATCATTAGCTAGTCACCTTTCTTTGTTTCACAACACAATTGACACAAGTCATTCTGGTTATCGTTTTAGTACACAGATCCTACATCTTAGTGCAAACCAATACTTATATTGGTAATTAGTCCTTCATTCTAGATCTTAATGGTGATACTTGTTGTAATTACTATCCAGAAACCTCCAATCTATTCTTTCGAAACTGGCTACGTTAGCCCCGGGGCCTGTATGAACCATCAGTTAATTTGCTAGTTCCCTTCCTTTGTCTCACCCACCAAAAACAGGAATCATTTAGGTATAATATTCAAAATAACAATTTCTGGTATCGCCCATTGTTTTTCTCTCTTTTCCAATGTTGGGGAATCTTATTCACTACCTACATAATGAATCTATTTTTGTCCCCTCTCGCAGTCACATTTATTTACCGTGAGTAGAGCCTCAAAGTATTGCCATCGTGATCAGAATATCGAGGTGGTACCTATGATTCTCCCGTAGTTATTTACTTGTGCCATCATGTATCTCCGGAAAATAACTTGTGTAGACTATATTGCTATAGTTACTCCGGCAACAGTGGCTATGCATTACTGCATAATAGGGATACCTTATCTGTCATGCCCCCGCACTCACCCCCACTTTCTCCCTCACACCCGTCTCCCCTACCTGGCGCTTCTCGCCATCATGTTTTCCACCAACATCAGCAGGGGAGGCATGGCAGGCAGGATACCATGGTGGGCAGACCGGGTTTGGCTCTCTACCCGCCATTTGCACATCCCTGGCTGTCGCAAACTGCTTCCTCGTTTTGTGGGTCCGTATGGGGTGGTCCAGGTCCTGAACCCGGTGGCTTTGCGCCTGGCGGTGCCCCCGGTGTTTCACGTATCCCTGCTTAAGCCATGCCTTAGCCCTACCCGGTTGGCTGCCCCTCCTGCCCGGGTCTCCGTCTCGTCCCCTGATGTGTTTGAGGTGCGGGCTGTTCTGGGTTCCCATATGTACAGGGGTGGGTTGCAGTATCTGGTGGACTGGCTGGGTTACGGTCCTGAGGACCGCTCTTGGGTTGCTTCCCGGGATGTTCATGCTCCTCGTTTGGTGGCCCGGTTTCACCGTGAGCACCCTTCCAGCCCACGCGGTCGTGGGCCTTTAGGAGGGGCTCTGTCACGCCCCCGCACTCACCCCCACGCCCACTTTCTCCCTCACACCCATCTCCCCCACACCCATCTCCCCTACCTGGCGCTTCTCGCCATCATGTTTTCCATCCACATCAGCAGGGGAGGCACGGCAGGCGGTATACCACGGTGGGCAGAACCGCCTCTTTTCGCCCTTTTCCGCAGTGGTGGTTGCCATGGCGCCTCCTCCACACCCGGCGATGCCAGCATACCAGGAAGCGCCGGCAGCACCAATCGCTGGCCGCGTTGCGCTCCGCGTAACGCGCGTGATTGGTCACGTGATGCGTCACGTGACTCCGCTCGCAGCTTCAAAAGAAGCCGGCAAATGCAGCGCATCGCTTCACAGCTACTTCTCCAGAGGACTGCCTGGCGTTACTTACTGCATCTTGTTACTATCCTTTCCTCGACCTCGGAACGTTTTACTTGGACTTGCTTTGGATTACCCTTGGACTTTGGCGCGCTCTCTGACCCCCGGATCATCTTGACCTCTGAACACTGGACTTGGCTCTGGATTGTCCCTCTGTTTCTGAAACCTCGGATTGCTTCAAGTTTTGCCACAGATCAAGTTCTTGCTTCACCCAGGTGTTTCCGGAGTGCCAACTGCATCATCCCAGCCTGCTGTTGGTTTCCCCTGCTGTCTGTGTAGTCTCCTACCTATGCTACCATCCTTTAGGTAAGCTGGTGTCACTGTACCTTGTTTGCTCCCTCTGCCAGTTGCCTTTTGGGTGTTTCCTTGATTCTAACCCTTTGCCTAACAGCACTCAGGGGTCCTTCCGGCGTTCCCGGTACCGGGCTGACGACAACACTCCACACCTGTGCCCTCAAGGATTGCTAGGGCAGTTATTTTTTCCTGCTCGAGCGGTACTTGGGGACAGAGGTATTACATAACTGCACGACCATCAAGTATGACCCATCGAGTTAGAACACTATCTTTTATAGAAACGACTGCTATTTTTCTTACCTTAGTTCGAAATTCCAAAAGGTCTCTGAGTCTGCATCCGTATTCCTTCAATCGCAGTCACACAAGAGTTGTGATGAACGCCGCCTCGCGTCTCCTGTATCGACATAGTAGTAGAAAGAGGACTAATTGCGTACCTTTTCATACAGTGCCGGGGCTCGAAATTATTTCACCCCCAGTTGAACAAACTATTGGGCTTCTATCTATATCAACCTTTTTACAGGGGTACACTAGAAATAAATAGACATTTCACACAAATATGTGCATATTATTGAATGGACATGGAAAAGAGACTATACCACGATTGCATGTGATCAAATGCACAATCTATATTATCAATTAATAAATGTCTCTTATCTATATTATCTGGTGCCTGATTATTGCCAAACACAGTCAACTATCTCCAGCTCTGTAATCTAGGTTTAATATCTGAAAATATCGTTCCAACATCCGAGAAGAGAATCTTTAGAGGTGTCCGCGCACACATGTTCACATCCAATTTGAAGTTAAGCTTTTCCTTCTCCCACGATGCATTTGAATCTAAAAGTCTGTTATGACATCAGAGAGGAAGATCTTAAGGGATCTGTTACGCTCACCTGGTATCCACAGGCATGCCACCCAGCCCTGGTTGGATGATTTGCACTCTCGAACCCTCTCCTGGTCCCTTGGTAAGGCCTCTGGTTAAAGATGGGTCTGCAATATAGGAGAGCTGGATTCAATACCAGATTCTTTGTTTTCCCACCTCCCTTGGCTTGAACTCCTTCCTCCCCCTTGGGCCTTCTCCTCACCTTAATATTGTAAAAGGTGGATTCTCCGTCCTGCTCCTCGTGGCAGGGGCGCGTAGATGTGGGGGGCGAGCAGCGACCAAGTTATTTCACTGGTGTAAGCCCCCCTGTGGGAATCCAGGCCTGCTGTGACTCCGTAGGTTTACTGCTTTACAGTCTTTTTATGCAGTTCTTGTGTTCCACTTGGTTCGAATAATGTCTTGCTTCTTTCCTTTTAGGTATGGAAAGGTATTTTGGTGTCATGCAGTTTGAAGATGAGCATGGGTCGGTAGGCGAAAGCACAGTGTGCGCAATGCTGTGCGGTGAGTAATGCGCGATGCACGGCGCTGTTTCGCCTTTTTATATTGCTAACCTGTGTCTTTTCACTCCTTGCAGGTTGCGATGTTCCTCGCAGAGCGGCGTAATGTTCCAGCGATGATACTGACCAGGAGATGACTACCCAGGTAAGAATTGTGTGGCTTTCTTCATTCGGTAGGAAACGTGAGTAAACGCTTACTAATGCTGTCCTTCTTTCTCCTCTTTCCAAGTTATGGTATTCCAGGATCCATGCGGTGCCGGATGATGGAGTTCGTACCGTCAGGTGAGTGGAACTGAAGTCGGCGATGGATTGAAGACAGGATACTGTTCCAGGTAAGTTTCGTAGTGTTCTTTCTATCTCTGAAGCTCCTTGGTTTCAGGTAAGCTGGCATCAAAGAACTGGACACAGTGAGTGTTATGCTGCCCACAGCAGAATAACACGAAGCATGTTCTGCTGTTTGGGTGTGGTTTAAATAGTCTCAGGTTAAGTAGTCCAGGTAAAATAGTCCCAGGCCTGCCACACCCAAAGTAGTCCAGGTAAAGTAGTCCCAGGCCTGCCACACCCAAATGACTGGACCGCATAGCTCAGTTCCTTGTAACTGAGCTATGCATGTGCCTCCATTTTGGCTGAACACCCCCCGCCCCCTCCCAAGTTAAATAGTCCCAAGTAAATAGTCCCATTCTAATGTTGGTCTTCATGATGGTTAGGAGCCTGGCGCCAATTGCCCGGGAAAAACAAAAACAGGATAGATTGGTGTGTGTCACAATATTTAACCCAGTGAGCAATGAGATTAAAAAGATTGTGAATCGCAACTTGGACCTAATCAAACAACCAGGAAGTCTGCAAGAAAAATCAGAATCTCGGGCAAAAACTCGTGCACACTTACGTAGACCGAAATCAAGAACAAACAGTATTGAACCAGTGCGGACTGCCACCGGTTGTCGGACACCACAAATGTGGTAATTGTGTTGCTTGTCCTCTAACTGAGACACGTTTGGAGTTTAATTACGGCACGGTGAGGTGGCAGTTAAGGAACCATACCAATTGTAGAACGAAGAAGGTTATCTACATAATCATATGCCCCTGAAAGTTGCTATATGTAGGCAAGAGCGGTGAGGCAACATCCGAGTTGTATTCGGAATAAGGTGGCAGATAAGCCCCTTGTGGAACATTTTAATCAATGTGGACACAAAGATACAGAGATCAAATGGTTTGTTCTGCAAAGTGTTAGACCTCAAGAGAGGAGGCGATATTGCCACGGCCTTGCATGGAATAGAACGCTGGATCTATACACTGGATACAGCCAAGCACGGGTTCAATGTATCTGTGGATTGGAATGTATTAATAACACATTGAACTCCAGATACAAAAGGTCCGGCTAGTGATGGCTTTACCATCCGAACATAGCTGTGTTAACAATATATTCTTTCCTGTCTTTGGTACAGCCAGTGATTAAGTAGGACCGATGGAAAAACAAAAGTGTTGGTATACCCGATCACTTTGGGTGACCAGAGAGCTTTTCTATGGATATGTTCTTATGGATCTGTTTGATTGGATTCCCTAACCCGAGACCAGTCCAGACATGAGTCTGAGTCTGGACTGGTCTATTCCAGACCATTAAACGGCACGGTGGAGAAGAGATGATTTTGTAGTCATGTATGACTCTTAGACTCAAATGTACTGTGTGAGAAGGAATCGCTTTTTAATCTATTCTAAATCTGATGCGAACACGTAGGCAGGGATATCCCTTAAGATCTTCCTCTCTGATGTCCTAATGATATTATTTTGTAGCCATGTACGACTTTAAGATTCAAATGCATCGTGGGAGAAGGAAAAGCTTGTTCATTTACTTCAAATTGGATGTGAACATGTGTGCGCGGACATCTCTAAAGGTTCTCTTCTCAAATGTTGGAACGATATTTTCAGATATTTAACCTAGTTTACAGAGCTAGAGTTAGTTGACTGTTGTGTTTGGCAATAATCAGGCATAAGATAATATAGATAAGAGACATGTATTCATTGATAATATAGATTGTGCATTTGATCACCCACAATCGTGTTAGTCTGTTTTCTATGTCCATTCATTAATATGCACATATTATTTGTGTGAAATGTCTATATATTTCTAGTGTATCCCTGTAAAAAGTTTGATATAGACAGAAACCCAATAGTTTGTTCAACTGGGGGTTAAATAATTTCGAGGCCCGGCGCTCTATGAAAAGGTACGCAAATAGTCCTCTTTCTACTACTACTATTTTGAGTATTATACCTAAGTGATTAGTTTTTTTTTTTTGTGGGTGAGACAAAGGAAGGGAACTAGCAAATTAATTGATGACGTAGCCAGTTTCGAATAAATAGATTGGAGGTTTCTGGATAGTGATTACAACAAGGATCACCATTAAGACCTAGAATGAAGGACTAATTACCAATGTAAGTATTGGTTTGCACTAAGATGTAGGATCTGTGTACTAAAACGATAAGCAGAATGACTAGTGTCAATTGTGTTGTGAAACAAAAAGGTGACTAGCTAATGATGTAATTGATGGTTTCTATCCAGTCTCTGTATAGATACTGGGTTTATTTAACCTGGATTGTGATCCTAGTAAGGATGAAGTTCCAATTTGATGGATAAATTATCAATTTAAGTATTGGTCCGCATCGAGATGTAGGGTCTTTGCAGGGCAGCACCAGATAGAAGTTCACTAATACAAATATTGTTATCCCCTAGGAGATGCACCTGGAGATGACTCTGGCGAACGAATATAAAGAAATATATCAGTATTTAAGACTCTGCAGAAGATTCTTGTATAGTGGAGCACTGCGAAAATCCTTCCCATCGACTAAAGATCGTTTCGTTCACCCAAGGGCGATATTAAGGACGCCAGAATATCACTCCATAGAATGGGGCGGATAGTTGAATTATATGACCGAATTGGTGGAAGTCAATTGTTATTGCATCCTTGTGGGTTTGTCCTTTGGAATAGAGACAGGTTCACTGGTGCGATAAGGATTCATCCAATTTATTGGCAGTTGGTGTGCAATTAACAAGCACAGTAAATATCGACTAAATGGTTACTCAAGATCAGAATCATGATCTTTCACATTTAGAGTGAGAAATGAGAGGGGATGGCTTGATGACAAATCAGCAACTGGTTTTTATAGCTTTTATTTTTTTTTAGGTGGTGTGACTCACCTTATGATAAATGGGAATGAAACAATCTGTTTTGGTCCTGATGAAGGTTGCGTTACCAAGTGGGATTTTTTGAGGCCTAAAAGACGACCGAAACACGTGTCGACGACTATGTCAGTAATTATATGCATATCTTCTCATGTGGCAATAAACTGGATACATTTCACAGTGTGAAAATTACAGATTGTGGTTCATAAACAAGATGTCATGGATATAGATGTGAAATGTATTGCTTTTAAGATGGAGTGAGAGTGAGTGGATGATGAGAATTTCGGATACATTTTTGAGGAATTTTTTACGTGACCAACTTGTGTATGGTTATAATAAATATGAAATCAAATTTATATGTGTCATCCCCTATCCTACTGGTCCATTTGTGTATATGTTTAGAGTATTTTGCCTGGAGGACCAGGGATTATAACCAGGTACCCCCTTTTTTCTATTGGGGTTTATAAAGGCCTGGGCTGCACCTTTCCACTAGACCACGAGGAATCATTATGAAATTAGCAACTTGGGGGCCATCTTGGATCTCGGGCCGTGTCCCAACTCGGCAGCCTTTTTGGCTGGGGCATTGCAATGAGGATACTGGTGTTCACGCCAAAAAGCTACATTCTGTGTACATTGCTCACCCACAGTGCCTATATGTCTGGTGACTTTTGGGGTGGATGCCTGATATTCTGCCAATTCTGTTATGGGTCATGACAATTTGGTAATAAGGCTGTCAAAAGCCTTGAAAAGCTGCAGACCTCAAAGGTGGCAGCCAGGTTTTTGGGTGGTGCCATCAGGCAGCCATAGCCTTTGCCGATCTTCTTTGAGGGGTAGGTCTTTTCGGTACTTCTCAGTTGGAAATGCGAAACAGGCTGGTCAAAGAGGACAGAAGATTCCCTCGTGGTGGATAAGTGAGAAGGGCAAAGCCCGCCCAAGCAGTGGCATCTTTACCATCAGCCCCTCACTTCAGCTGCCCCAAAAACCACTACACCACGGCATCTGAAAGAATGGCGAGGTATTACTTTGCATGCATGGGCACTGGAAACAGTAGCCCAGGGTTACTGCCTCCCCGCATACTCTGTCATCCACTGGGAAACCATTTCTAAATGTTCCAGATCCATTCCTGTTGCAGGAATTTTTGACCCTGCTAGGGAAAGGTGCTATAAAACCAGTACCTGTGATGGAGAGGAACAGAGGATGGTATTCTCCCTATTTCCTAATCCATAAGAAGGACGGGGTAGTGAGAACCATCTTGGACTTGAGGTACTTGAACAAGTTCCCGATGAAGGACCAGTTGAAGATGGTCACATTTTCCCAGATCTTTCAGGCCCTCCAGTTCCAGGATCAGATGGTGCCATTAGACCTTCAGGATACATACTTTCATGTGCCAATCCATCACAAGCACCGGAAGTACCTGAGGTTCGCTGTTGGTTGTTCTTATGATCAATATTGAGTTATGCCATTTGGGCTAACCGCTGCACAAGGGTTTTCACCAAGCTGATGGCGGTGATGGCAGCAAGTCTCGCGAGAGGGGGGGCGGAATTCACATCTACCCCTACCTGGCTGATCACTGCACATTCACCCGAACAACCCTGGAACATCTCGGCATAACCTTCTACTCTCGCCACAGCCTGGGCTTCTCCCTCAATTACAAGAAGTCCAACATGATACCCTCTCAAAGACTCAAGGTTATTAGAGAAGTCCTGGATGCATCCCTGGTAAAAGCTTCTCCACCAGAGGCGAGGGCACAAGACATTCTGCAGATGGTCTCCAAATTTCAGAGTGCCCAGTGTCTCCCAGCCTTCGACTTTGAGGTTGCCGGGCCTCATGATAACTTGCATTTATCTGGTGCCAGAGGCTCGCCAGAGAATGAGATCTCTTCAGTGGACTCTCAGGACTTGTCTCCATTCTCAGGCTGGATGATGGATCTCCTTCAGGTTCCAAGCAGGGTCTCGCAGCATCTCCTGTGGTGGGTCTGCGAGGACAACTATAGGGAGGACCTTTTTGGCAACCATGGCCGGAGATAATGGTAGTACTGGACGCCTCGCTCACAGGGTGGGCAGGCCATACCAATGATCTGATAATCAATGGTCGTTGGTCTCTATCAGAGTCCAAACTACACATCAACCTTTTGGAGCTGAGGGCAATCTGATTAGCGCTGAAGGCCTTTCTGCCCTGTGTACGGGGAAAGAATGTCCTGATAATGACAGACAACACAATGGCCATGTACTACCTAAACAAGTGAGGAGGCGTAGGGGTCACTACCAATGAGCAGAGAAGCAATGCACCTCTGGTTCTGGCCAATTCAAGAAGGAATCTTCCGATCAGCAATTAATCTAGCCGGAGAGGAGAATACGGCGGACGCTCAGAGCAGGTAGAGCAGTCTCCCACAAGTGTGAACTAGCTAAGGAAGTCCTTCAAGAGATCTTCAACCTTTGGAGAACCTCTCCGGTGTATCTGTTCGCAACCAGTGTAAACTGGAAGTGCAAACTGAAAGGAAATGGTGTATGAGATATTCTGATGAAGCTAAAAAAAAGATTTCGCCACTTGCTCACTGCCTATCACAAAGCTGTTAACGCAAAAAAAGCTTATTTGGACATATGGTGGAGGGGGCACTGAATAAACCGAAGGCCTTATTTGACTTGGTGTGGATGTTATCCACCCCTGAGAAAGGATGTGCCTTGGTGTCTCCCTCACTGAACCTTTGTAACTTCCTTTCGGCATATTTTATAAACAAAATATCTATCCTCTGGGATAATATAAAAGATGAGGCATCTTTGCCTTCAGCCGTCAAGGACTGTTGTGAGTCCCTCGCTGCTAACGGTGTGCGGTCCAAGTTTCCCCTTTTTTCTAGCTCTGATAAATATTGGCAGAAATCCATAGTCTTAAATCGGCATCCCCGGCTGATGCTATACCTTTGGCCATCTAACAAAAAGCATCCACTGAGCCGATTGCTCACATTACTACTGCAGTCAATGCTTCCTTTGTCACTGGAGTGATTCGATCTTCTTTGAAGCATGCACTGGTTATTCCTCTGCTAAAAAAGCCCTTTCTAAGTCCAGAGGCCCTGGCCAATTATCGTCCCATTTCACTTTTACCGTTCCTGATGAAGGTTTTCGAAGCACTTGTCTATTTTGATCTATTCCAGTCCGGGTTTAGACCTGAGAGAGGGACTGAATCTGTACAGAATTCAGTACTTGATGACCCGGTGCGCTTGGTTGATCAGGGCGGTGTGGGTGCAGTCCTGTTGATAGATCTGTCAGCTGTATTCGATACGGTTGACCATTCTACCCTGATCTCCCGCTTATCTGCGGCGGGTCTCTCCGGCCAAGTCTTAGATTGGTTCATGGCCTTTTTGACCAATGGCTATCAGTCTCTCTGCCCCCCTTTTGTTTTGATGCTGTCCCTTTATTCTGTGGGGTCCCTCGGGGATCGGCACTATCCCCTATCCTGTTCAACGTCTACATTAGACCCCTCTTGTTTCTCATCCAATCGTAAGGGTTCCGCTATTACTCTTACGCGGATGATACCCAAATTCACGTCCGCCTCAACCTTACTCAATTTGAGAGAGCTGCCCACCTCAAAAAATGTCTCGATGATTTGGGGGCTTGGATGGGCGCGAATTGGCTAAAGCTGAACGGTAGTAAGACTGAGCTCTTAGGTGGGAAGATGTATTGCCCAAAACTATTTTGGAACACTGATTTTTAGCCTTCCTCTCTTGCCCCACTTCCTGCTCCTGTAATGTCGGCTAGAAATCTGGGGGATAAATACTCTGCTTCCCTCTCCATGGATGAGCAGGTGGCATTGGTGTGCCAATCCGGCCACTTCAAGCTTCACATTCTTCAAAAGGTTCTACCTTTTTATTACTGTATCATGCCATGCCCTGGTGGTTACAGCCTTGGTCCTCATTGTGTTGGACTACTGCAACTCACTTTACCTGGCTCAACCCTGCTACCTGATCAAGCGACTACAGTTACTCCAGAATGCGGTGGCCAGAGCTATTCTTCACCCGCCATTTGGAGCGCATATGTCTCCATTGCTCAAGGAATTGGACTGGCTTACCGTAGCAGACCGGATTTCTTTCAAGTCCATGTGTATGGTGCACCGAGCTGTCTATGGCCTTGGAGCGGAATACCTTCAAACCAAATTTCCGCGCTATGTGCCAAATCGATCTTTGCGCCCCCACTCGGTTCTTTTGGTACTTCGTTTATTTTTATATGGTGCACCGAACCCGAAGGTAACTGGGCACAAACAGTACAGGGAGACTTTAGGCTTAAGATACATAGAGTTGCATGCATAATATTACAGGTACAACGATAGAGGTATTTGTGGTACATTACAGGTAAACATTGAGGATATATACAATTACATTACAGGTATATACAATTACATTGCAGAGAGCAGTATAGGAGGTAGATCCAGTTGCAGGATTTGATGAGAACAGGTACTTGTCTTAATATGTTATTTAGCGCTAGGTCCTATAGTGAGTTTTGATCCATTTCTGTATGTTGCGTCTGAAGCTAGGGTAAGTTTGATCAGCCCGGATCAACTGGGGGAGGGAGTTCCACGTTTGGGCTGTCATAACTGGGGAAACTTCTACCGCCGGATTTGGCTAGCTTGAAGCTTGGTACACTGAGCAGCATGAATTGGTAGACCTAGTCAGCCTAGTGGTGGTTTTCTTGGTTTCCGGTCGGCAAGGTACCGTGGTGCTGCATCATTTAGACATTTGTGAATCAAGGAAGTTGGTTTCAGCAGGATTCTGTCCTTGATTGTCAGCCAGTGGTTTTGTCTTCTAAACATGGATATTATTTGGGATGTTTAGTGCTGTTCTTAAGGCATTATTTTGTAGTGTTTGGATTTTGTTTAAGATGTACTTGTTGGCCCCCAAGTAAAGGGCATTGCAGTAATCTAATCTTGAAAGTTTGAGGGCATTTGCTAGGGTGAGGCAGCTGGCTGGGGTTAGGTAAGGTCTGCAGGTCCTGATTAATTTGCCGGTGTATGCTGATGTGGACGCTGGGGAATTGACTTGTTTGCTCATGGTTAGAGTGGAGTCCAGGTAGAATCCAAGGGTTTTTACTTCTTTTACAACCTTAATAGAGTTGCCATCAATGTTGAAGGAGGAGTAATCGTTGAGTTTTTTAAGGTTGGCCCAGGTTCCTAGTAATAAAAGTTCAGTCTTGTCATTCAGGGCGAGGCCAAGGGTGGCCATCCATGCCTGAATGAGGAGGTAGATTTTGTTCACAAGAGCCGTGTCGGTGATGTAATTGCCCAAAAGGAGTATGAGGATCTTTTTGTTTGGTGAGAGTATTTCTTGTTCACAATCTTTCCTTGAAGGAGTACATTTTTATTGTCTAAGGCATTCTGTATGTTGGTACACCAGACTTTGTCTTTAGTTATGTTGTCAGCTGGAGGGATAGGGGCCTCCATTTCTTGTAGCGTAGTAAAGAGCTCCTTTGTGTTGGAGCTAGCCTTAGCAATCCTGTCATTGTAGAAGTCTTTCTTAGTACTGATTATTTCTTTTTTGTAATAGTCAGCAAATTTGGTCAGGTTCATTTTCTTTTCTACCGATGGGGTGTGGTGCCATAAGGCTTCCAGTTTTCTTATTTTTGGCCTAAGTACTTTTAAATGTGGGTTGAACCAAGAGTTCAGATGTACTCGCGGTTTGCTTTTGCACATTTTGAGAGGTGCGATGGAGTCCAACGTTTTGGACATAGTTGTATTATAGGTGTCAACTAGAATGCTGGGGTTAGAGAATGACGATAATAGACTCAGTGAAGGCTGGATGAGTGGTACAAGCCTGTCCACTGTAATATCTTTTTTGTGCCTAGTAGGTTGAGTAGGGGCTATAATCGTATTATTTTGATCGTATTATTTTGTATCTGTTTATTACCATAGAAAAGGCAATCGTATGGTGATCTGTCCAAGGTAGTGGAGAGGTAGAGTTAATGGAGAGGTTACAGTTTAGGTCAGCCACCCAGTCTAGGGTTCTGCCTTTGGTGTGAGTTGGTTGATTCACTTTTTGGCCGAGTTCTTGGTCTAGGATCATTTTGGCGATTGCTTTGGCGTTGCTGTCTGTGTGGTCATTGAAACCAAGGTTGAAATCCCCCAGTAGGAGTACCTGAGAGTTTTCTTTAGTAATATTTGAGAGGATACTTGAGATGTCATCTTCGAAGGGTCCAATGGGTCCTGGAGGCCTGTACACTAGATGGATTGTTAGTGTCTTAGAATTAGATATTGTTATTTTCGCTATGAGAATTTCTTAGGATGTGATTGGTGGTGATGGTATAAGTCTAATTGCTAGTTGTGTTTTGGCCATGATGGCGATACCTCCTCCTCTCGCGTTAGTTCTGACCGCTCTGAGGATTTGGTAGTTTTCCGGGACCGCTAGAGCAAGGGCTGGGCCTGCTGCATCATGTAGCCATAACTCAGTGACTGCTAAGAGGTGGAGGTTATTTAAGGTGATTAGGTCGCCTATGTCTGTAGCATGTGCTACCATAGATCTGGCGTTTATTAGGGCCATGTTAAGGTGGACTAGGTTGACAAAGGTGCTGGTGTTTGTAGATTTAGGTCAGCTGGAATTAGTTTTGGCTAGTTTCTGTGTTGTAGTTGGGGCTAGTTTATCAGGATAGCAGGGTAGTTTGGATTTGGATCTGTTATTGTTTGGATAGTGGTCCTGGTTAAGTAGAATGCTCGCTCGTGGCTCATGGAGTCGAGGTAACCTAGCTTGAAGTTTGTTGTTCCTTTCTATGACTGGGCAAGGTAAGGATCTGATGCTGGCCATGGTTGCAGGTAAGGGACCTGTTGTGAGGCAGTTAGTGATGGTGGTCTGGTAGATAATTATTGTAGTAGTAATTGCTAGAGAAGTTTGAAGGGTGTTTCTCTTAGTCACGTTTGGAGTAAGGCACAGGCGGCTAGAATCGAGTTTAGAAAACAGGAGAGGTATGCTATGACAAGAAGTACAATAGGCTAGATTCTGTTTTTAACTGATGCACTGTGCGCATTAGAATATAGTGCAGTTGAAGCATTGTAGGCAGGATTCTGATTTTCTGGAGATGATGCAAAATGAATGATGGAGAATAATGCAGTTGAGGTGCAGTAGTCTGGATGTGATGTTTCAAGATAATGCACAGTAAGCAGAAAGTATAAAGAAGCTAGGCAGTATAGGCTACTTTGTTTCTAAAGGTCATACACATAGTAAGCAATAGTGTGTATGCAATTGATGTACAGTTTTCAAAAATGGAGCCCAATAAGCAGAGGGTATAAAGCAGCCAGGCACTGTAGGCTAGTTCGTTTTCTGGTGATAATGCGTAGTGAATCGTACAGTATAATGCAATTACAGCACAGTAGCCAAGTTTCAGTTTGTCAATATAATGCACAATAGGTACTGTTTAGTTATAAAATGTGACCTGCTGGGTAACGCAACAGTCACATCATACAGTTTAGGCGTTATATGCTACGGTTCATTTGTAGTAAGGTACGCTAGTTGCTCTAAGTGTATACCATCAGGGTAGGTTAGAGTTGTTTGTGATTTCAAGAGGTGCTGCAGAGGAGGAGCATTCAGTAACTGGTACGCATGGTTATATTTAAACAAGTGAAATGATTGTATGCGTGTAAGGCAAGGTGAGGGTGCAGTATTGACATTATGGGCGCTGAGCAAGTGCTAGGGCAGGCTTTAGAATAACAGCCAGTGGTTCATAATGTTCGGCGCTGTAGTCAAAGCGTCTTTACAACTAAGGAACGTCTTACCAGCTGATTCAGTTTTGTAGGCAATGTGGCAGGCGGACATGGACTTGTAGGGGGCAGGGGTTCTGGCTCTGGTCTTATTCAGGTCCCAGACTGGCTCTGGACAGGCACTGAAGTCTTGGAAGGTGTGCCTTAGGTGGTGGGCCGGCTCCTTTCCTGCCTGCGAATCGGCACACAGTCAGAGGAAGGCTCCAGCCAATCCTTGTGCTCATCCTGCTTGTGGATAGGGGTGAGGGGCACCTTGGCATCGGGCAGCAGCCGTTTTAGAGTGGATAACCTCGTGCATTACGGCATCTGTTGTCATTTGGCAATAGGTCTACACGACTGGAGCATTCAAATTGGTGACCCTGGTTGAGGCGGCAGAAGTTATGCCTCATATAGATCAAAGTGGATGCAAAAACAAAATATTGCCGGGGAAGCGATTTGAGCGCTAAGATGTTGGGATAAAGCCCACAGGCTTACCGAAGTGCGTGGGGGCCATCCACGGTAGTGCCACTGCTCCTGCAGTGTTTAGGAGCTCCTGCTCCCTCAGCTACGACGATCGTCGTAGTGGTTCCTTGCTATCGACTTTCCCGAACAGGAGGACTCGCCTACTTGGTGGCAGCCGCCAAAGCCTGGAACGACCTTCCCCATGCGCTATGGGGAACTATTGATCGCCTCGTTTTCCGACGGCTACTAAAAATTCAAAAATGTCAGCTCCTTCATTAAAACGGTCTATCGTGCTATCAGCACCAAGATGCCTTTGGGGTGTACAAGCGCTTTTAACAAGTTCAGGTAACATAATAAACTATTCTGCTCCAGGGAATTTCCCCCAAGAGGAGCTTGAGGGGTCGTGTTTATAGTGGACTGGGAATTTCCACTGCTGTACATGTTTCCTCCAGTCCCCGTCATTCCTTACGTCAGCAAGAGGTTTAGGATTGGGAATTCCATGGTCCTAATTGTCATGGATTGGTGCCAGGAGGACGTGTTACCTGTACCTTCTGGACATGTCCATCTGCCCTCCAATACGTCTTCCAATAAGAGAGGACCTTCTCTGGCGAGAGCAGGTTCTCCATCCAGAGGTCAAGACAATCCGCCTTCACGCATGGTTTCTTAGAGGCTGAGGTACAATGATGGGGGACCTCCTGGAAGAAGTAATGGCGATTGTGCTTTCTGCCAGAAAGCCAGCAACAAAATCCCTATACCGCTGCCGTTGGAACGAGTTCTGCAGTTGGTGTAGGGAAACGGATGTAGACCCTTTTCAATGCGATACGCCTACAGTGTTATCTTCTAGACTACATTTGGCAAATTTGGGGCTCCAGATTGAAACAATCAGTCTATTTAGCAGTGCTTTCATATTGAAGCGCACCTCGGAAGAGGCATCCTATTTCAAAATTCCCTTAATTCAATTCCTTAAAGGACTCACAAATGTGTTTCCTCCTACACTGTTCCTTGTACTAATGTGGGACCTTAACTTAGTTTTAAGGTATTTAACATGCGCTCCTTTCGAGCCACTTCACTCTTGTCCCCCCAAGACTGTTAACTTATTAAACAATTTTCTTAGTGACAATAGCATCAGCCAGCAGGTTGAGTGAGTTGAAATCATTGTCCTGTAAACCTCCTTTTACCATCTTTTACAAGGATACAGTTGTTCTCAAGGTAAAACCATAATTTGTACCCATAATTGTATCCGACTTCCATCTGACACAGAGAATTGTGCTTCTGGCTTTCTATCTTTCCCCCTCATACTGACAAGGAAGAGGAAGGATTCCATAGACTCAATCCGAGGAGAGCTCTAAGCTTGTATATTTATAGGATGGCAAAGTTGAGACAAAATGATCAACTTTTCATTGGTTATACAGGGCACAAGCTTGGTATGTCAGTCACTAAACAGACTCTATCTGGATGGATTATACTGACTATTTCGGAGTGCTACATGTTATCTGGGAAAGATTCTCCGGAGGGTTTGAGGGCTCATTCCACTAGCGGCATGGCAATTTCCTCTCCCCTTCAGATAGTCCCAATAAAGGGAATCTATACGGCAGCTACATGGTCCACCTTCACATGTTCACAAAACATTTCTGTTGAGACACTTCTAACAATGAAGGAAGATTTGTATGGGCAGTACTATGCTCCATTCTGGACAAACTCTCAATTCTTACTCCCGCCTCCAAAACAACTTAATACTGCTTTGGGAAGCTATCAAAGATGTGGAATATGTGGGAGGACACAATCCATTCACAGAACAAGTTACTTGCCCCCGTTAACATTCTTTCGACTGGATGTTCCTCCCACGCAATTCTCATCGCCCTCCCAACCTACCCCACTGTAGAATTTACGAGCTTTGGAACTTGCGCTATTTTAAAGTCTGATAATTTGAATGTACTTATCAAGGCCGTTAATTTTGCATATGGTGTCGAAAAAACAGAACTGAAGCCAACGGGCACTGCGCGTGGTATATGTACTAGACTATGCCGAGATGGAAGCCCTCACGGGACATAGTCGACCGTCTTGACGCACATCGCCATCTGCCGACAAGAAGAATGTTTTTTCCGAAGCAGCTAAAGCTGGGAATGAAGATATCAAAGATGAGGAATATTTGGGAGGAATATCCAGTCGAAAGTACGTTACCAGAGGTAAGTAACTTGTTCTCCTCTAAACCAATCCCTGTCCTCTGGGTCAAACTGTCCCCATCCAATGACAGTCCTCTCCCTAAGCCCCTCCTCTGGTAGCAATCTTCAGATTTTTACCACATGCTTCAGAGTTGGGAGTCCTCAAGTTTGCTCTCCAAGCTATACGTATGTATTTGCATGGTTTTCAACTGAAGTTCTATTTTTGCCAAAGGAGCCTCTGTGGTCTTTTCTCCATCTGCCGACAACAGGGATCCGTTGTCTGTGGATTTCAGAGCCCCTCAAGGGTGAAGATCTTCTAAGATTCTAGAAGGCCATTGGGTCTACTTTGTGTACTCCGAACATGATGGAGGGAAGGTCCCTCTTCAGGCCCTGCACCAAATGCGGGCTACGAAGCATGTTTGTGGAGGACAAGCACCTGCATTGCCTCTTCTGCCTGCACCCGGACCACAAGGAGGTGGAGTGCGAAATTTGCCACAGGTTCTCCAAGAAGACGATTGACAAGCACAGTAGACTGGCGGCTTGGCTCAAGGCCTCTGACCTGTGCTCGAAGCAGGTTCATGCTTCACCCAGGTCCGGCCGGTCTGAGCGGTCTTCTATGAGGGCTCCTCATCCGTGGGGTCCAAAGATGAGGCCAAGAACCGCAAGTCCAAGTCCACCGAGTTAGCCGCATAAGCAGGTCCCAAGGTGGATGGGGCACGATCAACATCACCGTCCGCCTTTATTGCCAGCTGGCAATCTGCCTCCTCAAAAAGGAAGTCCTCTACCCTTGCTAAACTTCGTGAGAAATCTGAGAAGCCGTGGACAGAGGAGGCCGAACAGCCCAAGCAGGCTCAATCCGCACAGGCTAAGACCTTGTCAGCGACGGAGTTGGCGACTTCTACTGCCACAACAGCTAAGGGTGCTGATCCTGCGAAGGTAACCCCACAACTCAGGTGTCCCTACCCCCAAGACGTGACACCGCTGCAGTGACTTTGGCAAAGTCTGCTGGCACACCAGAAAGGGGAGCCAGGTCAGGCCCTGGTTACAGACCCGTGGGAGGGTGGCAAGAGGAGTCCACAAACAGCCCTCCCATACCAGGATTCCTTGCCCAAGGACGTTGGCTAGTTTTCCTATTATGCTTTACCAGCCGAGGGACATTTCTTTGGATATTCTGTCGACCCTGCACACCTTGGTGTCAGACATGCAGATGAGGATGCCTTCGACTTCGGCACCTGGGGTACCCCAGGTCCCCGATCAGCCTACGGCAAAGAGGAAGCTTCATCCAACACCCCCATTCCAACCTTCACCACCGCGTTGGGTCCCTTCTCCCCCAGCAGACCCAGCCACAGGGACGGATACGGCCACGCCGACGGATGGCGATGATATTGTCGCAGCAGACAGCGAATCTCCACATTTGCATGCTCCACATAGGGTGTCTCCACCGGATGAGTTGGGATCATTCCACTTCATGATCTCCAGAGCCTCTGAGCTGTTCAGCTAGTACCTGGGGAAACTAAGAAGTAGGGCTTTTTGTACCAGAGGCATGAGGCCAAGAGGCTGTTATGGCTCTGTCCCATCTGGACACACTTTTTGAGAAGAGGGCCTGGCCCTCATGAAGAACCCTTGCATGGGTCCAGCCAAACTGGATAGGCTGGAGAAGAAATATTGGGTACCGTACTCCGCACCCAAGTGCCTTTTTCAGTGGAATCGGCGGCAGCGAGGAAACGGTTGACCAACCCATCCTCGTCATCTTTGGTCCCTCAAGACAGCAAGGGGAAGAGGGTGGATGCCATTAGGAAGAAGGTGATTTATACAGTGGTGTCCACTATCAAGGCGGCCTACGCACAGGCGATCCTAGCCAGGTATGACTGCTTTGTAATACAAGCTGGGGCATATTTTGGAGTTCCTCCCTGAAGATGGAAGCAATCGCTCTCTTCCAGGAAGGGGAGGTAGCATCTGCATCAGTTGCATGGGACGTTGCCGATATGGGGTTCTGGCAAATGGGAACTATCTGCTTCCATCGCCAAGGCTGGATGAGGGCCACACATTTCTGCCAGGAGGTCCAAGTGAAGGTGCTGGACATGCGCTACAATGAAGAGAACCTGGGGAAAGTCGTCGAGTCCCTCCAGACCATCAAAGCAGATATAGTTCCCTGGGCACCCTCCAGCAGCACTGCTCTTCTTTTCCCTCCTCCAGGGTTAAGTCGAGCAGGTCTTCTAAAGGCTTTTCCACATCGTACCGTCGGCCTTCCAGATCCACAACTCAGGAAGCTTGCAGAGGGCGTTCTCAGGCCTATAGTAGTGGACTGCATCGCAGTCGCCCACAGGGCAGGACTTCGGCACCGATGCAAGCCGAGACGTCGGGCCCCCACTCGAGGTTCAGCAGCGAGTGGAGAAAGATCACCACCGACAGATGAGTGCTAGACACTCTTGCCCAAGGACACACACTGGAGTTTCAACACAGGTATCCACGGATCCCTCTGGTTGCCTGTTAGGAGCAGCACATCGCTCAGCTTCTGGAAGAGGTACGGGCCATGCTGTGAAAAGGGGTGATGGAGCTAGTTCCCCAACGACTCTGGGCCTCCGGTGTCTTTCAGATACTTTCTGGTCGCAAAGAAGACTTGGCTGGAGGCCCATCCCAGTCCTACAACATCTGAACAAATACCTCAAGTCCCAAAAATTCAGGATGGTCACGTTGCAACACGTGCTCGGCCAACTGGAAAGAGGAGACTTCTTGATTTTGTCGGACTTGGAGGATGTCTACTTCCACGCCCCCCATTCACAAGAAACATAATGCAGGGACAGTATAACCAGTTCTGGGCCCCAACGTTCGGCTTCAAGTCAGCCTCCAGTGTTCACGAAATGTCTGGCACCAGTGGCAGCACATATATGCCTATAGGGCATATACGTAAACCTGTACCTGGACAACTGGCTAATTCGCTCGCGGGAGCTCCCCGAAGGACACAGAGGTGACTGTCCAACTACTAATGGATCTGGGTCGCCAAGTTCCCAAATGACTTCACGCTCATTGGACCTGAGGTAAGACTGCATCAGCTGCCTGGCCTTACATAGACCTGTCCCTACCCCTGACACCTTTTTGGGCAGCCACCTGGGCTACCCCTCATACCTTTTATCAGGCACTATTCTAGACTCCTGCCAGAAAAGGTGTTATTTTTGCTTGTAAATGCTGTCCCATTCACCAGTTTCATGAATATTTATCGTCCGATTTCCCTACCAGTTGGGGAAGTAGGGAGAGCAGGAAGTTGGAGTCCGAAGAAATTATCTTAATGGTGAGTTTGGTACTTCTACTCTCCAGCATTGGATCTTTCATGGATTCACATGCTGTGAATATTTCCCGTAGTTAGGCTGGGAAACCTCTGTACTTTTAATATTGTAATTTTCCTATGGAAAAACTTCGACACCTTGAAAAACTTCGACACCTTGAGTGTCCCATCAACGTTTTTATGGGTGCTTTAGGCAGCACAAATGGGACTTCCAGTATATAACCCCGCTCCAGCGGCTTCCCTTCAGATTTCAACCATCTACCAAACTGTTGGAATCGCCTCGTGTGTTTCTTCCAAACATTTGCTCTTCGTTTTTTAACAGCTTTTCGTGGTTCCAGTGCTTCTAGGCCCTGCCATGTCACCTGTGGGTCTGAAGAATTTGTTGCTTCAGCTGTGTCCTACCTGCGGCCTCAAAAAATGTGTATGATGGACGGCCATGAGGACTGTTTGTACTGCCTTTACCCCAATCACTCCGCCAACAACTGTTCCATTTTTTGCGGATTTTCCCAGAAGACTCTCAGGGACCGCAATCAGTGGTTGATTTGCTGGCTGAATGAGGGGGGCCTATCCGGCTTCAGAGCTAGGCTCTGCCTGCTGGTGCAAGTCCTCTACGTCTTCGGCTAAGAAGTCGTCATCACACCAAAGGGTGCGCTCGACTGAGTCAATGCCTAAGAAGCCACGCATGGAGGCAAGGCTGGCATCAGATTTGGTTAAAAGCAGTGTCTCTTCAGCTACTGCAGCGTCCAGGACGGACAAGCCGAAGGACTCTGGGTCACACCTGGAGAAGCCAGCAGAACAATCTCGGAATGCCTCCACGTCGGACAGGGTGAAGTCACGGTCTCTCTCCCTCTCCGCATCGCATAAGAAGTCGTCTTGTAAGGAAAGGGATCACTTTTATACGGGCCATGAGTCCTCCAAACACTGTTCCAAGTCTTCGTCCAAGAGGGCCTCTTCTCCGGCTACGGATGGGTCGGTGCTGAAGACTGTGCCGACGACTCCAAAGTTGGCAACCCCGTCGACTACCCCGCTGATAACGGTCCAATCGACTCCTGTGCTGTTGACTTCTTCGACTACTGCCCCGACGACCTCTACGACAGCGCTGGAAGTGCAGCAGTCTGGAGTACAGCTGGTGGTTTCTGTGGATCCGCTGTCGCCTGGAGATACGCTGTGGCTGTTGGGGGCAGGGTTCACGTCGATTCTCCTGATGGATATTCTCCAACATGAGCTACCCTCGACCTATGAGTTCGATCAGACTAAGAGGAGGAAGGGAATCAGTTGCAGGATCCTTCAGTGTTGGGTCTGCAGCTGGTTCTTCCATCCACGTCGGGGGGGGGGGGGGGGGGGCCTGGGGACTGTCCCACCACAATATCCTTTGGTAAATCCACATTAGGTTCTCTCGATGCAGGTGTTGACGACATTGCGATTGCTTCTGGGCCAGTTGGACGCCCAGTTACTGGTGCATCCGGTGCCAGCAGTTCCTGTGGTGGACACCTTCATTGCCATTCCTCGTCAGAAGGATGCATCAGCAGCCCCTTGCAGAAGGGCGCCTCCTCCCAGGGGCGCTTGCCTGGTCCGGCTTCATCTGCTGTCTCCCAGAGGGTTCAGCCCGCCTCGAAGGGATCGGGAAGAAGAGAAACTCGTGGAGGCGGAGAGCGTTCCGCAGGACACTTTCGGCGGTCTCGTCGGCACCCCGACGGGCGGATACCTGGGACACTGATCCAGATCGGGAGGCGCAGAGTAGCCCGGTCCGGCTGTCTCTGCCGGATGACATTGGAGCTTTTCATGCAATGATGGCAAAGGCCTGTAATGAGTCTGCCATTGGAGGAGGAGGAGAAGAAAGGCTGCTTTCTGTATGACCATATGGGGAAGACTTCGCGATCCCCATTTTGGACCACGCGTGGCAGGAAGACTTTCAGACTATGCAGCATCTGTTTTTTGGAGCCGGCGGTCAAGGGTCGCCTAGAGAAAAAGTTCAAGGCACCGGACTCGATGCCAAAATGCCTCACGTTGCAGCCCAGGCCGGAGTCTGTGGTTTCGGCTGTTGCAAGTTGAAAGGCTTGTTCCCAGCACAAGTGTGCGACTCCCCTGGAAAATGAAGGCCATAAGCTGGATGCTTTTGGAAAGAAGGTCCTCACGGTAGGTGTTACTACGGTCAAGGGGGACTACTCCTTGGTAATCATGGCGTGTTACGACTGTGAGATGTGGCACAGATTGGCTCCTCTGCTGGACCACCTGCCGGCGCAGCAACGGAAGGAGGCAATGCTTTTGCTTTGTGAGGGGGAGGAAGATTGAACTATAGTATCAATATGGCGGTCGACCTGGCGAAATCTGGTTTTAAGCAGATCAACCATGGAGTGGTGGTTCGCCGGCAGGCCCGGTTGCGCTCTACTTCTGGCCTGAGGTTCTGCACAAGGTGGTCCATGTGCCGTGCGGGAGGGGGTGGGGGGAACATCTTTTTGGGTCAAAGACTGATGATGCACTCAAAAACATGAAAGAGGACTCTGATACTGCAAGGTCTTTGGTTGCCCTGCAGGGGAGATGGTCTTTCGCTCCTTTCGGGGGGGCGGGGGGGTCTCTGGAAATGCCAGGTGTGCAGGCTCCCGCGATAAGGGGTACTGTCGGTCTACCTATTTCTCCCAGTGCTCCCGATGGTCCTACCAGTCCACACAGCAGAGTAATGTGTACCAAGGACAGAGAAAGAGGGGGTCCTCCTCCTTTCAAAAGGCTGTCAGTCCAAGTCTCAGCAAAGACTGCCACAGCGGTAGTCGCCTATGAGGGACGTTAGTGCACCACGTCGACTACTGGTGTTTGATCACAACTGACAGATGCGTGCTCGATGCAGTTGAATGAAGAAGAGCTCCGCCACACCTGCAGGTCTTGCGCCAGGAGGTGTGTCTGATGCTGCAGAAGGGGGCTACCGAAAAGGTTCCGGTGTCGGAAAGAGGAAAAAACACATACTCCCTGTTTTTCGTCATCCAGAAGCCGAACGTCAAGTGGCACCCCATTTTGGACCTGCGGCCCCTCAACAAAGATGTAAAGCGCCAAAAGTTCAGTATCCTAACGTAGCAGGACGTCATTCACTCGGTTCAGCCGGGGGAATTTCTGGCGTTGTTGGATCTCGAGAATGCATATTTTCGCATCCCCATGCACCCCAGGAATCTCAAGTTCCTACGGTTCATAGTCTGCGACGCACATTACCAGTTTCGAGGGTCTTCCTTTTGGCCTGAAGTCTGCTCCCAGGACGTTCACCAAGTGCCTGGCGCCGGTGACGGCTTACCTCCGCAGGGAAGGACACCATGTGTATCCGTACCTGGACGACTGGTTAGTCGGGGGGCGACTCATCAGCAGATGTCGGCATCACTCAGCGCAGCTATGCTCCTGTTGCAGTGCCTGGGCTTGGCGGCCAACTTCGCAAAATCCTGTCTCATGCATGTTTCTGGGGGCTCGTTTCCAAAACTGTGCTGAATCCAGTACAGCCGGCCAACAAAAGAATCGAAAGGTTGCTGTCCCTGGTGGGCTAATTTGTACCAGGGACTTCGGTCACGGTCTGAGTGTACATGTCTTTTCTCGGCACTATGGCATCCTGCATCCCACTCATCCCGAATTGTCTGCTGTTCATGGGGCCTGTACAGGAGTTTATCGCTTCGCAATGGTCAGAGATCCACGGCAAGGTGACTGTCTCCCTGGCCCTGGCGAAAGCCCTGCGTTTGTGGACTCATGCCGGCAACCTCAGATTTTCGCTATACCATTGTGATGCTGGAAATGCATCAGAGGGACAGGACCTCTGAATCCTTGTTCTTTATTGCTTTATCATGTATGTTCTGACTTGTTTTCCGTGCAGGAGTTCATGTGGGACTCTGGCGGTACAGCTGTTCCTATATTTGGTCTGGTGAACAGACCCTTGTGATACCCTTATGGCTCTCATGGGTCGGAGTACGACCCTGTACTCCTAGTGTATGTTTTTGGGCACCTGTGTGTTGCCCACAGAGCAGGGTGCGGGCTGTTGGCAGCTCCGTGCTGAATTGACAGGTGCCTGCACATCCTCCATTTTGGGATGCAAAGGCCCCGTCATTGGAATCAGTGGATACCTAAAGGAAACAAGATGGCCCCTGTGGCCTCTTGCTTTCTATCGCCTGTTACCTTACTTTTCCCTAAATCCGGGAAGTCCTGTCTCTGTCCCTTCCCCCTGACTGGCTGTTGGATATATGGTATTGTGGTGGAAGTCCAGGCCATACTGGCTGAAGCCTTCCCAATGACTGTATGTTGTGGGTATGCCCGTGGGTTGGGACCTGGGTGAATGGAGTGTGAGATGAATATGCATTCTGTGTTAAGGGTGTCTAATATTTGGTGTTTGATACAATGACTGAGACCTGCCCGAAACTGGTATGCAGTGTGTAGTGCTGAATGGCAGAGTGCTTGTCCGAATGCACATTCTGTGTTGTGAGTGTCTGGATGGAGAAGACTGCCTTTCTGAGTGATTGGTTGCCCGAGTGTGACCCAGCAGAGTGAATGGGAGATCAACAGTATATCTGGGGGCCTCTCACTGCTAGAAATCGTTCAGAAGCTGAAATAGAAACTGACCTTCAAACTGACGCTTAACTTTGAAGCCCACTGGAAGAAGAACTGCTGCTGCTGCTGTCCTTCGCTAATCTGAACGCTGCTGTGCCTTCAAGGACCTGATCCAAGAGAGGACCTGGCTAGGAGACCTCTTCCCGAGCTACAAGGGACCGTCGTGCACCAGCTGATCTTTGCCAAAGCTTCCTGGTAGACAGACCTACAAAAAGCTGCCGAGTGTAGAAGGACAGCCGAGAAGCACAATGAGAAGCATCAGGCAGCCATCCACCGCCGACGACCACCGTCGGAGCAGAGCTGCCGCGCACCCTTTTCCTAAGAACATTTGATCCAAGGACTCCCTTGCTCATCGATCGCTTTCATCCTGCCGGAGAAAGTCTAGGCCGCCGACGACCGAGGAGAACCCGCTGGTGGGTTTCTTGCCACCCGAAGTCCTCAGACGCTGACGAAGCTACTGAAGCCAGCCGTTGTCCTGTCCTGTCCCGTTCGTCAACACCAGACGCTGACGACCCGACGCCCTTGCTGGGCCAAACTTGTTCATTCACTCTTTGCGGCAATGAACACTTTTTGTCGAGTTGCGCCGCACGCCTCTTCTTCCCAGGACGTTCACAAGCTTTCGTCAACGAGGACTGCGAAGATCGAAGCTGCTCCCTCGATGACCACTGTTCACCTTTTTCTTAATCTCGGAAGTTCAATGACCCGTGGCTCCTGCCTGAAAGGGAGCGCACTCAAGAAGGACCCGTCGATTCCCCAACAAAGAACTCTCTCAACACAAGGTACATTTGGGTTGCAGAACTATAGAAGAAGATGAGACTTTAATAGACAATATATGGACTGGGCTTGTAGTGTATTGGGCAGAATCCTGTGCAGTGCCCTTAGGGACCACTACACACAATTAAGACTACAGGTGGCAATAAAAGTTTTACCTTTGGTACAAGCCTGTACTACTATCTCAGAGTGGTAGCAGTGGTGGAGCAGCCAGGCTTATCTCAAGAGTATATGAGCAGTAGCAGAGATTACACAAAGGGACCACAATTACTGTGACTCGAGCAAACACTGACTCAAGGTTTCAGGTAAAAAATATAAGTAGAAAGAAGGAGGTTTTTCTCCTGGCTATCTTGCTTCAGTAGTTGCAATAATTTTTCTAACACTTAGTTGCGATACAGAATTCGCTTTTATTAGTGATAGTGTTGAATTGTTTCATCATATTACATCAGATAAGCGTTAGGTACACTTGAGGGCAGTAGTGCGCCTTGTTTGTCAGCCGACACGTGTTTCGACCCGTGGGTCTTTATCAAGGCCTTTGTCAATAGGTCTTGAGCCCCCTGTGGGGTCCTGTTTCTGTAATGGGTGCTGTCCTGGCTCCTTTTGGGCCCTGTGTGTAGCTGTTCTGGTACGTACGGCTCCTGTGTGCAACTACTGAAGCAAGAGGGCCAGGAGAAAAACCTCCTTTCTACTCAACAAATTGGGGTACTGGCTTAACCCCAAAAACCTCCTGTGATCTTGCAAACACCAAAATAACCTACCAGTATCAGACAATACAGGAGCTCAGCACAGGCTGTTTCCATATCTAGAGCCAACCTCGATTTCATAAAAAATATAAGTACATTTATTTTTTAAACCATTCGTTATAAACACAACACTTCTATTAAACTCCAATAAAAACCCCACGTTAAATATACTACAACTAACCAATTCACTTTGTACAGTAAGTTTCAAGGTAAGTACCCTGTGTTTGAATTAACCGGTGTTACGAACAAAACATGTTACCGCGAATATGATCACTTTTTGACAGTTCGGTCTACTAACTAAATAAACGGTTATCCGTGACATGAAATGCTACTGTGGCAAAAACACACTTAGCACCTGAGATACCCAGAGGCAGTTTGAGGCAAAAATCACAGGCAATATTTTGGTTAGGCAGGCAGAATCAAGAAACACTCAGACAGGAGTTCAAAAGTCAAAGGGCCGAAAGACACCGGGTCGAAGCCAGGGTCGAAAGACACCGGGGCCTGTTGCCGAAGATTACAGTCAGACAGTTCACGATTCAACATAGCCAAAAGTACTTAGATATTGTCAATGTTCGGAAGCAAAAGTTATAAGGAGGGAAGACAAGGGCAAGCCTTGGAAATGAAGAAAAGGGATTCACCCAGTTTCCTCAAGTAGAACACAGTACCTTGTTCCAATGGTGCAGCTGGTGCCCTGGCAGTTGTTCCTGTTGGTTTCCCGCAGACCCACGATTCCTGGAGCTTCGTTGTGAAGGACGACGTCTGAAGGGGGTCTGCACCACACAGGGATGAAGCCGGCAGCAGCGGCGAGGAATAAAAGGTGCGCTCCTTAAAAACAGGAGAGGCTCTTCAGGTGGCTATCCTGACCACTACAGCAGCGTGCAGCGATTTTGACCAAGAAAGAGGATCCTCTGGCTGTGGAAGATGAGCTGGTTATCCCTACCAAGCTCAAGGGAAGAAGACTCTGGACTGGATCTTCTGAGTCGTTGACGGGAAGATAGCTCAGGACTGCAGCAAGGCTTCACCGGGACGGGGTATTTGCTGCAGCCGTCGTTCTCTCCGCTTGTCTATGGATCCTTGAAGTTACAGTGGCGACTCTCTGACTTCTAGCCCAAGAGACCTGCCTTTTATGCGAAAAAACTCCATTCACTCAGCCTGGCTGTCAATCACCCAGCAGGGGGTTTGTCCAGCCCGGACAACTACCCTTGCAATCATGACAAAGTGCGACTTGGGTTTCCTAGGATACCCTGTGCAGGGGGTGACTACACCCCTCCCTCACATTCAGCCCACCTAGACACCCAGGCGCCTTGAGGAGGGCTTCTGAGCAGAAGCCCGCCGAAAGACAGTGAACAAAGAAGACAAACCTAGTTTGCCGTGCAAAGTAAGACACAAGAAGGACTTTAACAAAAAGAAATGGCGAATAAACCCAACCAGAGCCAAAAGAAAGACGATTTGGTCAAGCGGGTTTATGTTCGAGGCTGTTGTCCTGTCTTTGTAAGCGCTCTGATGCCTGCGGGCTTTTAGCGCTATATAAATAAATAATTATAATAGCCAAGAACAGTACCACGTTTATCTAATATAATCGCGGTAGAAAAGTTAGAGTAGATACCACTGCCACCATCCAAGTCTAAATGTTAAGAGTGAAACAAGGCTCTAGCAGGTACAGATAAAAATGGATACGAATTAACCCTTTCCAGTACTCCATGGAAGATGGGGTGTACTGCATCTGTGGTAGATTGACGAAGTAAAGTTAATGACAACTTTACCCTTTTCTGGGGGACGGTAGTGACCTCAGAAATGGAGTCGAGGGAAGTCTCAAAGACAACCCTGTGCCACGGCATTGAAGGTGCTGTGTGACACACAAAAAGGGGGCTACTGAAGTGATGTACTTCAGAGTCCATAATCACAAAAACAGGTAGAAACACATAGCAAAACACAGGTAAGAGTGGGGAAAAAGCTCTCGCTCTTACCAAGTGGAAAAAAATAAACTCCAGAAGTCAAGCAAAGCTGCTGGGGGACTCACTAGGTGAGGGGAAATTAGTCATCGATGAGAATTCTCCCTAACATAGTGCATCTTCATTTGCAGGTTGCCCAGGTGGGGAGGATCCTCATGTGGAACTAGGGGCTCAGTATTCTACCAATTGTCTAACCAACTTGTCTTCCTCCTAAGTCTATGGTTGATATAGTTTTGCTGGGTTGATTCGTATATTATTTGTACTGAGTACAGTTGATGCATTTTAATGGAATCGGAGTAATCGTGGTACCACCTAGAACTATGTAAATTTACCATTTTAGAATTGTCGGAGCACAAAGTTTATTTTCGTGATTGCGTATATAACCTTGAACTTTAATTATATAAAGACTGTATTTTAACTAATAGTGTGTGGACATTCCTCTGTGGGTGTTGGGGACTAGACTGTACTTAAGAACCAACCCGTATCACCTCCTGAGAGCCGAGCCTTGTTTGCTCGACTATTTTACCAATAATGGACAATCTTGGCTGGGGTCCTCTGTGCCTCTCCTCTGCCATATAGAGAGCAGGAGTACAGACACCCCTCTCCGGTTCTTTACAACTATCATCGCGGATGCCTCCCAAGTCGGTTGGGGTACGCGCTTGGACCAGTTTCAGGTGAAAGGTCGGAAGAGGCGTCATTGCTTATCAACGTGCTGGAATTGAGGGCTATTCGCGGCTCATATCCCGGGAGGTTCAGGCAATCTGGCACTGAGCTGTGGCACACAGGGTTCAGCTCCTGGCCTTCTACCTACCAGGAACTCAACGTTCAAGCAGATGCGCTCAGCAGGGAGTCCGCTCAGATGCACGAGTGGTGGCTGAGAGAGGATCAGGTGGCAAGGATATTCGTGAAGTGGGGGGCTCCTCCTCTGGACTTGTTCGCAAGGATATTCTGGAAGTGGGGGACTCCTCCTTTGGACTTGTTCGACAGCCCCGAGAACAAGCAATGCAGTCTCTTTGCCAGCAGAATGTCTCGCCCGTACTCTTAAGGGGGACGCGCTCCTGTGGACGGACCTGTTCGCCTTCGCTTTTCCTCCGTTTCCGCTGATCAGAAGAGCGATTTCAGATGATTTAGAAAGTTCCATGCAGGATTATCCTGGTGGCTCCGTTCTGGCCCAGACAGACCTGGTTTTCAGACCACCTTCATCTAGGGAGGGACAACCCTCCTCTTCACCTGGGTTCAGAACCGGATCTACTTTCACAGAACCAAGGGATGGTGTGGCATCCTGACCACTCCAAATTTGGAAGTCTGACTATTCCTCATCCATGTCGCTGCATTTTGGCTGCAACAAGGGCGCCGTCTACCAACGCCTCTTACGCCCCTAAGTCGAAGAGATTCTGTACCTGATGTGTTCAGCGGCTGGGCTTGCAGCCGTTGCGAGTCTCTCCTCCACAACTACTTCCTTATCTTCTAATGTTGGCAAAAGAGGGTCTTGCACTGTCATCCATCAAGGTCCATTTGGCTGCCATTTCAAGGTTCACACGGCGGTGCAACTCTACGTCTCTGTTCTGTGACAGACTGGTGAAACATTCCCTCAAGGTCCTTTTCAGGACTTCCCCCGAAGAAGGTTTTCTCCGGTCTGGAGCCTCAACTTGGTGCTCGTGGCTCTCATGAAACCACTATTTGAGCCTATGTCAACGGCTGCTGTCAAATTTCTCGCGTGGAAGGTCGCTTTCCTGGTGGCTATTACCTCTGCCAGACAGGTCTCAGAACTGCAGGCTCTCGTCATTGACCCTCCATACCTGTGTTGCATGAGGACAAGGTTCTCCTTGCTACGAATCCCCATTTTATTCCTAAAATTCTGTAGGACTTTCACAAAAATGCTACAATATCTTTGCCGACGTATTTCCCTAAGGCTTCCACTTCACGGAGAAAGCTTTGTATTATTTGGATGTCAAGAGGGCGTTGAAATTCTATTTGGACAGGACTAGGTCATTCAGGGCATCTGAACAGCTCTTTGTGGCTTTCGGCCCCTCCAACAGGGGAAGCCAATTTCGAAGCAAGGCATTTCCAGATGGGTGTCATCTGATATCATTCTGCCATGAGGGAGCCAACAAGCCTCTCCAGTCGACTCCCAGGGCTCATTCTACAAGATACACAGCATCATCGTCCGCCCTTTGGTCGGGCATGCCGCTTGGTGACATTTGCCAGGCAGCGCCGTGTGCAGTACCACACACGTTCACCAGACACTTCTGCCTGAATCAACAACATTCTGAGAATGTGCAAGTTGGGCTGGCGGTGCTTCGTCTGTTCCAGTACGGTAAGATCTGCTGCTCCTGGGGCTTTGTCTTTTGCTCACGCGTTTGTCCATTAACTGAAGGTATTGGCTTTCTGTTGTTGTGATTTATATTGCCTTTCGAATGAGGCATGTTTGGCTGTTATGCGGCCAATGGTCTTCTTACTGCTACATTAGTCTTTTCACAGCATGTGAATCCATGAAAGATCCAATGCTGGAGAAGGGAGTAGTTTCTTACCTGTAACTGCATTTCTCCAGCGTTGGTATCTTTCATGAATTCACATGCGCCCTGCACCCTCCCCCTTCAGGCAAACACCTTCTGGTGCCCTCGAGGTTTGGAGAGGTTGAAATTGGAACGGAAGCTGCCGGGGGGGGGGCTATATTATGGACGTCCTATTGGCGCTGCCTAAAGCACTCATAAAGACGTTGATAGGACACTCAAGGTGTCAATGTTTTTCCATAGGAAATCCACTATTTAAAAGTTACTGAGGTTTCCCAGCCTGACGGGAAATATTCACAGCATGTGAATCGATGAAAGATACCAACGCTGGAGAAATGGAGTTACATGTAAGAAACTGTTTCTTCACAACGTCCTCCTATGCGTGTTGCAACCTACACGACCAAACTGGGAAGTGTTAGTGACGCATGGGTGAGGTTGCTGGGCGGACGGGATGCTTGCACGTAGCTGGCCCAATTCTAAAGTCTTAAAGTAACAAAATACTCTTTTGGTGGCACTTTTTCCCATCCAGCCTTGCGGTGCAGGCTATCGCAACCGGTTGTGAAGGAATGTAAACAAGAAGTACCGGAATCACCATGAAGGTAATTTTTGAATTCTCCAGCATTGGTAGCTTTCATAGATTCACATGTTGTGGTCTTGCCATTGCACATGAGGCTCACTGTCTGAGGTTACGTGTGTCCTCCATGAATATGTAAATGGCCTCCAGGGTGCAGCTAAGCAAGGAAAGGGAAAAACGACCCAAAATGAGACTGATAGGACACTAAAGTGAGTGCAGTTTCATTGTTTACAATACAAACAGCTTTATTAATGTACTGAAGGTTCCCAGCCTGATGAGCCGGAATATTAAACAGTATGTGACTCTGAAAGATACCAATGCTGGAGAACCATAGTTGGTGATATGTGACTTTTTCCCTTCCCCTGCTTGGTGTTGGCCTTTTAGAGTTTGAAATATTGGTTATGCTAACAAAGCCACTATTTCCAAGTCCTTCAGTATTCAGTCTTGATGTACCTGGTGTCTTTTTTGTGATTACTCTGTATGTAGTCTGTTGAAGAGTGTTTTTGTTTAAATCTTTCCATTCTTTGAACTAGACTAGAATGGACTTTTAATCTGATACATGCTTGAAGTAGAGGAAAAGGGATGGGAGATAGTTTCAAACTGGTTATTTGAGGCACGACTCTTTATTTTGTTGTATTTAGGAAATGCATCCACATAATGCATCTTGTTCTTTTCCTGCAGCATGATAGAAAGCCATACTGCCACAAACCATGCTATGCTGCACTCTTCGGTCCGAAAGGTAAGAACAATGGCATAAAGCACATTCAGATCCATCTTACTTTACGTAGGCCATCCATTTCTTATTTGTCCTCCTTAACCAATATAAGGATGTGGCTAAAAAAAAGACCAGACAGACATGTTATACAGGGTAGACTGACAGGTTATGCTCTTCAGTTAAGGGGCAAACGTGTTGAAACATATGAAATGTTCCCACTTGAGGGCTTCTTTTACAGTTTTTCAAAATATATATAGTGCCTTATTTATGGTAACATTAGAATATGCCATTTCAGCTAACAAACCATATATGCAAGTTCACCTAGTAACTGTCACTGGAGTTTGCCTCCAGGTCCGAGGCTCACAGCAGTGTACTCTGGCCAGGCTCTGCAAACATGGGTGCCCCAGTGTTTTGAATTATAACTCATCAGCCTTATCCGGCATAGTTAGTGCTGGGGGGTCATTCGAGTTGTAGTTAAAAATATTTGGACCACATAGGTTGCAGACCCCTGTGCTGTGGGCATGCAAATGAGCTAAAAAGCTTGTGTATTTGCTGCATTTGAGATAATGGTCATTCTCTTATATTGCCATGCTTTGGCTGATAAAACAAGCTGTAAGACTGAGAATGTTCTCATATTGAGCAAAAATTGAAACTTTTCAGCTCCGTTGTGTCCATAAGTTCGGTAGTGATCTTGAGGTGAATTTCCTGTGATGGCTTTAGTGCTCTTGCATGTGTAACGTACCTGAAATAGCCTTCTCTCCACTCCCATTACAGGGAGAAGGGATTTCTCAGATTTTTTAAACCCACCATTATACGTCTAGTTAAATTTGTGAGTTCTCTACGCATTTTCTTCCAAAGTGTAAAAGTTAACCAGATTGTAGAAAGTTGTTGGTCTTTGGACTGGGTGCCCAGGAGTCGAACTACGTATATGCTGCCCATCTTAAGACATTATTTGACTGGCCTGCTCATCACCCTAAGGGCATGGCCGGACCTAGAACAGGTTAGGTTTAGGGTAAATTGCCCACGGGTGAAGCATTGGTTACTGGAGGAAGGCCGTTGGGAAGTGTTTGTTCTCATCTCTCCACTTTAAACCTTTTCTCCTGGGGCAATTTTTCCATTATTGGATGGAGGGTACCTAACACAGTTCTGTTAACTAGATGGGGAGTGAATCCTGGTAGAATTTGATGGCAGTAAATCCACTTTCTGGGTGGTTGAACTGTAAAGGTTCTGCTGTGCTCAGAATGGTGGCTGGTACACTCACTAAGGATCTGGGAAACCACTCATGTCAAGCTTTCCTTGAAACAAAAGGGTTATCAACAAGCCATTTATCTTGGATACACATTCATTTTCAATCTGAAACCCACCAATATTGTGGCATGGGAACTGGTGTTGGGACAGGAATTGGAAGGCATCCTCATTAAAAGGGCATCTCTATCCTCTACTTATCTCTAGCATATTGTCTGTAAGAAGTATGCTCGAAGTGGTAAATTGCTAATGACGGTGGGATGTTGCTTGTAGGAATGAGGGCGATCTTTCTTCATATGGTGAAAGTACCCTGTATTCTATTCGATATTGGGTAAAATACTAAGCTTAATCAGCTTAACATTTGTTCCTGTTCTTTGCGGAAAGTTGTGCTTTGCTATTGGTGACAGAGGGGTTTGTGGACGTGATGCCCGTGGCCTCAACCACTCTAAGCTGTGGCAACTGCCAGACCAACAATCGCAAGCAAAATGTTGAATGTAGTGACTGGAGAAAATGATAGCATCTTGCTGAAATTACCCATGGTTCGGTCTCATTGCCTGCCTCTGAGCCATGTTAAAATCATCTCCTTTATCCACTGAGCAGAACGTTGCCATTCAGATGTGTTCTTTGTGTGTATAAAGTAGTTTCCTTTTGAAGTCTGTTCTAGGACTTTGTTGACAATTATAGTAGAAAACAGGCCATTGGCAGATATGTATCTTCCCTCTCTTCTTCTCATTCATGTTTTATTTTCTGTTTTTGCAAATATGGAATAATTATTGTAAATTTTGAAAAAATAATCTTTCACGAAATACAGGTTTTTATGGGGTCTGATTAGTACTACGTCCATGTTCCCTCCAAAATAAATGTCTCTAATTGCGGAAGTGGTTGGCTTTCTTGCACACATTATTTTTAATGTGCACAACTGACAAACAAGGTAAACCATTTTGGGAGCATTAGTAGCTTGTGAACTACTCTGAACAGAGTTTGAGGGGAATTTCCCCTTCTGGAATTCTTTACAAATCATTGTAAAAGGTAAATCTTGCCCCACCTTTTCGAACAATATAGGGTAGTTTTATGTGATTTATAGGGAGAGCTCAACTAATCCAAGTCGGCAAGATCTGCCAAATTACCTAGCAAAAGTACTCTAGTGCCCAAACATTGCATGCTCCATATAAACAATACTTTAGTTGTGTCTGACACAGCTCAGAAAATGCAGAACTTCCTTTGTAACATTGGGGGCAAAAGCACCTGTATTGATTATAACTGAAGTGGCTGCAAACAATTCAGACATGATTTACTAAACTATATGCCAGCTAACCGTTCACGTGCCACTTTAAGGAAGTAATTCACGGGTCAGCAGAACATGCCTCTCGTGTCAGGGTGGTAATTGCATCAGAATACCTATACCAAAGTTTAGTATGATCAGAATTCCTGTGCCACTGTTTACCATCTACATTACAATGGCCTGTGAACAGAGCAGTTACACTTACTCTACAGATAAAAGGCATACATAAAACCCAATGTTACTACCTACAAACAGTAAAATGTGCCCAATAAAAAATTGCAAACCATGAACAAATCAGGGACTACCCCCTGCTTCTGGCCACGAACTACCACTGGTAATTTCGAATCGGTGACTAGCCGAGCAGTACCATAGGAGTAGCTCTAATATTACTGCCTGATTTTCAAGAGCAATTGTAAGAGGAAAGAACATCTTTTAATAAGCCTTTTGGCAACGTTTCAGGTCCCAGCTCTCAAACTCTGCAGGAGCCGATGAGTCAACCAGACCCCTTAGTCCGGTCATCGAAACAATCCTTCAGTTACAACTACTGAGATGACCAGGCCGGAGGAATGTGGAAGTGGATCAAATAAAAACCGGTTCCTTTAGATATCAGACTCCTGAACCTCGCACCATCGTGAAACCTGCAAATTAATAAATCTCATGGTTACATACTCCTTCACATCTGACATTCCTTTGAATTATTCGTAACCACCTTCCCTTAATTACCCGACTACCTCTGCCTCAAGCTTGGAGATAACTCTAAAGAACTGTGTGTGCATTTAAGGCTCAACTTGATTTGGTCAAAATTCTTGTGCTGATTTTTCTGTAAAAGTTCTTTTACATTTACTTTTTTGTATTGGTGTTGTCCACAATACCTTGTTCCTGCAATGACAGTCTTTTATGCTTCACACTTCATTACCAGAGAGACTCCTTAACTGGTTATATTTAAAATGTGGTTCTATAGCTCCTTTGTTCTTCAGCATGGGGTCTGGCATGGATTGAAATGCTCATGAATATTCCCAGTCGTCAGGCTGGGAATCCTCGAGAAAAGAAAAAACAGTCTCACTTTCACTTAAACTGTATTTACTCTCTAAACCAATCGCTGTCCTCTTGGTCATACTGCCTCCATCCAATGACACTCCTCTCCCTAAGCCCCTCCACTGGCACAGTCTTCAGATTTTTTGCTGCATGCTTCAATTTTGGGAGTCCTCGAGTTTACTCTCCGAGCTGTGTGGTTTTTTTTTTTTTTTTTTTTTAAATGGAAATGGTTCTATTTTTGTTTCAAAGAAGCCTGTGTACTCTTTTCTTCATCTGTCGACAGCGGGGACCTGTTGTCTGTTCTGCGCCCCTCAAGGGCGATTATCATCGAAGATTCTACAAGGCCTTTGGGCCTACTTTGCGCCCTCCGACAGTGATGGAGAAGGAAGGAAGGTCCCTCTTCAGGCCCTGCACCAAATGCAGGCTACGGAATGGGTTACTGGAGGACCAGCATCTGCAATGCCTCTACTGCCAGCACACAGACCCCAAGGAGGTAGAGTGCAAAATTTGCCTCGGTCTCTACAAGAAAACAACGAAGGACAGGCACAGTATGCTGATGGCATGGCTTAACGCCAAGGCCTCTGACCCGTGCTCCGAGCAGGGTCAACACTCACCCAGGACCGGCCGGTCCGAGCAGCAGTCTTCGAAGTCTTGTGGACACCTCATCCGTGGCGGCCCAAGATAAGGTCAAGAGCTGCATGTCCGAGTCCACCGGGTACACCACAGAAGCGGGTCCCATAGGGCACGATCAGCATCACCTTCCGCCTCTTTGAAGAGGAGCTTGATGGTAGGCTGGCAATGGAGGAAGTCATCTACCCCAACTAAACTATGTGAGAAATTCGAGAACACGCGGACAGAAGATTCAGAGAAGGCCGAGCAGCCGAAGGAGGCTCAACCGGCACAGGCTAAGACCTAGTCATCGACTCCGTCGACTGCTACTGCCACAACAGCTAAGGGTGCTGATCTTGTGAGGGTAGCTTTGATGGCTCAAAGTGTCCCTACACCCCCAGGCGTTACACCGCCGCAGTGACTTTGGCAAAGTCTGCAGGCACGCCAGAAGGGGTAAAACCAGCCCAGGCCCCGGTTCAAGACCCCCAGTGGGGCAAAGGGTGGGGGGCAAAGGGCCCAAAACAGCCCTCTCGGGCTTTCGCCCAAACCTTGGAGGTCTGGTCCATGGACGAAGATAAGGAGTCCTTAAATATAGTCCACAAGGACATTGAATAGGAGGAAGAGGAGGATGACAGTGCAGGGCCTAGTTTTCCTGTTCTGCTCTCTCAGCCAAAGGACATTTCCTTGAATATTCTGTCGACTCTACACACCTTGGTATCTGAGATCCAGATGAGGATGCCTCCTTCTCCGGTGCCTGTGGTTCCCCAGGTCCCTGGTCAGCCTTCACTGAAGAAGAGGAAGCGTCATCCCATGCCCCCATTTTAGCGGCCTCCACTACGCCGGGTCCCTTCTCCCCCAGCAGACCCAGACACTGTAACGGGGATGGATATGACTGTGACAACGGATGAAGACATTGTCGCAGCGGACAGTAAATCGCCACATTTGGATGCCCCACATAGGGTGTCCCGACTGGATGAGGTGGGACCGTTCCACTCTGATCGCCAGTGCCTCCAGCTGGTGCCTGAGGAAACAAGGAGGGCTTCTTGTATCAAAGGCGCGAGACCAAGAGGCAGACTATCATGGCAGTGACCCTTCTGGGTGATTTTTGGGCAGAGGGCCTCGCCCTCATGAATAACCCTTGCACGGCTGCAGCCAAACGGGATAGGCTGGAGAAGAAATATAGGGTGCCGGACTCCCGGTCGCCCAGCCCCTCCTCGTCATCTTCAGTCCCTCCGTACAGCAAGAGACGCAATGGTAAAGAAGGTGATTTACACTGCAACGTCAACTATCAAGGCAGCCAACGTACTGGCGCTCCTGGCCAGCTATGACAGGGAACTGTGGTACAAGCTGGGGCTGATTCTGGAGTGCCTCCCTGACGATAAGATGGAGGTAATCGCTCTTTTCAGGAAAGGGAAGAGCGTCGGATCACGCCATCACAGTGGCATTGGACGTCGCCGACACAGGGTTCCGGCAAATGGGGAAAAGGTTTCTGCCTTCGCCAAGGTTGGATGAAAGCCACAAATTTACATCAGGAGGTCCAAGTGAAGGTGCTGGACATGCCATTCGGAGAGAATCTGTTTGGGAAGCTCGTCGACGAGTCCCTCCATGCCATCAAGGCAGATACGGAGACGGCCCGTTCCCTGGGCACTCTCCAGCAGCACCGCTCCTCCAGGGGAAAGTTGAGCAGCACCGCTCATGCTTTTGCTCCTCCAGGGGAAAGTTTCGCAGGTCTTCAAAAGGGTTCTCCACATCGTACTGACAGCCTTCCAGATCAGGAAGCCTAAAAGGTTGTTCCCAGGCCTATGCTAATGGAGGACAGCTGGCGCCGAAGCAAGCCTGAATCGACGGGGGCGCCGGGGCCCCCACTCATGCACCTCAGTGGGAGGCAGGCTGACTAGGTTAGTCGACAGGTTTGAGAAAGATCACCACTGACAGATGGAGTTTCAATGCAGGTGTCCGAGGATCCCTCTGGTTACCAGGCAGGAGCAGCACATCCTCAGCGCCTGGAAGAGGTACGGGCCATGCTGCGAAAAGGGGCGATAGAGCTAGTTCCCCAACGGCTCTGGGGCTCCGGAGTCACTTTCTGGTCAGAAAGAAGACTGGGGCCTGAAGGCCCATCCTAGGCATACGACGTCTGTACAAATACCGAAAGTTTAGGATGCTCACATTGCAACACGTTCTTGGCCAACTCGAGAAAGGATACTTGACATTGTCAGACCTGGAGGACGCCTACTTCCACGTCCCCATTCACAAGAAACATCAGAGGTTTCTGCGTTTTGTGGTGCATGGACAGCACTACCAGTTCAAGACCCTACCTTTCGGCTGGAAGTCTGCACCCAGAGTGTTCACGAAATGCCTGGCACCAGTGGCGGCCCATCTGCGTCTACAGGGCATACACGTATACCCGTACCTGGACTATTGGTCGACAGACACTTAGCGACGACCATCCGACTACTGACGGATCTAGGATTCTCAACTACCCGAAGTCCTGCTTAACGCCATCACAGAATGCACTGTTCCTAGGCGCCAGATTCAATACAGTGTCCTGCCTGGTGTCACCCTCAGAGGAGAGGCTAGCAGCCATTCACAGAAAGGTGCAACGGCTGTCACCGACTAAGACAGCCACGGTGCAGGCCATCAAGTAGTTACTGGGCATGATGTCCTGCATCTACCTCGTCTGGCTCTGCAGGTTGCAAATGCAACCCCTTCAGGAATACCTGGACGCCCGCTGGATACAGGTGTCTGGAAGTTTCACGTACAAGATCGCTCTCAACGAGTTCAGTCGGGCTATAGGTTGGTGGGGAGTCCGCTCCAACATTGCCCAAGGCACGCGATTTCAGGACCCGCCATACCTGGAGACTCTTACCACAGGCGCCTCCCTGGTAGGCTGGGAGCGCACACCGGCCGTCTGCACGCCAGAGGCCTGTGGATGCTGGAGGAAAAGCATCTTCATATCAACATCCTGGTGCTACGGGCAGTGTTCTGGGCCCTCAAGCGGTTCTGTGAGAAACCGGAAGGTGTCTCGCCCACTAGTCCTTGGGAATCTGGCATCCAGGTGGCCAGGACACGGCCATCGCTATTGGATCCAGTTCCTGGGGGTGGACTAGTGCGGGAGGATCACCTGGATGAGGGGTCCGTGGTGAGCGGAAGTGGGACACTGACGGGTGGCATGCCGTACCCCCTTCCCTATAACCTCATTTCCCCCATTCTACCCCGTAGGATATTTAGAAGTACTATTCCTCCCCCACCCCCTTTCCAACACAAATACTTTCCTACACCGTGACAGACAACGTGTTGAAACTGAGAGCCAAGAGGCCTTAGAGGCTGGTGTGAAATGTCAGTGGTCGAAAACTGTGAAGCCCGACTGGGGGGGGATGAGACCCAAACTTAGGAGGAAAATGGAAGAACCTAAGGGAGTCTTGTGAACTGTGGCAAGTGTGAACACGACAGAGCGATGCCGTAAGAAAGCTAGGCGAACGGAACCCCACTTTTCACATGAATTTATTGAATCATGAATGTTAGAATGGCTCTGTAAACCCGACGGAGGGATGCCAAGGGAAATGCTAAGAGAAGTAAATCCTGCATTGTGATGAAACTGAATGCACTGTGAAGCTGGCAAATGTGAACCCGGCAGAGGGATGGCTATGAATTGAGGGTAAAATATTAATATACGATATACAATATTGATGTGACAAGTGTGTACCCGGGTGAGGGATGTCCACAATAGATAGTTGGTGAAAAGAACATTGAGACTGTTTTGAGTGAGGCTAATGTTACAAGAAGAGAGAAGAGCCCGGCTGGGGGGGATCCCAGAGGCAAAGGAACAGTCTCCCAACATAAAAAGATTGCCAAAGGAACTTTTTGTTTGTTTATTGTTTTTGGTATAGCAGTCCTTGTAAGGCAAGATACTTTTTCAGGAAAGAGACCTGGCCCAGGAAGGTCCTGGCATCGTTGAAAGGAACTGTAACCTCTTGCTGGTGAGGCCCAGGAGTGTGTTGTGCTCAAAGGTCCTGCCTTGTCCCGTGCTAAAAACACAGGGAACGGAGACCCAGCTGTTAGAAAGATTTCATAATTGTATGTAATTTTCCCTCCATGTGTCAACCCCCAAACTTTTTGCTGCTGTTTAGACACCATTGACTGACTTTGCCAGAGAAGCACAGCCTTCAGCTGCACTCCTCTGGGCTTTCACTCACTTTTTATGGGGAAACTGACATGCCCTTAATACAGTCAGTACTGGGAGACTTTGTTTCCCTTAGTCCTTTCCTCATGTTGCAACTTTTGTGCAACATTTAACACATGTGCAATGTATCTTACCATATAACACACCTGGGTCTATAGTCATTTCCAAAGGACCTAGATACTTTCGCTGGACTTTTTATGAACTGTGCAGATGTGTCATGGACAGGACTGGTGGCAGCTATCTTTTCGCATTATTTTTAACCCTTTCCTGCCATGTTAACTGCATTAACCACTTTTGGTACGAATAGGTGGCCTGGCTCCAAAATGGCCATGCCACAAGGTTCTCCTGTCCTTTGGCCATCTTGCTCCTTCCCCAGGTCGAGCCGACCCGGGTCAGTCCTTATTTTGTCATGCAATTTGATGCAAATCCCAATGCTTTTGCGAGCTTCTGCATGCCATGTGTGTGTGCCTCCAGGATGTGGGCTGGAATGTCTGGTTCCAATACACATCCTGGGTGCCAGAGAGTCTGGAGTGCCATGAATGCCTGGGACCACCGCGGTCCATGATTGGTCCACGTATGGAGTGTATGTTTGTGAACAGATCTCCCATTGGGTCCTCTCCGTTTTGGCGCGAGGGGAACTTTGGATAATAGGAGACTGAAAGCACCACTACCATGTCATTCTCCTGAGTTCCCACTGAACAAAGCATAGGATCCAAGTATCCTGCAACACGAAGCCGAGTCGAGGAACTGCTGATGACCCGCTGGAAGGTTTGGCGCCCGCTGTCGTCCTGTGGGACCCCTCTGCATCTGGTCGTCCTAGAAGGTTTGCGAAGACGCTTCGACCCATTGGAATAGTGGGACCAACTATTCTCGCCACCTTCATCAAATTCTGCAAGTAAGCTTTCTCGGAAGTGTCCCTGGGCTAACCAGTAGACTGACCAGCCTAGCCAGTTGCTTTGCTCTGTCACCGCCGCCGTTTCGAGGAGGCCCTTGAAACTTGGTATACTGATAACTGTGTCCACGGCACCCTCGCATCGAATTTCGTACACTTGGCGTTCCCAGGTCTGAAGTGAGACGAGTGCGCCAGGACCGGAGTAAACGCGGTTACCGTATTTGTGACCCTCTTGCCCCTGAAGCCTGCTGCAGTGAAACTGGGTCGATTCATCCATCTGGAGTGGAGCAATCACCACTGTCCTGTTAGGGAATCATTGCTGTTTCTCAGGAACTAAAAGGTGCCCAGATGTCCTTTTTGCCGCATTCGAACCTGCAAGCGAAGTGGACTGACGAAGTTTGGGTCCGCTTGCGTCGGGGACCGGTGAGTACTCAATACCCCCAACCGTTGGCCCCTAGCGCAAGGGCCCATTTTTACGCATGAGTGGCCCTTGAGGGCCCCTCTCCTTTCCACTTCTATTGCGAAATTGCGACTCCATCCCGAACTCTTGAACTGCATTTGCCTTCAAGTGGAGGTCCTTCTTGAATAGTGGGAACTTGTTCTGCATCGCCTCATCCACCTTCCCGAGCAGCTAGAGACCCTTGAAGAGACCCTATTCTGCTCATTGGCACAACCCTGTGCACTTGCATTGCATGTGCTTTTGAGCACAAGGCTCCTCTCTTCTTAGGGCTTGGACTGCCTCTTGGTTAGGTGTATTGTTGATGGCGAACTGGGCCTAAAGACTATCTGCACTGCCTGGTTCCTTCCCATCTAGGTTGTCGACATATTTTGTGCATTTAACCCTTTAGACTCCAATGGTCTTGTATATACATTGTATTGATAGTAATGTGTTGGTTTACTTGGCGATTCTTTTGCTATGGTCTGTTACAAAGGCCTTGTAATAAATGTGTCTAGTTTTTTGATTCATTAAAAAAAACTTTGTTGAAGGGACGTTCTGGTTAAGTTGCCCTACTAAAAACCTGTGAAATTCACTAAAATAACTTTCTAAACGTACCATTATGGTTCACAGTAAAACCGAAAAACCCCTTATGGTAGACTAAGCAACCATAACTGCCCTCACCACTGTGCACTGCTAACACTACCATCTAGGACATGAAAGATGGCATCACAAATGTCATTGATGACATCACATATGTAGCCCCTTTGTTTTTGTTCACTGCCATATCTAGGCCAGGTGGGTGTATTCACGGACAGTCAGAAAGTAAACTTTCAAAAGGTATTACATTTATAGATATTGCTTTTCTCATGTGTTCATACAATACTTTCCTTATAATTTAATCGCATCTAATGATGTACATATATAGGGGAAGAAGCAGGCCTGAAACACAGCAATCATTTTTGTGCCTGAATATAATCATGTAAATTATACACAGTTGATAATGATACAGCGTCTTGTATGCTTACTTTAGTCTCCATATATAAGCACCATCTTTGTATGCATAGCAGTCTATTTGTTTTGTGTGTATTACTAGACATATGTTGTAGGTGATGCATTATTAGCAACTTAGTACATGTTTCACAGACCAGAAAAGTGTGATACAGAAACATTCACCTTTTTATTATAGAACTTTGGAAAGTACAAACTTAGCACCTCTGTGGTGTCTGCTGCAGCAAATACCTATATTTCTGTACGAGTAGGTTCCTGTAGTGGAAAGAACACTGTAATGGAATTTTCTCTACAACACTACATTGCGTGATGAAGTATCTACTTTATTACACATGTCCCGATAACCCCTGATATTTTTTTGCTAAAATTACATTCACAACCTGTCTGAAAAGTAAATGCACATGTGATGTCATCAGTGATGTTATCAATTACATTTGTGATGTCATCTTTCATGTCCTGGGTGGTAGTGTTGGCAGTGCAAAGTGGTGCAGGCAGTTATGGTTGCTTAGCCTACCATAACTGGCGAATTTCAGGGGTTTTTCGGTTTTACTGTGAACCATAATGGCACGTTTAGAAAGTTATTTTAGTGAATTTCACAGGTTTTTAGTAGCGCAACTTAACCATAACGTCTCGTTAACAAAGGTTTTTTTAACTGAATATACACTTTCATCATGTGATTTTAAGAGATGTACTATAATAATAATTTCCTTACTTTATATACATGTAACATAGAACATAATGAACCCCCTCGCTAATGATATTTGAAAGGCACGGACTGAGCGCCTGTCTGCGGACGGGCGCAGACGAGATCAACACTACCCAAACAGTCAGGGGGTATCTGAAATTGTACTATTGTGCTATATGAAAAAAGTACTACTTTGGAGAAAAAAAACATAAAAAGTACTAATAAATAACCAATTGAACCTAAACGTCTGAAACATTATCCATGCATTTAATGACCATGTAGAATGAAATGAATTATACCATAACAAAAAAAGGTATGGCTCCAACGTAAGTACCTCACAGAAACTGTGCAGCCAGGAGCGACAGACGCACACAGTACAACAAAGACAAATTACAACAAAATAGTAAGTGAACTTCATTTTTCTTATGTGTACTTTTTTTGGATGAGGGGGCGAAAAAATGATGTATTTCTGTTGTTTTGACATAGTAATGTGCAGTACATTGGAGTGGCTAGAGGAGAATTTTCCGATTGGGGGAAATGTCGGAATATAGCGATAGTAATGGTACACACTACTCTGCATAAGCAAATTAATAGTCACTATGTAATGGGCATTTAACATATATTTATTTTTAACAGACCAGGTAAAAAAAGAAAACTCCCACAAAGCACACAGAGCAAGACCGGCTGAAACGGATAGAAGTGAAAATGGACATACTAAATGACAATTTTAACAGTTTAAGGTGATTTGTGGAGGAATATGTGAGAGGGAAAATACGATATCACTGTTCCACATGCACCTGCCCCCCTTCTCCATTTCCTAGTGAACCATCCCCAAACCTTCAAGAAAAAAAATAAACGTTTTGATGAAACATCCATCCCTTCATCCCCTCACAACCAGCCTGTGTTAAACCCTAATTCCCCTAGATTTGTTTCAGTATCTGCCTTACCCTGTATTTCTCTTGATTGATGTGTGTGTGTGTGTGTGTGTGTTGAAACATTTTTTGTTAGTTGTAGTGGAATGGTTTGAGGCAAAATATTTTTTTTAAAAGAGTTAAAATGTCAGTGGAGTGCGCGCCTGTTCGGACTGGCCGTAAGCAATAGAATATGGATGTTCTAATGCCAATACACCTACCCGTACCAATCGCAACCAACATTGAACTGATCTTAGAATGCACCAGCTGTTCAAGTTGTCCGTAAATGAATAGAATGGGGCGTCCTAAGGACATTATACCTCTCCGTAGTGCTCACAAACAAGATAAGAAATGTTCATACAACACACCAGTTGTCCGGGATGTTTGTAAATTAAGAAAATGGGAGTGTCCTAAGGGCACTCTACCTGTCCGTACCCAAGATGGAACTGTCCGTATAACAGGCGCGGTGGCCGACATGTCCTTAGTCAAACAAAATGCAGGTGTCCTAAGGACGCTGCATGTGTCCGTACAGTCAGCAGATCATGTACGCACATGCGCACCACACCCATAAGTATTGCGAACATTGCGTCTGTCCGTAACTGTCCATGTCACTCTTTTAATTAGTTTCAGGACCCGAACACTGTCCGTAGAACACCCGCGCGCATGCGCACGTCCGTTACTCTGCATTTCCTATCCAGCGGGCACCCATTTCCTTCGCGGATGTGTTCGCGACGTCATCATGTGACTGCACCCATGCTGAGCGTGTGGACTACTTTGCGCAGTTTGTCTGCTTCCACAACATTTCAAAAGAACTTATACAAACATGGGAAAGTATTTTACAGTATAAAATCACCATTTCACATGTACCATACAATGGCCCTACCTTTCAACGTATTGTGTAGCATTTTTGCAACGCTTTTGAGTGATGGATATGGTCACGAGCCGCACCCCTTCACCCCTATAAATGGCCACACCCCCGAGCTCATCCTCATTGCGGTTCTGGCTATAGCAGATTGAGTTGTGCAGCCTTTACTGCTGTACTGAACATAGCAGACTAATCCTTATGGCATCCATGGCTGCTGTTGCTTCATTAGGCTCGGCACCACTCCCAAACCCTCCACCTCCACCTCCACCGCAAGGGCCTGCAGAGGGAAATACTGGTGAGAATGTAGAGAGCCAGGAAGAAGAGGAAGAAGAGAATGAGGTGGAGGAACTTTGCACTACAAACACTTGCCAGGAGTCGTGGGTGTGGCAGCGGTTTACCATTTTTGGTAACCTACCAAAAGCACGTGCAAACCAGGTCATGTGTAAGAAGTGCAACTTGGTGCTGAGTCCCGGGAGACCTGGTGCGTACAGCTTTGATACGACACCATGAAGCGACACTTAACTTCGTTCCACAGTGCGGACATTCACAAGGTGGTAGCATGTGAAGAACGTAGTAGATTGAGTTCCTCCACAGCATCCTCCATGTCCGATCCTCTCACCACAAGAGACGCTCCCCCACAGGAGTGCATCCCTCCAGCTGCCTCACAGGCCATTCGCAATGCTGTTGACCCTTACCTTGCCAGGGTCACAATATTGTGTATTTACTGCGACGCAGTACTCTGCAGGGGGGAGACTCTTCAAAATGCTTTTGAGACTACGGTCACGGAGCGCCAGAAGAACTGCTCCCTGCCTAAGTAAAGCATACCCTACATCTTTCTCTCTCCACCTGCCTTTTCTTATCCCCGTGGTTGGTGTCCCTTCCTTACCCTCCTTTACCCTCCTCTCCTAGTGTCGTGTGCTGAAAAGCAAAAAACTGAAAAACAACATTTTTTAAAAAAAGGCTCTTTTCGGAGCCACCTTTTTCAGTTTAACAAACTATCAAGTGACCGGTGTAGGCCCCCACGCATTTTTCAAAAAGTCCACGGACAGTCGTCCGATGCACAAAAATGGAGGGTGCAAGCGGAGCAAAAGCAATGCACTTTTCGCTGGGAATAAGTGGTGGCTCTGAAAAGAACCTTTTGGTGGTGGTTTGTGTTTCAAAAACTGTGGAAACGAAAAAACAGATTGCCAAATAGGTGACTATGAATCCAAAAAAGGTTGCAATGCCTTTTGTACATTGCGAAGAAAAATCTGATTGCCAGCATATGTGAGATGGACTCCATCTCTGCGAAAAATGAAAGTGCTGCGAAACAAAATGTTTTCATTGTGGAATGAGGAAATGCCAACATCTTAGAAAGGCACAAACAGCCTTATTGACATTGCGCCTCGCTTTCTCCATTTGTGGACCAAACGCAGAACAACGCAGCCATATTTGTCTTTGTGCAATACGGGAAAAAACTATTTGGCTACTTGGAAACATGTCCATGACCTTCGCAAGTCCTTCCTTCATTGCAAATTGCAAAGAAATTCCAAGATATGGCCTAAACTGTTGCCTCCGCAATGAATGATCATTATATCAGGATGACGCTCTGTCTGCAAAGTAGCACAGAGAGGTACCAAGTCCAGCCACTTCATTCCACGCACTCCATGCCAGTGCACTTCCACATATGGAAATCCAAGATCTGCACATAGACCGCAACTTTCTGCATGCGCCTTCAACCAATGTATCCATGAGCCTCCCAAAATCCAGATAATCTGTTTTCGCGCACACAGAGCAATGGCTGTCTAGTCCCCTGTCAGGGAAAAGACGTTCTCACTAAATTTCTCAGTTCAAAACACACCCACTGAGCTTTACTGCCCATTCCCTACCTTCGCACCTTCTCATTTTCATGCGTCTCCACCCCAGAAACTCTGTAATACGTGCTGCCTTCAGACTACCGCCATGTCTGCGGACACGTACAGTATAAGAAAGTGACGACTGTACATTTTAATATAATTCCACTTTTCCCCTTCAAGGTGGGCTCTGAAAAGAGCCATTTTTATTTTGTTTTTTGGGCAGATGCCTTACCGACACCGGTTTTTATTTTAAAAAATCTTTTTTTTCTTCTTACTTTACTCCTACAAACATTACAGAACCTTCTCCAAAGCAAGCCTTGCATTCCAAAAGAACATGGCATTTCCCAAAGAAGATAACGCAACACCCCTGCTTCAAAATAAGCCGCATTACTGAACAATTTTGTCGTGGCTACAGAAAAACATACCAGCTCGTAAACATGAAAGAATGCATGCCGCGATTGATGTTTCACCTCCCAATACTTTGATCAGGACCGAAAACGGAACTGTTGTCCCATTTTACTCTAGGGAGTAAGCCAGAAAAAATGACTTTCGCAGTTGGAAATATGTTAATGACTGCTTGCACTAACTGTACCATATCTTCCAACAAAGTACGTGAACTCAAGTAGCCCAAATGGCAAGCGTCGTAGTGCAAAAGTGCCACATGGGGACTGGTCATCCTACGCATGTCTCTGCAAACTTGGAGAATTGCCGCAACATTGCAATCCGTCTTAGCGCTCCACCCCACCTCCACTCCTCTCGCATCGAAATTGTGAGCCACATGCCTACTTTCATAATAGTGCTGTAAACCATTGACAAAAATATCACCAAAAACCTGACTATCTCCACCTCTGCCATCTTCATTACACGCACCGTCTTTCGACACAAAAGAACAATGTGAACATCTGATTGGCTGATGCCTACAGTCCCCTTTCCATGCTGGATTTGCTGTAGAACCCTGTATGTGGCACTCCCTACCCGTGGACAAGCGCGGTCTACGTGCGGCGCATATTTATTTTTTCAGATTTGTAGAGCGCACATCAGCCCCGGGGCATCGTGGCGCTTGTTACAGACAATATCTTAGTTACATAGGATACAGTAATACATACAAGTACAGTATTTACAGTGGACATGAATACATTAGCAAATGTAACTCGTAGCCAGTCCTTCTACCCTTTCCACCTCACTCGCGAATCCATTCCCTCATTGGACACAGCTAAGCAGTGTCACAACCATCCACCTATCGCATTCAAAATCTGTACATCTAACTCGTCATAAAAATTTTGCACTTCAAATATACTATTGATCACTCTGAATGCAAGTAGCATATCATTGCAAAGCACCTACTTCAAAAACTACTGTGCAAGTGTCGCAGATTTCTACAGACAGCTCCATGCATGCGCACATGCAGGAGTACAAAGTGCAGGTATGCATATTTTTATCAGAGAACATGTGCAACCCTTATGATTTCATTTAAACAAATTAATACCACTAAATCTGCATAGCCAATACATACCAATGCTCCCCCTTTAAGTGCAAGACTTCCAATCTTTCATTGACAAACCGCACTACTACTTAATGTCTCCCGCATAATCTATACATACGTAACAACCCTCCCTATTTAGCGGGAAACTCTATTTTCCATTTGAAAATGTCACATTTTTACTGTGTATCGCCTAAATTAATGCTACTTCCAATGCGATCATATGAGAAAAATAAACGTTACCGATTGCTGTGCTGACATCTCCCTCTGAGGGTCTCCCGATTTTTTCGGATTTGTACTTATGATATAAAAGTAGTGAAATTTTTCCCATCTACTATACTGACCTATCGCTGACAAACCTCTCTGCTATTGACAACATAGCTTAAAAAAAGGCATTTTCATAAACTAAAAATTTTACTCATTTGTGAATCAGGTTCAACATTCTGCAAATAACATACAAAGGCAACACATAGTGAAGTGAAATACATGCACTGTGTTGAGATATCAAAGGAGAATACTTAGACGAATGATGCAAAATTAACATGTACGGTACCATCACTGCTTTAAACACAAAGTTAAACTTCTTCTTTTTACAATTGCAGTGAAGACTACTCTCCTGAAAATCAACAGCACCTACACTGCAAACGACATATCTGAAGAAATCTGGTCATTCCGGAAAAAAAAGTAAGTACATTACTACCTTTATATTCTTACTGTTCCTCAAAGAGACTGGGTTATTTATGTAATTTGCGCACCAAAACAAACATTGATTTCTGAACTAATCTACCCACAAATCCCCATTTATTAAAGAAAGGATAACAGGCAGAATGGCTCACAAATCCCTGTGTTTTAGTAACACAAATAACATACACAAGCCTTAGAATGTTAGTAGTAGAAAAGAAATAGCTGTTTGAATTTTAAACCATTACATTTACTATTAATGCTTTTCCTCACCACTACCTCACTTTCTCCAGCATGGGGTCTGGCATGGATTCACATGCTCATGAATATTCCCCGTCGTCAGGCCGTGAATCCTCGGTAAAGAAAAAATCAGTATCGGTTTAGTTTCTGATCTGTCTTTCTCAGTAGTAACCAATCACTGGTCTCTGGGTCATACTGCCCCCAGCCAATAACTGCCCTCTCCCTAAGCCCTGCATCTGGCAGCCATCCTCAGATTTTTACCGCACGCTCAAGTGTTGGGAGTCCTCGTGTTTAGCTCTCGAGCTTTTGCTGCGTTTTCGCACTTTTTCAAGGAGAATTTCTAATTTTTCGGTCAAATGGAGCCTCAAGCTCCACTGTCTCTACATCCGAGTAATGGGGATCCGTGTCGGATATTTCTACGCCCCTCAAGGGTGAAGATTTTGTCGAGTTAACCTTCTTGGAGGAGTCCAGAAGTTTCTGCGGCCTACCCGAACATGGCCCAGGAGAAAGGAAGCTCGACGCCCGGAAAGCTGTTCAAGGGTTGCCCTGGATGCCAGCTGCAGAATGTGTTCAAGGAGGACGAGCACTCGAAATGTCTCTACTGCCTTCATGAGGACAAAACGCACGTGGAGAAAGACTGTGCGTTTTGCAGGAACATGTCGGAACGGACCATCAGGGACCGACACCTTCGTCTCTTCAACTGGCTGGAAGGCAAGTGTCATGATGCCTAACCCCGGGCATCCGGATCGAGTCCATCAGCCCCGGGAGCAGGCATCCAGATATTCATTAAAACCCCAACAGCCCCGGCTGGGGGCTGTTTGGATTCAGTCCTGGCGCCATAGGCGCCAGGCTCATAGACTTTACTTATCTTATGCAGACCATGCTGCATATTAGTCCAAGCCAACGTGAGACCTGGATGGGACTATTTTATTACAGGGACTATTTTTTACTCTGGTGTCTTGATGCCTGCCCCCGGGAAACCAGACCAGGCCCAGCAGCCCCGGAAGCAGGCATCGCGCCATTTGGAGCATGCCCAAAAGCCCCAGTTAGGGGCTGTTTGGGTGCAGTCCTGGCGCCTTTGGCACCAGGCTCATAAGAACAAAGTCAGCCCTGGCGCCTTAGGCGCCAGGCTCATTTATGAGAACTTACCTAAAGCAGACCATGCTGCTTAATCACCTGATGCAGACCATGCTGCATGAAGACCTAAGCCAAATGAGGCTTAGGAGGGACTATTTTAATGAAGGGACTATTTTCTTACCTGGGTGGGGCAGTGGAAGAATACTTACCTGGGACTTCTTCCAAAGCTATTTAAGCCACGCCCGGACAGCCACACGTGCTTCGCGTTATTCTGCAGTAGCAGCGTAACGCTCACTGTGCCTGCAGCAGCTTCCAGTCTTCTGCCACGCCTGTCTACACTCCGGAGTTCCTGAACCCTGCAAGGAAAACAGAAGGAAAGGTTAGAGCAAGAGTTTATTCATACTCGCCTGAATCCTGCATCTTCCCAACTTGGACCTGGAAGTAAGAATCCATTAGTCGCTCTTGCCGCGCCTCCTGCAACGCCGCGCTGAACTGACCTGTTGCCATTTTCAGCATTCCATCACGCTCATCTTCAGTCCGCGGCCGCTCTTCATCACCTATGGACATAAAAACAATAAGGTGAGCAACAGAGAGTTATCTAAGGCAACAAAGGCAAATATTAAGACTTACTTGAGATCACCGGGGATACTCACCTAATCTCAGGTCGGCGCGACCTTTTCCACCTATCCGCCGCACCCCAGTCCCTATGGGGAAACATTCCGCTACAGACTTACCCGGTTGCGGTAAACGCTTCAATCCACGGATCTTCCTCCGAATAGATGCCTGAAAAGGGAAAAGACCACAGATTAGAGCAAGCTTCCCTCTTTATTCCGAACAGCTTTAATAAACACTTACCTGCGCATCTCTGGTTGCCACGTGAACTCTTTCCAGATCCATAAGGGCAACCTAGAAGAATTGGACAGTGAATTCCAGACGTTTTGAACTCCTAGAACTATTACCTCTACGGAGTCAACTCTGTCTGCAACTCGCTAACTTCCCACACCAGTGAGGCAACTGGTCATCTACGCGCCCCTGCACTTGAAGCAGGATGGAGAGTTCATCTTTCCAGATTATCAGGTGAGAATCTAAAGGAGTCCCAAAGTAATTCATGAGGAGAAGGTGGGGTTAAGCCTAATCCTCACAGGTGGTTAATTCCCCTTTCTGCATTACAGAAGAGTATTCATACGAGCCACACAGACCAGGCTGGGTGGCCCGGTCCACTCCGTCATCTCGGCGTTCCGAGTATCACTGGAAGAAGTAACATCAGGCCGGTCCAGATCAACGCCCCCGTGGACACCAGGTGAGCGTAACATCTGGTGTGGTTCTGGGGAACTTCTTACCTGGGACTACTTTGCAGGCTATTTAAACCACGCCCGAACAGCAGCCCATGCTTTACGTTATTCTGCATCCAGCAGCGTGACGCTCGGTGTCTGCAAGTCAGTATCCAGTCTTCTGCCACGCCCACCTTGAATCCGGAGCTCCTAGACAAAAGGAAAATAAAGAAGAGGTTGGATCACGGACATTATTTGATTCCTTACCCGATTCCGGACCCAGCACATCTCCGAGCCTGGAAAGGACATTATTTCAGCACGCGTCGCTTCGCCAGCAGCAGCACCGCATTATACTCACCAGTCCACCGTATCTTTCGACTCAGCGCTACCTCCATCATTTTCTTCGTCGAAACCCAGCACCTGGGGGGAAAACAAAAGGAATAACAAGGTGAGCCGAGAAAACCGACAAAGACAATCTCTTTGCCACCATAGGCTTACCTGCTTTACCACCGGAGGTATTATCCTTTAATTCGCTGCATCTTCCTATGCCGCACCTATAAAGGGAGAGAAAACAGTTAAACTCATGCAACTTTTACTGGACAGTGTTTGGTAATACAGACTCTTACCTGAACGCCATTAGCTGCCTCCTGGCAATATTCTTTTGGACCCAGCTGCAACCTAACGAGGGAATGGAACAAGAGTGAACATCGGACATATTGAACTCTTTGAATTTTATAGACACTGGAGTCAATACTCCTCCAGTACCTTCAACCCAGTGAAGTAACTGGTATCTACGCGCCCCTGCATGCCATGCAGGATGGAGAGCTCATCATTTAAAAACATTAGGTGAGGTTACCACGAGGGGATATCGGAGGTGATTAGTGGGGAGAACGAGAACTGTTGGGGGGGCCATCACTAAAGTCCACGGGTGGCTAAATCCCTTTCTCCACTTGCAGGAAAATACTTCTACGAGTCCAGCAGACAAGATTAGGCGGGCCAGTCCAGACTGTCATCTCTTCACTACCCATCACGTTGGTGGAGACCGCAGCTGTCCGGGTCCGATCGACGCCCCTGTGGGAAGCAGGTGAGCGTAACAGCAAGAGCCCGTCAGGTGAGAAGTCTGAGCGGTCTTAGAAGTCCTATGAGGGCGCCCCAGCGACGGGGGCCCAACAGAAGGCAAAGCACCGTGAGTCCGCGCGCACTGGGAGTGCCGAACGGTCGGGCTCCTCGGCTGCCAGGCAGGGCGCACCCTCTCCAGCGCCATCAACCACGAGCCAACGCTCTGGCTCAGGGAAGAGGAAGGCCGAGAACCCGGCGAAGCTTCTGGAGAGGCCGAGGGGGAGCTCGAAGGATCCGGCCGAGGGGGAGCGAGGCGGTGACCCTCCCCCTAAGGTGAAGGCCACAGGCCAACACAAGGTGGTAAAGGCCTTGATTCACCCGGCCAAGGCCTCTATCGAGGAAGTCGCGAGGCTACACCAGTGGAGGTGACCTCGGGGCCCAGAGTCTCCCTGCCTCCACGGAGGGAAGCCTCTTTCAGACCCATCGAAAAGATCCCCGTGAAGACCCCGGCGGAAAAAGAGGGGGGGTGCCGGTGGCCATTGTGGACACGAACACAGCATCCGAGGAGGAGCTGGTAGAAGTCTTAGAGGGCCTCGACGAAGGCGTTGAAGAGGCCCGTTCCCACGGGAGGGATCCCGACGAAGGTGACGGCGAGAGCGACGGCGGCACGGGCGAGGATCCTAGTCACCCGTCGCTCCCATAGCTTCCGGAGCCGCAGGATAACTCGGCAGCCATTTTGTTGGCGATATAATCCTTATGTTAGGAAATAAGGACGAGATTGCCCTTACCACTGACGGAGGATCCGGAACCAGGCTCGACGGAGGAGCCAGACCCAGGCCCGGCGGGAAGCCCCCCGAACAAGAGAAGATGGATCCATCCAGCCCCGCCATTTCATCCCTCGCGGCCTACTCAACCTTTGCCCATGTCCCCCATCCCTGAGGATGACACGGGTACCGACAACGACGGCAGTGATGACGGGACGGAGCTCCCATTGCCCCCAGCCCGGGCCTCCCCGCCTGACGAGATTGGATATTTCCATGCAATGATCGCCAGGGCATCCAAGCTTTTTCAGCTCTGCCCCGAAGAAAAGGAAGGTTTCCTTTACCAACGGCACGAGGCAAAGAGGAAAACAATCCTCGCCGTGCATCTGCTGGATGACATCTGGGACGAGGGTCTCACCTTTCTCAAGAACCCGTCTACGACGCCTGCCAAGAGGGATCGGTACGAGAAGTAGTACCGGGTCCCAGACGCGGCCCCTTTGTGCTTTAGGGCGCAACCGACCCCTGACTCGGTCGTCTCGGCGGCGGCCAAGAAGAACGCGGGGGGCATCGGCCTCAACGTCAACTTTCCCCGCCGGACGGCGAAGGAAAGGAGCTGGACGCAATGGGACGACGAGTTATCTTGTCGGCGGCAACAACGATTAAGGCGGCCAACTCCATCGCAATCGTGGCCCGCTACGACAGGAAGTTATGGTACAAGATCACCCCCCTGTTGGACTTCCTACCGGACAAGAGGGCCGAGGCCCTGGAGATCTTGCAAGAAGGCGAAGTGGCGTCGGACCACGCCATTACGGTGGCAACGGAAATTGCCGACACCGGTTTCTGCCAGCTGGGCAACGGCGTTTGCCTTAGACGACGAGGGTGGCTCAAGGCGACAGGTTTCCGCCAGGACGTACAAGCCAAGGTTTTGGACATGCCGTTCGACTGGAGCAATCTGTTTGGGAAAACAGTGGATGAGTCCCTCCAAATCATCAAGGCGGACATGGAGACAGCTAAGGCCCTATGCGTTCTCCGGCAACGAAGGCCGTCCTTTCGGAGCACCGGAGGCAAGCAGGGTGCCTCCAAGAGATTCGTCGGTGTCTCCTCTACGTACCGCCAAGCGGCCCGCTCCTCGTCGTAGGAAGCCTATAGAGGACGAGGCAAGTCGGTGGCGTCCTCCAAGCAAGTTTGAACTGACAGTGGTGTCGGGCCCCCACCGGAGCACCCCGGTGGGAGGCCGGCTGGCGAAGTTCATCAGCGTGTGGGAGTCCATCTCCACCGACCGTTGGGTGCTGGACGCCCTGGCCCAGGTGCACGCCCTCGAATTTCTAAAAAAGTGCCCCCGCATTCCACCCGTGGCCAGGAGGGAAAATCTCGTCCCTCAACTGCTATTGGAGGCAAGGGCGATGCTCAAAAAAGGTGCCATCGAGCTCATCCCGAAGAGGCTCTGGCATATACTCAAGGTACTTCCTCGTGGAAAAGAAGACAGGAGGATGGCGCCCCATCCTGGACCTGCAACGACTGAACAAGTACATCAAGGCATAGAAGTTCTGGATGGTCACCCTCCAGCATGTGCTGGGACAGCTGGAGGAGGGCGATTTCCTGTTGTCGTTGGATTTGGAGGATGCGTACTTCCACATCCCCATTCTAAAAGGACACCGAAAGTTCCTCAGGTTCGTGGTCCAAGGACGGCACTACCAGTTGAAGGCCCTCCCGTTTGGATTGAAGTTGGCACCCAGGGTGTTCACCAAGTGCCTCTCACCGGTGGCAGCGCGGCTGCGCCTGCAGGGGATCCACGTCTACCCCTACCTGGACGAGTGGCTCATCCGAGCCCTTCCGACGAGCGATCCTGTGGTGGGACACCCGCGCTCATCTGATGGCGGGCACAGACTTTCAGACCACATCTCACCAGATAACTTTGATGACAGATGCCTCCCTGGAAGGGTGGGAAGCGCACACTGGAGAACTTCACGCGAGAGGCCTTTTGGCTACCGGAGGAGAAGCCGCTCCACATCAACCTCATGGAGCTCCGTGCAGTGTTCTGGGCCCTCGGGTCCTTTCTCCCGTCCCTCAAGGGCAAGGTGGTGAGAATCTTCACCGACAACACCACCACGATGTTCTCCAAGGAAGCCCAGGATCTGTGGCATTGGGCTGTCGCCCAAGGGATGTTTCTGGTGCCCTTTCATCTGGCAGGGATAAAGAACACCATCGCCGACTCACTCAGCAGGGAGCTGCGCTCGTGCCACGAGTGTGAACTACGTCAGGATCAAGTGGATCGACTCTTCCGACGATGGGGAAAACAGCAGATCGACCTGTTCGCGACAGCGACGAACAAAGTGCCAGAGGTTCACCAGCAGGTTTCCCCCGCCGAGGAGCATGGGCGATGTTTTCTCGTTCCCCTGGGACGGCCTGTTCCTATATGCGTTCCCTCCGTTGCCGCTCCGACTCGTCAACCAGCTCAAGAGGTCCCGGTGCAGGATGATCCTCGTCGCACCGGCGTGGCCGAGGCAGATCTGGTTCCTGGACCTTCTGGACTTGTCAGCGTCCCCACCAGTCAAGCTGCTGACGGTCGTGGATATTCTCTCCAGAGAAGGAGGTGCCATACTTCATCACGACCCGGAGTCGCTGAACTTGCAGGCCTGGCTCCTGCAGCACTAGAGTTTGGAGGGTACGATATCCCGGCTGACTGCAGAAAGGTTCTTGCGAAAGCCAGGGCGTCCTTAACTCTCAAGTGCTACGGACATAAGTGGAAGAGGTTCTCTGTCTGGTGCCGTGCACAGAAGATTAACCCTCTACGGATTACGGCCCCTCAAGTGCTGCCGTACCTACTGTCGCTGGCCAAGGCTGGACTGGCTCACACCTCCAAGATACATCTGGCTGCGATCTCCCGATGCACCAGAACCACAGGACGGGCGTCCTTGTGGTCCCATTGCCTGGTGAAGGAATTTATGAACTGACTGTTCCGATCGTTCCCGCCGGTGAAGGCCCCTGCCCCGGAGTGGGAGCTCAACGTGGTGCTGACCAGGCTCATGGGGGTGCCATTCAAGCCCTTGCATTCAGCACCGTTGAAGTTCCTGTCGTGGAAGACTGCGTTTCTTGTGGCCATCACCTCCGCACGACGAGTGGGAGAGATCCAGGCCCTATCCTGCAAGCCTCCATACTTGACTTATCACGACACGAGGTTGCCGCTGAGGATGCACCCCTCCTTTATGCCCAAGTTGCCGTTGGACTTCCCACCCCCCCCCTCAACGAGCCCTAAGTGTTACCTGTTTGCTTCCCGTCGCCTTCGTCGCCGGCCGAGAGGACTTTGCACTCGCTGGATGTGGCTAGAGCGCTGAAGTTCTACGTGGACCGCACAAAGAGTTTTCGGAAGACATCACAGCTATTTCTGAACTTTGGACCTGTGAACCAAGGGAAGGCTCTCTCGAAGCCTTCCATTCCCAGATGTCTCTCCGGCTGCATCATGCACTGTCATCGGTTGGCAAACCGGCTGTTGCCTGGCCGTCCGAGCCCATTCGACCAGAGCTATTGCTGCTACCACGGCGTTCTTGTCTGGAGTGCCCCTGCTGGTCATCTGCAGGGCTGCTACGTGGAGGTCGACGCACACCTTCACAAGATTCTACTGCGTCGACCGGGATTCCAGGGAGGAGTCCAGGGTCGGCCAAGCAGTGCTGCGCAACCTGTTCACCGAAGGTGAGCCTGGTGAGGAGGTAAGAATTGCTTAATGTTGAGCCTTTGCCACCTCCCGTTGGTTGTGCATGTGTGTACTGCTATGTATTCTTATATTCATGAGCATGTGAATCCATGCCAGACCCCATGCTGGTGAAGGAACAAGTTACTTACCTGTTCTCAGCATGGGTCTGGCATGGATTCACATGCGAACCCTCCCTCCTACCCCTCTGCGGCTCTTCACTTGGTCATACTGCCACTTTGCGTGCTACCAAATGAGGATGCTGCCAGAGGCGGGGCTTAGGGAGAGGGCAGTCATTGGCACGGGGCAGTATGACCCAGAGATCAGTGATTGGTACTACTGAGAAAGACATATCAGAAACGAAACTGATAGAGATTTTTTCTTTACCGAGGATTCCCGGCCTGACGACGGGGAATATTCATGAGCATGTGAATCCATGCCAGACCCATGCTGGAGAACAACAGTTACAGGTAAGTAACTTGTTCCTTCTACTCTCATCTGAAGCACAGTGTAGTAATATACAAACAGAAAAATAGCCTTCCCAACTCATTGTAACTCCCCAGTGCTCATTCACACACCATCACAAACAGCTTCCCAATCAAACTCATGCAAACAGCACACATACATTGTACAACAGACAAAACCATGCCTTCTTTTTTTTCAACAGACCACAAAGAATGCCTATCAAAAAGCAAGTCCGTAGAAAGGAAAGCAGAAATAGAGCAAATAAAAACAAGTGTCCAAAGTAAGCATCCATCTGTAGCAGAGTTTGTAGAGAATGTTGCAACAAAACAGCTAATACAGTCGTTTAGCAAAACCAAGGCAGCTTCAACTACCGTAACTTTGCCTCCTCTATCAAAATGTGGCACGAAACAAAAAACGCTTTACAAAAAATCGGCTACCAATACTGCTAACAATGCTCCTATTAATCTTGATTTAGTAACAAGAACCCACAGTAAAAAAAGTGTTTTAGCAAAAATGTTTCGCCAGAGTCCTTCAGAATCTAATAAGAGGAGGACCAAAATCATCCTCAACCCTTAAAACCTACCGTAGAAAAGCTCTCATAGACAGTGCAATCCTTCTCAAAAGGAAGTTATTTATTTTAGTGTTAAATAGGATGAAACCACTAACAAAACTAAGTACTAAACTACAAAAGAAACTCATCAATAAATGGAATGTCAACAAAAGTAACTTCTTAAATATTTGTGGAGGTGAATGGAGTCACACAACAACCACAGAACCATATTTTAATGAAGAAGCATACAAACCAAATCAAACAAACACAATTGCCATCCATAGCAGTGGACGAGGGTATGAAAAAATCAATACCATCCCAGAACAAGAAACACTGCTTACAAAAGTATCCTCTGAAAACTCAGAATTACCTCTCCATTCGACTGAACCAGACCGTCCAGTATACAAATGGCCGTGCACGACAAATCTTTACGTCCATTCCTCAATCAGAATGTGAAAGGTAAAGACAAAATAAAAACGAAAGTTCTGCAAAATATGGATATCTGTCCAGTGCGCAAATACACAGGACTAAAAGGACATTCATTAGCCTGCATTTCAGGACCTATTTGCAAAAGTGCCTTCCATGATATCAAAAGGATATCAATACATCATTCAAATGTAAGAAATCTAGTGTATAAACTGCACTATGCTAAAAGTCTAGCATTAGAATTAGCCAATTTAAATAACACTCTTCTACATGGTACACCCAAATACCTACAAGAAGAAATCGACAGAATCCAGAGAAAATATTTTGGCAGTGAAAGCCACTTACAACATGCAAGAGTTTTGGAGAAGACTAGCAACAATTCTGCACATAGCAACCTTCTATTACACACATACAAAAAAGAAATACTAAAATTTAAAAGTACATCGCCTGAAGTACCAAACCATGTGTGTGTGTTGCCGCAGAACGTTTTACAAAAGGAACGCAAACTATAGACGTAACCTACAAAATAGAAGACAATGAAGATTCCAAATGGTTTGAATTAGCGCTCGACCTTTTAGCAGAAAACAAATAGCAAATACGTGAAGCCCTAATATGTTGCAGTTACTGCACTACAAAACTTGACTACAACCAAACTCCTTCAGGTGCTATCACAAATAATTTGGAATTGTTCCTACTACCAAAACCCCTGCAACAACTCCATTTGTATGAGAGCATCATAGTTCAAACAGTTCACCCATTTCAAGCAATAATATTCCTTCAACCAAAAACAGCAAAATTACCTCCTTCTGAAGTGATCTACTTCCCTCTGGCAGATGGGGAGCAGGTGCAAGTGGATCTAGGTCACCTGGCCTAAGTCCCACCCACCTGGTGCCTTCCTGCCTGCTGATCTTTTTCACCACTTAGCAAGCCCCGCCCACCTGATGCCTTCCTGCTTGCCGCTCTTTTTCACCACTTAGCAAGCCACGCCCACCTGGTGCCTTCCTGCTCTGTTTCCCTACTTAAGGAGCCCTCCAGCTTCTTTTCCTTTGCAGATGGGGAGCAGGTGCAAGTGGATCTAGGTCACCTGGCCTAAGCCCTGCCCACCTGGTGCCCTTCTGCCTGCCGCTCTTTTTCACCACTTAGCAAGCCCCGCCCAATTGGTGCCTTTATGCTTGCCGTTCTTTTTCACCACTTAGCAAGCCCTGTACACCTGGTGCCTTCCTGCTTCCTGCTCTTTTTCACCACTTAGCAAGCCACGCCCACCTGATGCCTTCCTGCTTGCCGCTCTGTTTCCCTACTTAAGGATCCCTCCAGCTTCTTTTCCTTTGCAGATGGGGAGTAGGTGCAAGTGGATCTAGGTCACCTGGCTTAAGCCCCGCCTAACTGGTGCCTTCCTGCTCTTTTTCACCACTTAGCAAGCCACGCCCACCTGGTGCAATGAATACAAAAAGTACAAGAAAAAGATGAGGTTTTACAATAAAGTATAACAAATCTGTTTGCAAACATGCGTGGTACAAAAGAATACTGGTTCCGACGGCGCAGAGACGTACGTTGTCTGATCAGAAACCTTGGACCACCGACTTGGTTTGTTACACTAAGTTGTGCAGAGTATGCATGGGAAGATTTACATGAGTTCCTAAGCATATCAAACAACAACAAAACCAACATAGATATATTAACACTTGGAGAACTTTGCTCTCTAGATCCAGTCAATGTGTCAAGATATTTCCATCAGCGTTTCATTGCTATGCTACACTTTATTTGTAATAAAACTGTTCCTCCCCTCGGAGAAGTGCAACACTTCTTTTGGAGAAAAGAATACGAAGCAAGAGGAGCACCACATATTCACATGCTTTTATGGATCAAAGGTGCACCTAAATTTGGTCACGACAGTGATGCCACTGTTTTGCAGTTCATCCAAAAATGTCACTTGTGAAATCCCTTCACAACGTACACATAGTGACCTGCATGGACAGATTTTACAATTTCAAAGACACACGTGGTAAATATTGTCGTCGCAAATACAAAAGCAAAGGGAAATACTACACCAAATGCCGCTTTGGTTTCCCTAGAACAGTTACGCAAACGGGTGAAGTAAACAACTTCATGTCTTCAGTTCGACATATTGTTAAAGGTAAATCACCTAAGAACACGTATTACATAAAAAGAACAAAATATATCAATGATTACAATACAATTATTGCCCTCTTATGGAATGCAAACATATATGTGCAGTACATTGCAGAACATTCCACTGCAGTTGCACGATATGTTACAGCCTACTTATGAAAATCTGAAAAAACAGCTTCAAGACCTCTGGAATGACCCATCATCAGACAAAACACTATCTCAGAAATTGTACAGCCTAGGCATAAAAATTCTCTCTCATAGAGAATGTGGAGCCTACAAAGCGGCAGATCGTTTAACCGGTACTGCTTTGTATGGCAAGTCAGACAACCTAGTATGGCTAGGTCTTGGTCCTGCTAAATCTAGAAAGAGTTCTGAAATCATGAGGACATTGAAACAATTGCCAGAAATGATCCCAACAGCCAAGGCATTTTTAAAAAACAATTTACTGTACACATACTACCCGAACAGGAGTTGCACTTTGGAAAGCATGTGTCTATACCACATAGCTCGAAACTTTGCATACAAAAATAATATAAAACCCAATGAAAGCAAAGGTAGCTATAGAGTGACAGATTATGAAGGCAGCTTATTGAAACTTACCAAACAAAGCTTAATTAATCATGTCAAATTTTCATTAAAAACTCCTCAACAGAAAGAACTATATTACATGTCTCTGCTACAACATTTTAAACCATGGAGAAAAGAGGAAGAGATACTAGATAACTATGACTGCTATGAAGATGCTTTCAAAGCAAATGAAAGCGCTATCACCGATGTGAACTTTACGCAGTACAAAGCCATGTTGCACAATGAACAGCAACACAAAAAAGAACTTCAGGCCCAATTAGATAAGGACACTTCCGACAGTAGTCTACCTTCTGTAACAGGAAGCTAAGAACCACTGGGTCAGCCACTAATAGCAAATGAGGCAGAATTAGCTATGACAAGTGTAAAACACCCTGTCACTATGTAGAAGACTTAACTGTACTACAAGCAAAACTTAACAAAGATCAGCGCACCATTTTTGAAGAAGGAACAAAACAAATTGCACATGGTGTACAACACGAAAATAAAGAATGTACCTGTCAAAATTACAAACCTATACTGCTGTACGTCAGTGGTGAAGCTGGGTCAGGAAAAACATTCTTAATCAAAATCATCAGCAAGTTCCTTCAACAATTGACAAACAACAAACTCAGCTGTTGTAACTGCCCACAACATAGGCGGTGTCACTTTACACCGATTACTACTCCTTCCAGTAGAACACCAAAACAAATTAGACTATTACAAACTTTCGGCAGAAGCTGCAATGGAACTACGCAGAGTATTAAAAAAACACATGGAAATGCTACTAATAGATGAAGTGAGCATGGTCTTCAACCTAATGTTGGCTTTGATTCACCTCAGATTGCAAGAAATACTTAAAACAAACTACGAAGAACTCTTCGCAGGGAAACACATTATCGTTTTCGGAGATCTTCTACAATTGACACCAGTGAAAGGTGAACCTATTTTAAAAACCTTAGGCCACAAACTCTGCCGTAAAACTGTTGGCAGCATAGGAAATGTCAACCTTTGGCAACATTTCCAATACAGAGAATTAACAGAAAACATGTGGCAATCTGCAGATTTCAAGTACGCCAACATTTTAAAAAGTATTAGAGTTGGTGTACTATCTCAAGAGCACAAGCAATATTGAAAAACCGGCACATTCATGTACTTTATGGTGATAACGCATGTGCTACTGATGTTATGGAGCAATTTGCGCACAAAAATGTCAATTGTATGGCCTTAATGCCAACTCTTGCAAGCTGTTTCAAATTCAATGAAACAATGTTAAAAGAAATGGAACCAATAATGGAAATTTGCGCCACAGACAATCTAGACCTACATGCTATGACACTACCCATTTTTGAGCAAGCCACAATAAGACTAAATACCTTGAAAAATTCAATCTCCAATACAGCTGGGTTGGAAAAAGTATTAAAATTATCTTTAAATTGTACAGTAATGCTTAAACGTAATCTTGACGTGGAGCAAGGGCTAGTTAATGGGGCACTGGGTACAGTTGTCTTTCAAACATACCCACGTGACAACATTCAGTTTGTTAATATTTGCTTTGACAAACTTTCAGAAGTGAGAAGGATAGGGTGCTGAATTGCTCTATTCCTTCTCTTCAAAGACATGTATGTACGTAGAGAACAATTTTCTCTAACTCTTGCATATGCAGTCACCATTCATAAATCCCAAGGTCTTACCCTAGACAAAGCATTGATAGATATAGGAAACAGTCTTTAAAGAAGGCATGATCTATGTAGCACTATCACGCTTACGTACACTTGACGGTCTATTTCTAATCAACTTTGATGCAAGTAAAGTGAACGCTGATAATCCTTGCATTTTAGAGTACAATAGAGTGCGTTCACTGTACACCCCCCCCCCCATCTGAAATCATATCCTGTACCAGAAAAAGTAAAATGTGGTAAAAGAAAACTAATTCAAACAGAAATGCAACAGAATCTGACGGCAAATCCTTCAAAGAAAACAAAAGAAGGTAAAACTTAATCAGTTACCACAAGCAAAGATGAACCTATTAGGGAAAGTAAATCGGGTACTACTTCAAAGAAGGAACAGAAACTCGGACAAAAGGACTCCGACACAGAGCTAGCTGGTCCATTCAAACTTTCAAATGAAACTGGTTTAAGTTGCAATGCAAATGTAGCAGTGAATATTCTATTTCAATTGCCACCAATTGTTAACAATATTTACTTGCACAGTACAGACCAATTGTGTTTGCAAATGTTAGTCCTTCATAGAAACGCAACAAACAATCCTGACAACACGTACAGCGTTCACAGAATAAGACAAGAATTGAACTACTGTGCTGGATCGGTGAGATTCACTATAAACTCACAGGAAGGTCCACAATAACTTCTACTGTACTTACTACAAGTACTGGAAAACAAAAAACATACCTATGAATGAAATCTTACAGATTTCATACATTTGGAAACATACATGCCCTCTCTGTAACAATGTGATACAGGAACAAATCACAAATGAGCTATTTGTGTATGTATCTATACCTAATTGTGAATCCATTCCATTTCAGCAACTTGTACAGAATACAAACCATGGCAGATTATATACTATGTGCAATTCAGATAATCGCTCAACCTTACTGATACAAAGGCATAGTAACTACATAATACTTATGCTTCTACGTTACAATGCAGATGGTACCAAAAACAACTGCAAACTGACTGGATTCACACACGGTCAAGTGTCACTTGGGAAGAAAACCTTTACAACAATAGATATAATCTACCACGCAGAAGCTACAACCAGTGCAGGTCACTACACTGCATACATTAAAAAGAAATGTGGATGGCTCGAATGTAATGATGGCACCAACACTCTAAAGCAGAGATTGCCAGCTAATCTTACAAATGCGTATTTAATCTTATTAAAGGCAAAATTTAATAAATAATGTGTACTTTAACAAAAATGGATGTAAAAGACAGGTATCTAACTGCCCAAGAATGCATAACAACCACACAGATAAATGAATACCACAGATCCGTAACAAAAAATGCACAGTTAAAGTACGCCAACAGATATCTGTTTTTAAAAATCTGCAACAAGCAAAATGACATAACATTAATCGGAAACAACAAGTAAACGCTCAAAGAAAACAAAGAAATACTTTGTAGCATAGCAAAGAAAGGGTTTTTTTAATTCAACAAGGATTTTTTCCCCCAGACCCAAGGATTTGAAAAACAAACACAGAAACTGAGCAAAATGCACAGTACACTGGTTTGTAAACTAAAAAAAAAGCAAAAATGTCTGTTATACAATGTAATAAGTCTTTATAAAATACAAACACTAATATGCTCTTTTCTTTTATCACAGAAATTAAAAAAGGATAGTTCCACCAAGTACTAAAGTCATGTAAGAAGTATATGGATTCTCAACAAAGTAAACAGTAAGTATAATTTCACACATGTCATACATATTCAAATCTATACGTCTAATCTATGGCAGTAATATGGTGCAGTGGCTGTAGGCAGGGCCTAGCGTCTTGGATGTATTACCTACACCCTGCAGCCAAGCAACCAAGACTATAGGTCCTACCCACAACCATCGCAGCATATCAAAACCATGGTGCTTATTCACTACTTATAAGTTTACTCTTGGGTGCATGGTATGCAGCCATGCACCGAAGACTGTAGGTCGTACACACAACCACCGCACCACAGCACACCCATGCTGACTTATAACCTCGCTGTTTATGACTTGAGTCTTGGGTGTATGGCCGATGGCCATGCACCCAAGACTCTCGCTCCTGGCCAGAACCACCACAGCATATCGCACCCATTGTGGCTTCTAACTTTACTGCGTATAAATTTGGTTTCGGGTGCATGGCCTTCCACCCAAGACGCTAGGTCCTCCCCATAACCACCTGAATGATGTTTCATACTACGGGTGTGCCTATAGCTGCAGTAGTTGTGGCCAGAGGCTACAGTCTTGGGTGTAAGGCCATAGATATGTGAATGTATGGGTGTGCAGTATATAAAACATAGTGACTTATAACTCCAGTGCTTATAACTTTGTTCTTGGGTGCACCAAACACTGTACGTCCTGGCCACAATTACCACAGCATATCACACCCATTGTGGTTTGTAACTACAGTACGTATAAATGTGGTCTTGGGTGCATGGCCTTTGGCCATGTACCCAAGACTGCAGGCCCTCCCCACAACCACCTGAGTGATGTTCAATACTACAGGTGTATCTGTAGCTGTGATATGCTGCAGTGGTTGTGGCCAAGGCCTAGAGTCTTAGGTTTATGTCCATAGATATTTCAATGTATGGGTGTGCAGTGACTTATAACTCCAGTGCTTATAACTTTTTTCTTCGGTACATGGCCTTTGGCCATGCACCCAAGACTCTACACACTCCCCGCAACCATCTGATCGATAAGCAATACTACAGACATATCCATTGCTGTGATATGCTGCAGTGGTTGTGGGCAGGGCCTAGAGTCTTGGAAGTATGGCCTACGGCCATGCAGCCAAGACTATAGGCCCTTACCACAACCACTGCAGCGTATTACACCCATGGTCGCTTATAAATCATTAGCACGCACATAGAATGAAACATTATAACTGTAGCATGTACTCATGTGTACCCAGGACTCTAGGCCCTGCCCACACCTACCAGATACATAATCGATTGTATGAGTGTGATGTATGAATGTGATATGCTGCAGTGGTTGTGGGCAGGGTCTACACTCTTGCGTGTATGGCCTATGGCCTGCAGCCATGCACCCAAAAGTCTACATCCTGCCCACAACCACTGCACTATATAAAACCCATGTTGGCTTATAACTTCAGTGCTTATAAGCTGCTTGTTGGGTGCATGGCCTTAGGCCATGCACCTAAGACTGTAGGCCCTCCCCACAACCACCTGATTGATGTTTGATACTACGGGTATACCTATAGCTGTGATATGCTCCAGTGGTTGTTGCCAGAGGCTAGAGTCTTGGGTGTAAGGCCATACATATTTGAATGTATGGGTGTGCAGTGTCTTATAACTCCAGTGCTTATAACTTTGTTCTTGGGTGCATGGCCTTCGTCCATGCAACCAAAACTCTAGACCCTCCCCACAACCACCTGATCGATATGCAATAGTACGGATGTATCTATAGCTGTGACATGCTGCAGTAGTTGTGGCCAGGGCCTAGCGTCTTGGGAGTATGGCCTATGGCCATGCACCGAAGACTCTAGGCCCTGGCCACAACCATTGCAGCATGTCACACCCATGGCGGCGTATAAATCAATAGCACACCCATAGAAACAAAAAAATGTAAATACGGCATGTACTCAATGTCAATGTTTTCTAACACCACGTGTGTCCTTAGAACAATTTCAAGTTTCCTGCGCACAGCACGGACTAAAGTACTATCCTTATGAGACCCCTCATTTTCTGTACTTACAAACAAGGCGGGCATAGGGAATACATCATTACCACCTACCGCCTAAACAAATACAGTATTTCACCCATCTCTTACACTCTGAACCTCCCCAACCACTCTTGACACACCAAAACAGTTACTGAAATAGCATTTCGCCGCTTGTCGCCGCTGCGCTGTCGGCGGATCCAAGATGTCGGGCGCATCCAAATCTGACGCAGAACATGGCTCACTGCAGTCAATCGGCGGAGACCTCGCACGTCCGCAGTCATGAAGCCAGCCCCTTAGCCGATCGGTATGTTGTCCGCGGAGCGAACAGGGAAGTGTGACCGCAGAGCAGACATAGATATCACTAATTTTTTTAGACCTTCATTTTGGTCATTATAAAGAAAACTACTGGACAGATTTTCACAAAAGCACGCTTTTAGGACCAAGCCGCTGCTCCTGCCGCAAATCTGGTGAAACTCCGTCCAGCGGTTTGGGCTGTAGGCGTGTGCAAAGTTTTTCCCCCATTCAGTCTATGGAAAAAAAGAAATTTTGGGTCCCCACCCCCAGACCAAACATCACCAAACTTTGCAAAAAGATTCAGAGTGGCCCAGAGTGGCAAAGTTTGGTGCTGATTCATCCAGGGGCTGTGTAATATAACACCTGTCTATATTAATTTGTAAGTGTCCTTGTTTTGTGTGCTCATTGAGGTCCTTCAGTCACCCTCGCCCCTCCTGAGGCTTAGTCTTGACCGCCTGCCATAGCTACCCTGATTGGTCTGGCTTGTCCAGAGGTTACCCTGTTCCAAGAAACTAGGCTGGCCTTCTGAACCTCTGCCCACCAGGTCAGAGTTTAGAAATCCATCTTAACACCAGCCATACCATCATTTGTTGAACTCTTCTTTCTTTTCTTGAGAACAGTATCCCACACTATTTTGTAACTTGTAAGGATTGGCAATAAGCTTTTTTTAGTGTAGGCCCTTTTGTATTTGACAAGAAGCCACTAGAACTGCTTTATTATTTGATGGTCTTATCCTGCTCGCAACTTAGATTTAGGTTTAGATTAGGCGTTTTTATCACCCAATATACAGTTTATTAAACACCCTTGATTTGTGATGACATGTCTGTCTTTACTGTTGCCACCATAAGTTCCTTACATATCCTACCGTCTCTAACAGTCCAGGTGATGAGTATCTTCACGGCCAACACCACCACTATGTTCTACATCAGGAAGCAGTGGTGCACCCGATCCCCGGTGCTCACCAAAGAAGAGCAGGATTTGTGGCGCTGAGCTTTCGGGCAGGGGATGTTCCTCGTGCCTCTCCACCTGGCAGAAGTCAAGAACTCCATCGGAGACTCCCTCAGCAGGGAACTGGACTCCTGTCATGAGTGGAAGCTTCGTGAGGCTCAGGTGGACCGCCTATTCGTCAAAGGGGGCAGGCACCGGATCAATCTTTTTGTGACGGCAACCAACTAGTGCCGGAGGTTGTCAGCAGATTCCACCTGCCGAGGAGCGTGGGGGAAGCTTCTCCTCCCTGTGGGAAGGCCTGTTTCTGTAAGAGTTTCTTCTATTCCTGCTCCTGCTACGAGACATCAACACACTCCGTGTCCCTGCAAGATGAAAATCCTCGCCCTGGCGTGACCGAGGCAGATTTGGTATCGGGACCTTAACAGCCTGTCGGCGTCGTCTCTGGTCTGGATCTTTTCACCAGAGAAGGAGGTGCAATTCTCCAAGACCTAGGATCGCTGAACCTGAGGGCTTGGCTCCTGCAGCCCTAGAGTTTGGAGGGTATCAGTTGCCTGCGGACTGCAGGAGAGGTCCTCACCAAGGCCAGGGTGTTTATCTTTAAGTGCTACGGTCACAAGTGGAAGCGTTTCGCTAGGTGTACTTCCTTGTTTCCCCTCGTTCCAGCAGCCAAACAAGTCTAATGCAGTCTCCTCCAGCGACATGGCGCTGGCCGCTCCGCTGCCGTACGTTTGCCCTCTTTGTATCCTTGGTCCTATACTTACCTGTTCCCAGCTGCTCTTTCCATCTACTGCTCTTGTTTCCCTGTTTAGATCCCCATCAGAGCCTTGGAGATCTCCTTCTGTATTGTGCATGATGATGAACTTGCAAACCATTCGGTACGCTTCCAGGTGCAGAAAGCCGACCTTCGCCTTTCCTTCCTTGTCTTCTGTTCCTTACCTATATGCTGTTTCTTTCGCGATACGGCCAGGTTTTCTCCCAGTATCTGAACTCTGCATGACGATTAGGACAAGCAGGCAGAAAGACGCTCCTACAGCCTACCCGCTCAACTAACATCCACATTTGCGGCCCCACAAAAGGCTTATCCAAAGCCCTGTAGTTCCCCATACCAGGTTTTTCTTCCCCATAGGGTTTCCTTGGGGATGCTGTATCTCCTACTTCATACTATTACAAAGACTGGGAGTGCAGTGGTCATAGGAGATTTGTCACTACTCTCCATTCTGTACCTGATCAGGTTAGTTATTTACTGTATATAGCTGTTATATCAGGCTAAAATGGTCTATCTTTGGTCTCTTGCCCAGTGTGCATAACAACGTGGTGTCCGTCTCGGAAGATTACCCCTCTCAGGATCACAGCCCCGCAGGTCCTTGCATACATGTTATCCTTGGCAAATGCCGGACTGGCGCACGCATCTATCAAGGTACATCTCGTGGCATTTCTCCCGCTACACCAGGTCTCCAGGACGATCGTCACACTGACTAATCAAGGAAATTCTCAAAGGTCTTTTTCGATCTTTCCTGCCGGTGAAGGCTCCGGCCCTGGCGTGGGAACTCACTTGCTTCTGACAATGCTCCCAGGACCCCTTCGAGCCTAGGCATCGGGCCACTCTCAAGTTCCTCTCGTGGAAAACTGCTTTCCTTGGGGCCATCACCTCTGCCAGAAGGGTAGGTGAGATCCAGGCCCTATCCTGCAAGCAACGATATCCGACTGACTTTCCACAAATCAATGATGGTGCTGGGTATGCACCCCTCCTTCATGCCGAAGGTTCAGTCAGAATTCCACCTAACCGAGGCTTTGGTGTTACCTGTTTTTTTCCCCGAAACCTTTGTCGCCAGTGGGAAGGGCCTTGCACTCTGTGGATGTTGCTCGTGCCCTGAAGTTCTACGTGACGCGCACAAAGCTTTCGGAAGACTTCCATGGTTTGTGAGCTTTGGTCCTGGGAATCATAAGAAGGACTTGTCCAAGGCTTCCATTTTAAAGTGGCTCTCCGGTTGCATCACGCACTGTCATCGGTTGGCGAACAGACTTCTGCCCGGCCATCCGAGAGCCCACTCGACTGAAGCCATCGCTGCAACAATGTTGTTCCTGTCTGGTGTGTCCCTGCTGGACATCTGCAGGGCTGCTACGTGGAGGTCCACACACACCTTCACAAAGTTCTACTGCGTTGACAGGGATTGCAGGGAGGATTCCAGAGTCGGCCAGGCAGTGCTACGCAACCTGTTCGCTTGAGGCGAGTCTGTTCCAGGGGTAAGTGTTGATTACTTCTGTTGAGCCTTGCCACCTCTGTTGGTGTGTAATGTGTACTGCTGTGTATTCGTGTGTAGTCATTATTCATGAGCATGTGAATCCATGCCAGACCCCATGCTGGAGAAGGTTTAAGTTATTTACCTGTAACTATTGTACTCTTACGTCCCGTCCCCTTTCCTCCGTACTGTACGGGCGTCCCTTCCAAGCGACGGGAGGTAGAACCTTTTCCCCCAGAAAAAACCTTCTTCCCCTTTAGATTTAGAGGCGCGCAGGGGTGTGGCCCAGGGAGCATGCGCTGCCCTGACTCTGCCCTCCGGTGCCACACCTCAGTCCCCTTTTCCACATCGACGGAAACGGACCCAATTCACCAGTGCTCCTGTGTTTGGCAGCGGCCATGTAATTTCACGCATGGATACTTCTTCTGTGTCTTCTTTTTTTGTCCTTTTGTCATTCAGGTACTCGGTCCTCAGGCGTCACGCTCCTCCCCGACGCATGTCGACTTCTACAGGGTTCATCAGGTGTCCAGCCTGCAACAGGCTATTCCCAACTTCACACCACCATGCCCTCTGCCAACGTTGCCTTGGCCCAGACCACATTGGCAAACTTGCTCAGCGTATGACTCGCTGTCCTCGAAAGCGCTGAAGAACAGACTAGCCAGGTGGAGGGAGCTCTTCCTGTAGTCGCCTCCAGAGGACCTCAAGAACTTCGTGAAACATTAGACCAGACACAAGGTAGGGCCAATATTCTCCATTGACCACCGCAAAGGAGACTCCTTCCCAGGGACTGTCCCGCGCGGGAGGGACCGGTCAGATCCTTCTACCAGCATGTGCACCGAGGCTGCTGCAGCTACCGGCCTCTGGCCCGAGGGATCCTCTGATCCTCCTGGTGAGTGTTGAGGGACCGGAAGGTTCTTTCACCGGGTCTTCACCTGAGGGGCTCCGCCCTTGTACCCGGCCCCATGGCCGAGGGGCTATGCCCTAATATTGGCAATACGTCTGAGGGGGCACCTAAACCCAGCTCTCCCGACCCCTGGGTCGAGGGTGTCACACCTACCGGGCCTAGGCCCGAGGATCAGGGTAGGCCTTGTGATCCACACGCAAGAGTCTGGGACAATGCCGGGCCTAGCGGGCTGAGCAACACGTGGCAGGCAGCTCGACAAAATGGCCGCTGCTCCAGACATAGGCACCCGTCCGACACCATTCCAGGAATATGGAGAAGAACGAGTGTCAAGGTGGGACTGGCCTCAACCAGGTATGTGGCCTACAGTCTACCCCTCTTTTGCACAGGGCAGCTTTCCTTTGCGTCCATATGGACAAGGTAAGCAGCGGCTCCAGCAGCCCTGCTACCCTGTCAGCACCCCCTGCCACCTCCTTGGCCAGTGAAGAGGTCCTCTTCGATAACCCCCATCCGAGGTAACTTCATGAGGCCGAGGAACTTATCATCAAAGACGCCATCAGGGAAGAACTACTACTCATCCTCCTCCACAGGATCTCCCAGATCCACAGGATATGGATGAGGAGGAGGATCCTGACACGCCACCCTCAGCTAGGGCCTTCCACGAACGCCTTGATTGGCTGACAGAGTATCTGGGCCTGCCCTAGACTGAGGTTGAGCAGCCGGCTGAGGAGGTCCTGGCTGAAGTCCTCACGTCACGCCCCTCTGCCAAAACGGGGATTCCTAGGCAAACTGATGTAGTCTCCCTGGCCAAGGGTTGGCTCAAGCCCAACTCTGACCAGTTGGACAGTTGATGCCTGGACGACAAGTACAGGCAGATGGAGGGGGATACACTCTTGCTCTCGGCCCATCCTCAGCCGCACTCCTCGGTGAACGCTGCAGCATCACTGTACTCAAAGCCTCAGTCCTCAGCCTCTTCCTCTGCAGCGCTGCTAGGCAAGGAGAAGATCTTGGAGGCGTATGGCAAGAAACTGTATTCCAACGCATCCTTGCATCTTCGTCAGGCCAACGCAGATGCCTTGCTGGCTGCCGCCAACCAAACATTATGGGGGGAAATTGCAGACTTCCTTCCAGAACTCCCTGCCCATAACCAATCATACACAGTGGCTCATAAGGACCCCCCTGGCCGTGCCATCTGCATTCAGGACAGCCTGGCTCCGGGCAACAAAATTCAACCCGGATGTCAAGGAACGCATATTAGATCTACCGTTCGAGGGGGGGTGGTCCTCTTCGACTCTTCCACGGACGGAGAGCTGGATAACGAGAAAAACTGCTCACAAACGGCCAAGTCTTTATCTATCCTCACAAAGACCACACACAAATCTTACACCCAATCTCAGCAGCGCTCAGAAGGGTTGTGCGTACAGAGGGTTCTGTGGCTTCAGGAACGTAGATCCAGGCTGCCGGACCACTCGCTGTCACAAAAGCGGCGCAAGCAACAAAAGGGGGAGGGGGTGTTAGGGAGAATTCTCCTTCTAGGGCTAATATCCCTCACCTAGTGAGTCCCCCAGCAGCTTTGCTCGATTTCTGGAGTTTATTTTTTCCACCTGGTAAGAGTGTACATCCTTTTTCCACTCTTACATGTGTTTTGGCCTATGTGTTACTCATTGCGTGATCTTGGGCACTGGAGCACACCACTCAGTGCCCCTGTTGTTGTATGGGTTACACAGCACCTTTAGTGTAGTAACCCAGGGTTGTCTTTTAGACTTCCCTCTGACTCCATTTCGCTGGGGCTGACTCCTGTCCCCCAGAGAAATGTAAAGTTGCCATTTACTTTACATAGTCATTTTTACCAGAGACCAGTACACCCCATCTTACATGGAGTACTGGAAAGGGCTAATCTGTACCCCTTTTCTGTCTGTACCTCCCTGAGCATTGTTTTGCTCTTTTAACATTTAGACTTGGCTGGTGGCAGTGGCATCTACCCTAACTTTTCTACCGCGATTATATTAGATAAACGTGGTACTGTTCTTTGCTATTATATTAGCCTCAAACATAAACCCGCTTGACCAAATCGTCTTTCTTTTGGCTCTGGTTGGGTTTGTTCGCCATTTCTTTTTGTTAAAGTCCTTCTTTTTTTTTACTTTGCGCAGCAAACTAGGTTCGCCTTCTTTGTTCGTCTTTTGGCTGGCTTCTGCAGAGAAGCCCTCCTCTTGGCGCCTGGGTGTCTAGGTAGACTGAATGTGGGGAAGGGGTGTAGACACCACCTGCGCAGTGTATCCTAGGAAACCCAAGTCGCACTTTGCCATGATTGGCTGAGGTGGTTGTCCCGGCTGGACAACCCCCCTGCTGCGTGATTGGCAGCCAGGCTCTGTGAATGGGGGTTTTTGCGCATAAAAGGCAGGTCTCTTGGGCTAGAAGTCAGTCGCCTCTGGAACTACAAGGAATCGAAGAGAAGTGGAGAGAACGACGGCTGCTGCAACTACCCTGTCCCGGTGAAGCCCTGCTGCAGTCCTGAGCGATCTTCCCTTCGACGACTAAGAGAAGATCCAGCCCGGAGTCTTCTTCCCTTGAGCTTGGTGGGGATAACCAGCTCATCTTCAGCCAGAGATCTCTGGTGTGGTCGAAATTGCTGCACACTGCTGTAGTGGTCCGGATAGCCACCTGCTGAGCCTCTCCTGTTTTTAAGGAGCACATTTTGCGTTGTCACTGCTGTCTGCTTCATCCCTGTGTGGTGCAGACCCCCTTCAGACGTCGTCCTTCACAATGAAGCTCCAGGAATCGTGGCTCTTCGGGAAACCAACAGGAACAACTGCCAGTGCACCAGCTGCATCGTGGGAATAAGGTACTGTGTTCTACTCGAGGAGACTAGGTGAATCCCTTTTGTTCATCCTCAAGGCTCGTCCTCGTCTTCCCTCCTTCTTATAACTTTTGCTTCCGAACATTGACAATATTCAAGTACTTTTTGGCTACACGGAATCGTGAACTGTAACTGTGTGATCTTCGCCACAGGTCTCCGGTGTCACCTAAACCTGGCTCCGACCCTTTGACTTTTGAACTCCTGTTTCTGAGTGTTTCTCGATACTGTCTGCCTAACCTAAATATTGCCTGTGATTTTTGCCCCCAACTCCCTCTGGGTATCTCAGGTGCTAAGTGTGTTTTTGCCCCGGTAGCATTTCATGTCACGGATACGCGTTTATTTAGTAGACCGAACGGTCAAAAAGTGATCGCAACCGTATCCACGGTATCGTGTTTTGTTCATAACACCGGTTCATTCAACCACTGGGTACTTACCTTGAGACTTACTGTACAAAGTGAATTGGTTAGTTGTAGTATATTTAAGGTGTGGTTTTGTTTAAAGTTTAAAATAGGTGTTGTGTTTATAACTGATGGTTTAAAAATAAATGCACTTATATTTTTTACCTGAAACCTTGAGTCAGTGTTTGCTTGAGTCAAAGTAATTGTGGTCCCTTTGTGTAATCTCTGCTACTGCTCATATACTCTTGAGATAAGCCTGGCTGCTCTGCTACTGCTACCACTATAACTTATTAGTACAGGTTTGTACCAAAGGTAAAACTTGTATTGTCACCTGTGGTCGTAATCGGGTGTAGTGGTCCCTAAGGGGCACTGCACAGGATTCTGCCTAACGGGAGGAGTAAGGGCTTTTTTCAGTACCCCTTCTCCACGACAGCATCCGAGGGAAAGAAGGCATGACATGCCGCCCTTCGGGTCCACGTGTCTCCGGTAGGGGGCAGGCTTAACCCCCATGCACATTTCCGGCACCAGAATTTCGCGGACCCCTGGATCCTCTCTGTAGTATCCACGGGTACTGCCTCCCTATCCCAGCCTCTCCGCCCCTCCTCCCCTCCCCGCCCCTCCCACAAGTTGGGATTTGGCTGAGTTACGGTCGCTCGTAGAGAGCCAGGCAGTGGAGGAAGTCTCAGCCTCCCAGCGAGGCTTTGTCTTTTACTCCAGGATTTTTGTCATTTGGACGAAGAACCAGACGGGCCTGAGAGTTGTGTTGGACCTTTCCACTCCTTACCCCTGCAGAAATTCAAGATGGTTACGCAAGCCTTTATAGCTGAGACATTGGACAGAGAGACTGGATGTGCTCCCTGGACCTGAAGGACGCGTACCTGTAGGTCCCGATTTGGCAGCCCCATCGCCCTTTCCTCCGGTTCAGGGTCATGGGCTATCATTTTCAGTACAAGGCCCTTCCGTTTGGCCTCACTCGCCCACAGGGTCTTCACCAGACTCATGAATGCAGTGGCGGCCCTCCTCAGAGCGCATGGCCTCCACATTTACCCATACCTCGACGACTGGCTCGTCAGGGCTACATCTCCGTAAACGGTTCACCATTCTTCCCATGCCCTTATGAACACTCTGCACGATCTGGGCTTTTCGCTCAACCTCAAGAAGTCTCGGCTGCAACCCACACAGACTGACATTTTTGGGCCTCATCTGGGACACTGGCTCCCAGAAGGTATTTCCTTCGGAGGACAAGATCTCGGCTATCAAGAAGGCGTCCACCCATTTCCTCAGCAGAGAAGTGACATCGGCATGGTGGTACCAACATCTCCTGGGTCTAATGGCAGCGGCCTATTAGCCGTCCTGCACACAAGACTACGGATGAGGAAGATTCAGCTGCCCTTCGCGGCCTCATGCAATCAAGAACGGGACTCTCAATCCGAGCTGGTCAATGTTCCTCCATCTCTCTACCTGGACCTAACTTGGTGGTCCAGAGACAACCTACGGATAGCCAAGCCCTTCCGTCCGCCAGCTCGGCAGGCCATCGTCACCACGGATTCCTCGCTCGGGGCTGGGGAGCCAGAAGAATACCACATCAGTTGGCTAGATCTGAACGCCATCTGGCTGGCGCTCAGGGCCTTCCTAACACTTCTCAGGGGCAAGGCTGTCCTCATCCAGACGGACATCTCGACCAGCATGTATTATGTCAACAAGCAAGCAGGCACCAGATCCCCTCTGTGCAGACTGTCGGTCAGCATGTGGGAGTGGGCCCTGGAAAATGACATTTACCTCACGGCAGTCCACCTCCCGGGGGAATCCAACCTGGAAGCTGTCAGGCTCAGCAGGCTGGGTGCGGACAATTACGAGTGGCAGCTAAACAAACTCGTTGTTCAGGAGATCTTCGTCAGGTGGGGTCAGCCCCAGGTGGATCTCTTTGCCACTTGGCACAAAAAGAAGTGTCCCCAGTTCGCATCCTGGCAAGGACAAGGCCCCAGCTCTCTGGGAGACGCATTTCACCTCCAGTGGACCGGAATGATTCACAGGGTAATTTGCAAGATCAAGGAGTCTCTCATTCTAATATCTACATGGTGGCCAGCCAGGCCATGGTTTTCGGAGCTCCTCAGTCTCTCGGAAGTGCCCCTGATTCACCTCCCGACGGGCCTAGCACATCTTGAACAGCAGGGAGGCAGGGTCATCCACCCGGCGCATGGGAAACTATCCCTCACAGCGTGGTACCTGAGCAGGTAACGCTTCGGCACCTCAGCCTCTCACAGGCCAATCTAGAGATCATAAAGGGTTCCAGGAGCAAGACTACCAGGGCCCAGTACAAGAGCAAATGGACCAGATTCTGCCACTGGGCAGACTCCAGGGGAATCGACCACCTGGCTTGCACCTTGGACGACGTGCTCTCCTTCTCGGCGCACCTTGCTGACTCGGGCATACAGGTAGACACCTGCCGCACACATCTAGCAGCCATTGGAGCTTACAGGAACTCGGAGGAAGGCATCATCATCTTCTTCTCCTCCAAACCCATCGTCAAACCTCTGACTGGGCTTGCAAGGCTCTACCCGCCCGCCCGTGTGGGGCCTTAACATAGTCTTGGGCGCCCTGGCGCACAAACCATTCGAGCCAATGGCGTCCGTGGACATCGGGCTAGTGACCATCAAGCCGGCTTTAATAGTCTGCCTCACCCCGTCTCGTAGAGTCGGCGAAATTCAGGCGCTGGTCACCTCGGAACCATATACTATCTTTTACAAGGACAAAGTAGTCCTGCAGACTCACCCAGCATTTCTGCCCAAGGTCCCGTCTGCTTTCTACTTGACCGAGGAAATGGTCCTTCCTACATTTTTTCCCGATCCCAAGATCGAAGCACAGAGTGCTGCACTGCCTGGATGTCAGGCGTGCCCTAAAACAAGAGCTAAATAAATGGTGGGAAATTAAAACCTTAAAAATGTACCTGGAAGTAAATAGAATTCCTAGAGGCCTCCGTATATGTATCTTACCCCCATTCGAAGAAGATGATATAATGGCATTTAATGATTGGGTTGATTTATTGAATACATCAAAAGAAATGATGATAAAACTAATAAATCAAGCAGCAATGGCACATGAGAGGATTATGAAAGATATTGACACTAAAGAAGTAATTAAGAATTTGGAATGCCCAGAAATAACATTCAAGAATTACCAAATTTTAGATGAATTTCTCAGCAACTATAAAAAGGAGCTCAAAATCAAAAAACAAAACATTTATAAGAGATGAGGAAGATTACAACAAAAACAGGATCTTTACATTTCAAAGAAAATATGATGCCAACGCTAAACAACAATATAAGAAAAAGAGTGCAACACCTAGAAGTTTTGCTTCAACACCGTCCTCTTCAGATGTTGAAACCTCTAGTGACAAGGAAACACCGGAGGTAGAATCGACTCCGGTACCAAGATTACCGATTGTAGACAATACAGCAAAAGAAGATCGAAGTACTGAGCCCAGGACTTGTCCTTTTTTAGAAGAGGTTTTACGGTACAGGAAAACTCCCCGAATAAATTCTACAAATCTTCGTGGAGTGCCGCAAAAGCAACTTCCAGGTATTTCCCTCTCCAACGCCCCAGTGGTAAGAGCGGAGGAAGTAAAAAACGAAAATCAAGGAGTGGAAACAAGAGCCAAAAAACAATGGAAGAGAAGGTGAATCTAATCATAAACTTATCAGAATTTACAGTTACTCCGGCACTAATCACAGCACTCGGCAAAGGATTAACTTTCAGTCCAACATATATAGGCGACTATTTCCAAACTCAACTAGCCCTCTTTAAATTTTGTAGAAAGTTAAAACTTAAAAAATTCTTTGAGGAAACAACAAAGATTAAAGAAAGACAACTGATACCGATTCCATCTATCCTTACAGAAACAATGGTAGAGGATACAGTAGATTTACTGAACATTGAAGATGATCAAGCCTATACTATGGAAACTTTTTTACAAGAACAAGGGATACTAAATTGTTTATCTGAGGAGACCAGCATTAAACCAAAATCCACATTTACACCGGTATTCTCACCCGAAAATGCAATAGAAATGTTTCAAAAAACTGTGAGAAAATCAGAAAACTACTTGAGTGGAAACCGAACCAAAACGCAAAGCAACTTGACTCAAAGAAAAATTTGCAATAAAGGAACTAGCAGCAGATACATCAGTAATAACAAAGGCGGCTGATAAAGGAGGAAAAATTGTTCTTATGAATAGAACAGATTATATAAATGAAGGTTTGAAACATTTAAATATGGTTGACTGTTATGAAGAATTGAAAAACAATCCGTTACAACAATTGGAAACAGAATGGAATGATAAAATTAAAAATGGGTATGAATTGAGTCTACTTAGTGAAAAGGAATATTATGGTCTACTCACCAAGAACTCAATTCTAGCGACAATCTATTTTTTACCCAAAGTACATAAAGCATTTACAAACTTTCCACCACTACGACCAATTATTAATGGAATCGGATCAATTACGGAGAATACTTCTCAATATATTGACACACATCTTCAACCACTGACTACCAACCTTACTTCATTTGAGAAGGACTCAAACATATTATTCAACAGGTTAATCAGATCCCATGGGAAGAAAACTATCTGTTACTCTGGACGTAGTTCAACTCTATACAAGTATTCAACACAATATAGGAATTGAAAGTACATCATTTTTTTTTTAAAACAAGATTGATTTCTTATCAGCAACAAAATCAAATGATATTGGAAATGCTTCATTTTTGTTTGAACAATAACATTTTTATTTTCAACAGTACCTTATATAAGCAACGTCAGGGTACAGCGATGGGATCAAAGTTTGCACCATCTTATGCAAATCTCTTCATGGGTTTCTTTGAAATTCAACATGCATTGAAACATCCACTCTTCAATAACAATGTCAAATTTTGGGGCCGTTTTATAGATGACGTATTGCTCATCTGGGAAGGCAATACTACAGATTTGGAAATCTATGTAACCTATCTTAACAACTATAACCTTTCCTTCACTAAATCGGTGAGTGCGGTCAAGATAGAATTCTTGGACCTGGAACTTTCTGTGGAAAACTCACAGATTCAACTAAATTGTTCACTAAACCATCAGCAGGAAACAGTCTCCTATATGCAACTTCATACCATCCAAGACATACAGTACAAAATATACCGTTTGGGGAGATCCTAAGAGTTGAGTGAAATTGCAGCACCACTTTCACCTTTCAGGAAAATTTGAAGTCAACAATTTTGAAATTTAGACAGAGGTTATGGCATTAAAAATATCAAAACTGCCATAAAAAAAGCAGAAAATATTTCGAGAGAATCTCTACTTATGGATAAACCAAAAATATTGGACGCAAGATACAATTCATTACAACATACAGTACAGAAGCAAGAAAAATAAAGAAAATACTATCAGAAAATTGGAATATTCTTCTAACAGATTCAAGTATGATAAACCATGTGGATGAAATAGCCAGCATATGCTTCAGAAAAGCTCCAACTATAAGAAATTTAGTCAGTCCTAGTTTCATGAAACCGTTACCAGATAACAGAAAAATATTCTTTCAATCATTGATGAATGGCACTCAGAAGTGTGGACATTGTAAACTATGCCCGTTTTGATGTACAGGTAAGAAGGAGATTCTATTACCAAATGGTGAGACCAAGAAAATCGAACGACTTATCAATTGCAATTCAACATATGTGATTTATGGACTAGAATGCAATTGTAAAAGACTGTACATTGGACGCCCGATACGGAAGTTGAAAGTTAGGATGTTTGAACATTTGAGAGCGATACAAAATAAAGATTTGAGATCCCCCATAGCAGTTCATATCTTGGAAAATCATCCAATGTTGGATATCACATCTTTGAACATTTTTGGCTTGGAGAAAATGTCTTTACCACCAAGAGGAGGAAATAAGGAAGACATCCTGAGAAAGCAGGAATGCAAATGGATATGCATTATGGACACATGTACAACTGGTTTGAATACGTATACTGAGATGTACAATTGGCTTTGATTTAACATATTTTTAAATGTACAACAGTCTTGATTTATCATTTTGAAAAAGAGATATATAATTTGCTTAGTTTTAATTTTGAAAAAGTGATCTATGACGATCTATAGTCAAGATAACGCCAACTCAGTAATTGATGATGGCTACAATGTGTTCTTTAACTGTGGTTAAATCTGGATTTAAAAATAAGGAACAAACACCTTAGTTTTGAATATAATATTTATACTCCGAACTAGCAAATTCTTAGATAATAGGAGTAAAACCTAGTTAATCTAATTTGGCAAGGAGGAAGAACGGTTTGTTTATAAGGAAATAACATAATAACATAATAACATAATACTTTATACCTCAGCAGTAACTAGTAATCTATAACAAATCGTTTGAATATTTAAAGGATTAATATGCAAAAAATGCAAATAACAAACCAAAATGGCCGCCAAGCGCGAGGGCACGCGATGACGTCCTCACGCTGCGATTGGTATCGTGGAGCGTGACGTGATGACGTCATCGCGACCCGCGCATATAGTAAAAATAGAACGCGAAGACACAGAGGAGCTGCGAAGTATTCAGCAGCACTCTGTTGAGTAACAGGTACCAGGAAAGACGAATCTTTGCAGAAACCAAAGGTAAGAGCATTTAGCCCAGTACAGTATTAGGAGATATTGATGGTGGTAATTTTAATTTAAACCCCAAAGCCATTATTGAATCAGTATAAGATTAAGGACAATTCTAAAAATAAATTAAGCCTTCTTTGTCCTTTCAGAACAAGAAATGAGTCAGTAACAGAGAGCGGATTTCAGCAAAATATCTTGTATTAAGGAACAGCCAATAGAAATAAAGATTGTATCACACAACTAACTTGGATAAAGTGGAATTACCATTAATAAGGTTTATTTGAAGGATCTATTTAGGTGAGTAAAGTAAGCACTATACATTGATTTTGGTATAAGCAAAATTATTTGTGAAACACAAGGATGACAATGGTCCTATTCTTTTCTTTTTTCATCCCATTAAATAGTTTTTTTTGATCTACTCTCCTGAAGAACCATTGTAAAGCGATGGGGAAACACATGTAGAGAGTGAAAAATAGTCATTGGAAATTAAGAAGTTCTTTTTGTTTACTAAATCACCAAGCAAGTGTGAGATGAACATTTGGATAATACATGCACACAAGTGATAATAACTTGTGGAACTGAAATGAACATTTGGATAATCAATTCACAAATGTGATGATAGCATGTGGGATTTGAAATAAACAGCACAACAGAAATACAGCATTGGAATGTGGAAATTATTTTTTTAATTTGGTCTTTATTATATTCTTGAATACTCACCGAACTTAACTCAACTAATTAACTTGTCGCATTGGAGTAAAAATATATATCTCACATCTTTTTTGTTTTAAAAGTGCCCTAAAATTATACTTGGACAGGACCAGGGGTTTCCGCAAATCGGACGCCCTGTTTGTCACTTTCAGAGGATCAAGCCCAGGCGATCAAGCTCTCTGCCATCAAATAAACATATGAGGGCCAGCACAAGCCGCTCCCGTCCAACATGCATGCCCACGCAGTCAGGGCCAAGGCAACGGCCATCGCATTCCAGCGCCATGTCCCTTGGCAAGTCATAAGCAGGGCGGCCACGTGGGCGTCTCCCTCTGCTTTCTGCAAGCATTACTGTTTGGATGCCGGCTGTAGATCTGATGCAGCTTTCGGAGAGGCGGTTCTCAGGAACCTATTTGCTTAAGGAGGGTCTCCTCTCCAACCTGGGGCTACAGTCAGTTGTAATCGCCCATACAGTATGGTGGAAAGGGGACGGGACGTAAGAGTAATTATAAGTTACCGTAGTGACTAACTTACTCTTAGTCCATAGTCCCCTTTCCTCTATACATCGCACCAACCTTCCCCCTAATAATACTGGTGTTATTAGGCAATGTTAAATCTATTGTCGAAACTTCAATGGGGACTGAGGTGTGGCGCCGGAGAGCAGAGTCAGGGCAGCGCATGCTCCCTGGGATGCACCCCTGAGAAGGTTTTTTCTGGTGAAAAAGATTGTCTCCCGTCCCTTGGAAGGGACGCCCGTACAGTATGGAGGAAAGGGCACTATGGACTAAGAGTACGTTAGTCACTATGCTGAGTAACTTATTTCTCCAGCATGGGTCTGGCATGAATTCACATGCAAATCTTCCCTCCGTCCCCTCTGCGTCTCTTCTGGATCATTCTGCCTCTTTACGTGCTTACGAAATCTGAAGATGGCTGCCAGAGGAGGGGCTTAGGGAGAGTACTGTCATTGGATGGGGGCAGTATGACCCAGAGGACCGTGATTGGTTAGGGGAGAAATACAGTTTTTAAGTGAAAGTGAGAGGTTTATTTTTCTTTTTTTTTTTTTTTTCTTTTACCGAGGTTTCCCAGCCTGACGGGGAATATTCATGAGCATGTGAGTCCATGCCAGAGCCATGCTGGAGAACAATAGTTACAGGTAAGTAACTTAAACCTTTCTTCATATATTTTATTTATTGATAGTGCCCAGACCCGGAGGTATCGCAGCGCTAGAGAGGTTACAATACAGGTAGCAGAGTTACTGTATTGGTTACAAGCAGTAAGATTCTGGTGAAGTCATTGAAATATTTGTATCAGCATGACAGTTTTGTTGACAGCCGAAACATTTGTGGTGAAGTCGTCCAGTGGGTCCAGGGGTATTTATTAAAAAGTGCTGTTTTTTCTTGTTTGTGAAAGATTGGGTAGGAGGGCTCCTCTTCGAAACAGGATGGTAGGGTGTTCCATAGAGTGGGAGCAATGACTGTGAAGCTACACCCACTAGCTCTTTTTCTGTCTCATCTGTGGGTGATTAGTGAGGAGGAGTAATATCGCCTGCTGCATATGTAAGGCTTTTTTGTGATGGGAGAGATAAAGGGGGCAGTGTTGTGAAGACAGCGTTGAGTGATGGACAGGATTTTGAACTCCATGCATGCCTTAATTGGTAGCCAGTGCGCTTCTTGTCTCGCTAGTGAAATGTGAACTGAACGTTTCAGGCCCAATCTGCCCTGAACCTTCACAAAAAACTACAACTGACCAAAATAATTCCCTACAGGAATTATTTTAGTCAGTTGTAGTTTTTTGCGAAGTTCCTGCATTGCATTAATCCAATTTACTTCCAATGATGGCCCTGACTAGAGTGAGGCAGTTGCTGGTGGTAAGGAATTTTCTGGAAAGGTTGAGTATGCAGTGGTCAAGGCAACCGCCTTGACATGTTTCTTCAAGTTTATCTCTGAATCGAGATAAACTACACGTGTTTTGACATAGGTTGATACATGGGTGGTGATCCCATCAATGCAGAAAGAGGCAAAGGCAGAGTCTAGGTGTTTGAGAAGATGCAGAGAGCCGACTATGAGGAGCTCTCTTCTCATTCAGGCAGAGATTGTTTTGGGCTATTCAGGCATTGATGAGGCTATAGATATGATTAATATTGGCTGAGTCAAGTTTGTGGTTACCGGTGAGTTTGAGGAGGACCTGCATATCGTCATCAAAGTTTGTTTATGCAATGTTTAGGCTATCTAGGTTGTCGAAGAGAGGCTTTGTGTACGTGTTGTACAGTGTACCTGAGAGGCAAGATCCTTGCTGGAAACCATAGTAGACCGGGATGGGGTCAACTGATTCATCCCCAGTGAAGACCCTGGAGTATCGTCCATTCAGGAAGGACTTGATCCAATTAGCTGCTTCAGAGGATAGGATCAGGTGGTCCAGATCAAAGGCTGCCCAGAGGTCGAGAAAGAGGATGGCGAGATCCCCCGCACCGCGTATGTGATCGAGCTGAATCTTAAAGGGATAGTGTGGTCAAAAATATTCTTGTCCAGATCGTTCGGGCTTGTGATTTTCAACATACAGTGATCGGTTGTAAAAAATGTTCCTATGCATCTTACCTAAGTTTTCCTCACTTTTACACATGTAAAAACAAGGAGTTGGATGTGGCCATCTTGTGCTAATCTGATCCGCTGCTGCATTGCACTAAGGTCGAGTGCCCCTGCGGCATTAAATAATATCCCCCGCCCATCAAGCCGACATCACTATTCCAAATTATATGCTCCACCGATTTTCATGACTTTAGTGGGCAGCATATCCAAACGCACCCAGTCATCACCCACATAATAACGTCATTTGAGGCAGAACATGGAAGATGAACACACTCTCACAGCGCGCCCCTGATCGAATTTGCTACCAATAATTTTACAGAAAACATCATTAATCTGCAGTTTCGCAAGTGCTTTTATTCATCAAAGAATTCTCCAAAAACCACATTGAGATCCACTGATTGCGATGCACCACCAATAGTTGTGTCCTTATGCTCGTGTGGCAAAAGTTTAAAATGATACATATGGTGTTCTTTTCGGGAGAAGATGTGGTTTCGACACATCATATTCTTGCTACACTGTAAACGATGACCAGTTGCTCCTTGTCGCTGGTACCGCCAAAGGGCATATCGGTCCCGGTCTATCGTCCGACATGATGGTGATGCTGAACAATGCGGTTAGGCGTATCTGCCATTGCTGGTTGAAAAATCCATACCATGGCAGCTGGAAACTATGGCATTCGCAGAACGGTACAATATATCTGTGTAGTATCCGTTCTTCTAATTTATGTTGTAACTCTGCACTGGATGAAACGGATTAATGAACGCAAACCACACACAATGAACACACACAGACAACGTGGGGGACTATTTTAGACTAAGATGTGCATGAAAGGTTAGCGCTGAGAAGTCGGTATAGCGTCCAAAGGTATGGCTAAAGTGACTCAGAAATGGGACAACAGACAGATGGCATTGTAACAAAACTGGGAATATTATCTATAGAAAAGCGAATCAATTACCCTTGGAAAATGTTCTGACCCCGGCACTTTCAATAATGCAACCTTGATTGCACTCCCTGATATTTCATGGGATGAAGTAGTTTAGATATCACTAGCCTGCATGCAGGTTGTGCTTTTGTCTCGTCTGAGTAATTGTCACAATATGCTCCAACGAACAACCCATAACAATGTCAATAATCAATACAGGCCAAAAATCCCAACCTTTGCTCATTCCGACTTAACCAAAACACCAATAACAATTAGACTTATAAATAAACAGCAAGTTACGCACTCGGTATTTTAAATATGGTGCAGCGTATTCTGCCCACTCTTTACATCAAAATGCCATTTTAGCATGTCGCTAAATTCTCCAATATGCAAAAAGAACAATTTCCCCTTTCTTCATTGCAAAAATATTATGTATAGTTCAATTTACATTGTGTGGTTGTTCCATTCTCTTGGCGTAATGCGCAGTGTCCGCTCTGAACATTGGTCTGCATAAATTGAAACTAAATGTTCCAATGTCCACTTTCATAATAGTAAATGTCATTTTTGCAGGTATTCCACAGCTTCTGTCCTTATAGCCTGGGGATTGCTTCCTTCGATCCATGGTCACATAACAATTGAAGCTTGTTTTCAGCGCTTACGTTTGGTAGGTTTTGTTTTTGTGAATGAATGCCATAATATTAAAACATACCGGAGAAGATGCTGCAGTGTGAACTGATACATTTCTTCTTTCCCCACAAGCATTATCCCACGAAGTGACCTTCACTCCATGGAGCACTGAGCACAGCAGGTGCACATGTCATGAACTACAGAACATGCCCCTTTTGGACTTCCTGGTCCTTGTCTTAACGGGGCTTACGCTCCCTTGTACTTCCAACATGGCCGTCCACTGTGAAACACCTTCCTCGCTCTATACCTTGGACGTAGCGTGTTCTATTTATAGACCGCGGCTCCGCGCGTCTCAATGCTATTGCGAAGTAGCGACCAGACGTGTGCTCCGTAGCTCGCTGTATTGTTTCCCTTGCTTCTTCCAGCCTACCCCATTCCTAGTCCCTTTCCTTCCTTTCTTGATTCCTGGACTCGTGTGCTAGTAGCGCACTCTGTTAATTTCCCGGATTCCTGGATCCTTGCATCCCGGAGCTTTGAACGCACGCTGGAGTCGGAAGATACTCGTGCAGCCTTATTCAAATCAGTCCGCAAGAAGGCATCGATCAAGAAATCCAGCAAAGATCGAACTCAGATGAGAAGGGGGGAACTCCTTGACAGTTTGAGACGCCAACCGACTGAACTCGATATGGACATGGAAGCAGCCATCCTGGACCTGATGCGTGCATGCAAGAGCTATCAACCGAGGTGCAGAATCTAAAGGCGGAAAACGGCGCTCTCAAACAATTAGTTCTATCCCATGATTCTGCCACAAAAGAAAGTGTGTTGCTGGGCGGCATAGTGGACAAATACGATGGGTCGGCAAAAACCCTTCGCGGATTCCTGGATTCATGTTTGGTCCACTTTACTTTTAAGCCCTACTACTTTTCAACTCCCAGGGCTAAAGTGGGGTTCATAATTTTCCACCTTTCAGGAAACGCCTTAACCTAGGCTACGCCCCTCGTTAATTCCGGCGATGCTCTCCTAGATGACTATGATGGCTTCATAAAAGCCCTTAAGACCATGTTTGACCGTCCAGAGCAGGTCTATAGTGCCCAGGAACGCCTGTTAGACTTTCAGCAAGGATCCCAGGATATGCTCACCTATGTTACTCGATTCAAGCAATTAGTCAGGGAAGCTGATTGGTCCCCTGAGGCGAGTTTTACCCTTTTCAGGAGAGGACTGATTGAGATTAAGGATGAGTTGGCCAGAGTGGCTCGCTCAAACTCAGTCCAGGCACTAATGGACCTTGCCATGCAAATAGATTTCCGTATCCAGGAAAGAAAGGCAGAGAAGAAGAAATCCAGAGGTAATCCTCCGAAGCTGTCCTTTGAGAGTACCACCAAGACGGACACAAACCCAGGCTCAGTCTCTGAACCAGAACCCATGCAGATAGGAGCCTTCTGTGGACATATATCCCTGCAAGAAAGAATGAGAAGGATTCATACGGGGTTGTGCATGTATTGTGCCTCACACAAACACTTGGTTAGGGAGTGTCCTCTAGCCCTTCCTTGGCGTTCGGGAAACGCCAGCTCCCGATCCTAGATGGAGCAGAGCTTCGGGAGAGAAATGTTTGCTCCACATCAATTCCATCCTTGAACTCTCCTGGACAAAACAATTTGGTGATACTACAGGCCTTCCTGTCGCCCTCCAATAATAAGACCTATCCCATTCTGGCCTTGGTAGACTGCGGAGCTATTGGAATTTTCATTGATGAAGACTGGGTTGTTAGTCATCATATTCCGTACGAAACACGAAGCACCATGCAGCTAGTGGAAGCAATAGACGGAAGACCCCTCACTTCAGGACCCATAAGCATGCAGACAAGAGATCCAGCTTTCCATAAACAATCACCAAGAGCGGATTACATTCGACATCATTAAGTCAGCTCATTACCCCATGGTATTGGGTATGCCCTGGTTACAGAAGCACAATCCGTATTTCAATTGGACTGCAGGATCACTATTCCTAAGATCAGAGTTTTGTATGTCCCACTGTCTATTCCTGGATCCCTCCTCGACACACCCCCTAAAGAACCACTAAGAGACCAGCAAACACCACTCATGGTTTCCAATATCATACAAGTCCCAGAGGCCTATCAGAGATATGCTGATGTATTTTCAACTGCCATAGTCCAGGCCTTACCCCCTCACAGATCTGAAGACTGTGCCATAGATACAGATCCCTCCGCAGTGATTCCCTTCGGCAGAATGTTCATCCTTTACAAACCAGAGAAAAAGGCCCTCCGAGAATACCTGGATACCAACCTTGAAAACGGCACCATAAGACCCTCACAATCTCCAGCGGGTGCTTCGTTGTTCTTTGTTCCCAAGAAGGACACCAAGGAACTCAGACGTTGCCTCGACTATCGTGGCTTAAATCAATGCACCCTCAAAGATCGGTACCCACTGCCCCTGATCTCGGATATCCTGGAAGCTGTGAGAGGCGCCGTAATATTCACAAAGTTGGATCTCTGGGGTGCCTATCATTTGATCCGTGTCCGGGAAGGAGACAAATGCAAAACAGCCTTTAGAACACCCTTTGGTCACTATGAATATCTAGTCATGCCTTTGGACTAGCTAATGCCCCTGCAGTTTTTCAACATTTTATGGATAGGGTGTTTTGTGACATGTTATTCCTCTTCGTCATTGTCTATCTGGATGACATTGATCTTTTCCAAGGATCCTCTAAAGCATGAAGAACATGTAAAGGCAGTATTACAACGACTCCGTGAACACAAACTTTTAGCCAAACCCGAAAAATACTTGTTTCACGTTACTTCTGTTCACTACCTAGGATTCATCCTTAGCCCAGAAGGAATTGGTATGGACCCTTCAAAGGTAAAGGCCATACTGGCATGGCCCGCTCCCACGTCCGTGAAACAAGTTCAATCCTTCCTGAGGCTTGCCAACTTCTACCAGAAGTTCATTTCTACCTTTTCCGAGATCGTTCAGCCGATCGTTGCCATCTTGAAGAAAGACACCCCCTTTGTCTGGTCTACACCGCAAGATAAGGCATTCCAACGTTTAAAGACAGAGTTCACGCAAGCTCCCATCTTGGCCCAACCCGACATAAATCGGCCATTCCTAGTGGAAACGGATGCCTCTAACTATGCCATAGGAGCGGTCTTGAAGCAGGAACTTGAGGATAAACTGGAACACCCCATTGCTTACCTCTCACTTACCCTGACTCCCAGTGAGACACTATTCCGTCCTGGAATAGGAACTGTTAGCCATCCGCCAAGCCTTCACTGAATGGCGACATCTACTTCTGGGTGCTAGATATCCAGTTCAGGTCCGCACGGACCATCGTAATCTTCAAATTCTACAGTCGTTGGAGTGCAGGAACAGTCGTCGGGCGCGTTGGGCCTACTTCTTTGCCCAGTACCAAATCACTCATGTTCCCGGATCACAAAACATGATTGCTGACGCCTTATCTCGACGTCCTGACTATGTAACTACTGAAGACGAGGCCTATCCTAAGATGTTTCCCCACACGATCTTTGTAGCTCAGTCAACCTCCTGGAAGAAATTCGAGTGCAAACCCAATCCTCCTGACCTCTGGAAGGATATTTCAAGGAAGAATCCATGGAACCTAAGAGTTAAGGAAGGATATTTATTCAAGGTCATTGCACTGGTCATTCCTACACAGAAATTACAACAAAGAATAATAAACCTCTGTCATGATACCCTTCATTCCGGACATCGTGGCATAACCAACACCCTCTGTCTTATACAAAGATAGTTTTGGTGGCCTGGAATGAAGACCAATGTACAGCAGTACATCAAAGCTTGTACTGTCTGCAGTCAAAATAAACATAACAAGAGACCGGCGGGTCTTCTACTGCAACCTACACTGCCAACAAGGTCATGGGAATTCATTGCTACAGACTTCATTGTGAAATTACCACCTTCCCGAGGATACATGACCATCATGGTTACCATAGACTTGTTCACTCATATGGCTCACTTTACACCCCTGTGTAAGCTGCCATCCTCGTCCGAGCTTGCTGGAATCTTCCTGGAACACATATTCCGTTTACATGGACTTCCTTCCAAGATCATATCTGATCGATGACCTCAATAAGTCTCTCAATTCTAGAAACCTCTGTCGCATTTTGGGAATCCAACGCGCCCTCTCGTCTGGTTATCATGCGCAAACCAACGGGGCCACAGAACGTGCTAATCAGACTCTGGAGCAGTATCTTCGATGTTTCGCCACCAAGGTTCAGGATGACTGTTCGCTCCTGATACCCGTGGCTGAATTCGCCTACAACAATTCTGATCATTCAGCATTTAAGACCAGTCCCTTTTATTGTAGCCAAGGTTTCCATCCATCGGTTCTACCCTCTGTTCTCCATGATCCTACGCCAGTACCTACTGTCGACTCCTGGATAGAAACCCTCATCAACGTACACCAGGAGGCCAAAGAGAACTTAGAGAGTGCCTGAACACAGACTAAGAGGTATGCGGATTTCAAAAGAAGACCAGGTCCTTCTTATGCAAACAGTGATCAAGTCTGGTTGTCCTCGAAATTACTACACCGACATCTACGGCCAAACAAGTTGGCCCCTCGGTACTATGGTCCATTTCCCATCAAGGAAATTATCAATCCAGTTTCATACCGGATCAGACTACGATATATGATATGAGATGGCATTTGTAACGCGCCTATACACAAGTGTTTTACCAGACTCCTGGAAGAAAATTCACCCAGTTTTTCACACATCCTTATTAAAACCCTACACCCAATCCTCCCGGAAATCCTGCCGACCTCCTCCTCTGCTGGTCGACAAACAATTGGAATATGAAGTATCCCGAATATGTGACTCCAGGTATAAACGGGGTCAGCTTCAATACCTGGTTGAATGGAAAGGATATCCTCCTAGTGAAAGAACCTGAGAACCACTTTATAATCTCAAGGCCCGTCGACTACTCGGAAGATTTCACCTTATACAACCGGGCAAACCCAGAGGAACGGGTTGTTAGGGAGAATTCTCTGGAAAGGCTAATTTCCCAAACCTAGTGAGTCCCCCAGCAGCTTTGCTGGATTTTTGGGGTTTATTTTTTTTCTCCTGCTAAGAGTGAGACTCTTTTTCTCCCACTCTTAGACATAATATGAGGTGTTCCTTTGACTTTGTATGTGTTTGATGGGCTATGGGGTCCTTTACCCCATAGGGCTTCATGTGTTTTTTATATATGGGTTACACAGCACCCTCCGGGCAGTAACCCAGGGGTGTCGTAGCGACCCCCAAAACATAGTCTCCATACCCTGGGACTGACTACTGTCTTCCAGGGCATGTAAAGTCACCATTGGCTTTACTAGTCTTAAATTGTGAACAGAACCAGTACAAACCATCATATTGTGGACGTACTGGTCGGGGCAATTAGATTGCCCTGGGGTCTGTTGTTCAAGGGGGCACTGTCCAGTCCCCCCTGACCGAGTTTTGGCTGGTGGCAGTGGATACTACTTTTTATATTCGACCACAAATCTATTCCTATGGGATTTTCCCATTGTTCGAGGCTACCACTTTTTAAAATAGCCTCGAACATACCGCCGGTTTATTAAATTAATATAAATTCACTGGTTGGTATTTTTTGCCGAAACTTGGTTCCAAAATGGTGTTTGTGTTCGCTTCTGTGACTCCAACCCGAGCCCTTTGTTCCACTTTTTGGTGGGCTTCTCCACAGAATCCTCCAAAAGTGGTGCCAATCTGTCTGGGTACCACAGGGGGTGTGGGAGGGGCTTTAGGCACCATGGACTGAGTTGCCTCGGCAACTCAAGTCGCACTCTTGTGTGATTGGCCCAAGTGGTGAGCCGCCCGGCTCACCACTTAGCATGTTTGTGTGACAGCTAGGCTGAATGAATGGGGGTTTTCTGCATAAAAGCAGGGCTTTGGGGACTGGAACTTCAGAAGTCGCCACAGGACCTAAAGAATCCGAGGAGGGAGAAGCCGAGCTGACCTGCAATGACTACACCACCGGTGGAGACAGAGGAGATCTCCTGTCCGGAGAGTCTTCTTCCTTTGATTGGTGGGGATAACCAGTTTGCCAGTCTTTTCGTCTTCCTGGACCATCTTGTGGCCGCCTTGCCCGTGCCAAGCACCCTGGCAACCGGAATACCACAGTTTACCACTACTGCGCAGAAAAGGGTACTACCTTGTAACCGGGGAAACTCCGCGGCTGGTTTCTTCCCTGGCAGTGCTACGACCTTCAGCTTTCCTCCACGTCGAGACCTCCTCTTCCTCTGGACGAAACACCGACTTGCACCCGCTGCCAGGAACCAACTGCCCCCGCTGGAGCGTTCTTCCCATTTTCAGGTACTGTGTCCCGCCTGGCTTCCCTTGCGACAGATCGTTCGGGGTGACAGTAAATTCTCGACTTTCTAACCTGGGTTAGCCTTGGGCCTGTTAACTAACTTTTCCTGACTTGATCTCAATCTTTTATGAACTATCTACAAAGACTTTTTGGGCATAACCCCACTGTGTGATCCTGGACACATTTTGCTTGCTCTCTCTAAGAGTGGGCCTGGCATTTGAACTTCCTTGCTCTCCAGTAGACTTTGCCTAACCTGCCTCACTGTGGTTCTTTGAAACGTATTGGAATTTGTGTGCTTTCATTACTTTGCCTTTTCACTCCCTTTTTCTATAACTTATTAGGGTGCCATCTTATGTTAAGCGCTCACCTCTGTCTGAAAATAAGTGGTGTTTCTCATTAAGACTTGTCTAATTGTCTAATAAGTAATCAGGGTTATATATATATATATATATATATATATATATAATTAATTAGTGACTGTGTGTTGAAATTACTTACCTCTTTGTGTGCTAGTGTAATTTACAAGTGTGTCTTTAAATAATTATATACTTTTACACCAAAGCTCTGGTCAGTGTTTGCTTGTGCTACTGTATCTCTGTACCTATTGTGTATACTCTATATACTGCCTAACTCATCTTGAGAGAAGTCTGACACTACTCCGCCACAGCTACCAGGTAAATCTGGGTGGTACAGACTGCTACCAATTAGGTTTACTGCCAACCACCTGTAGTCCTAAATCTTTTGCTGTGGTCCCTAAGGGAACTGCACAGGTTTCTGCCTAACACTGGTGTGCAGCGTTGGGATTTGTATTGAGTATACATTTTAGTGTGCTTATAGATACCTTAGTACAACTAACTACAAAGCTTAGCACAAAAGAAGTTATTTTCTAAACCCGTCAACTATGGAAAGTTATAGTCAAGAGTCCCTTGCTACAAAAACTGCTGATTGTTTAAGCGTTCTTTGTAAGCATAAAAATGGAGCTGATAGAAAGGTTGTTAGCAAACCAAAGTCTGGATGGTGGTTCAGAGGAACCTACCGCTCCAGCAACTGTAGATAACAGCAATGATATTGATATGAATGTTAGTATTGCTAACTTTGAGTCAGAAGCAGAAGAGGAGGGGGGAAGATGTTAGTTGTCTCCCCCGGGCCTCTACCTGCCCTGCCAGCTGTACCTACTGGACCTTTACCAGGTCCCACACTTAATCCCCTATATATGTGTCATGATCTCTGCTTCCAAAAGATCAGGACTTGCCCGACTCCCTTGGAAGCAGACCCATAACCCCGGTTCCGAGTGCCAGCCAGTCCCAATTGGGACCTTTTGGACCCTGTCCTGGCGCCAGTGGCACCAGGCTCATAAAGATGCCCAGTCCCAGCGCTGGAAGCGCCGGGCTCATAATGCTTGGGTGGACTTACCTGCAGCAGACCATGCTGCTTACTTACCTGCCAGTTGAACCCCTGATCCTCTTCTGTTTGGGACTACTTTTCCTGTTGGGTGGGGCAGGAGCCACTCCCTAGGTTCAGAACACGAACTCTTCTGGAAAGCAGGAACTCTTTTCTTACCTAGGCGTGGCTGTGGAAGGAGACACCTAAGCACTACAGGAGGCTATTTAAACCACACCCGATGGATGAATCTTGCTTTGTGTTATTCTGCATTCTCTGCAGCAGAACGCTCATCGTGTCTTCTGCTTCTGATCCTGGGCCTAAGGGAACAAAGGCTTACCATCCTGGAATCCAGTCTTCAGCAGCACCTGTAAAGACAAAGAAAGAACAGGTTAGCACTACGGTCTTCAGTGGCAGCGCATCTCTTACCTGGTCCATCGGCTGTCACTAACGCCTCGCGCTGCATTCCGGCATCTGAAAGACAAAGGCTTACCTACTCTTCGCAGGCTCCGGAGGTCTTCGCACTGCATTCCGGCATCTGAAAGACAAAAGCTTACCAGCTCTTCGCACGCTCCGGAGGCCTTCGGCGCTGCATCCCGCATCTGAAAGACAAAAGAAGGTGCGTTTAAAGACATTGGGCAACTTTATTACTCACGTGCCATTACTCCTTCCCACGCCGAATCCAGTGGGTATTCCAGCACCCTTCAGCTTCTCTAAAGCTCCGAACTTGTACCTGCAAGATAAAAGGGACAGTTAGTGCGCATCGTGAAGCAGGCTACAAGCGCTTACTTACGTGCTTCCAGGCGCTTCTATTCCTCACGCGGGTTCGATCCTCAACTCTCATCAGCCCGCCATCCGCCATCGCCGGAACCCTGCAAAACAAGAGATATCATTACAAAAGACTTTTAAGACATTTGAAGTGCCCAGAACTTACCGTTCGTGCAGTTAACGACGGACAGCAGTCCTCTGAGGTCAAGAGGCCTGCACCCTTATCCAGTGAAGAAACTGGTTACGGCACCCTGCCCCGAGGCAGATGGAGAGCTCGGCGTTCACTTACCTAAGGTGAGGGCGTTAACCTTTGGGGTTCTACAGGAGAAGAGAAAGGGAAGAGGAGAGAGGCACCCAATAACCCCAGTTCATTAATCCCATATTTTCTATCTGCAGACATCTTACTCTTCGAGTCAGACATACAGTGCACAGAGGTCCAGCCCAAAGAGCCAACCGTGTGTTACACATCACCTTTGAAGATACGGCAATCACCCAGTCAAGACCGGCGCCTCTGCGGGAATCAGGTGAGCGTTACAATATGGAACTAGAAAAAATTAAACTTGAATTAGAATTCAAAAGAATTAGTGCTCAAACAGAACGGCACCAAGAACTAAGGCTCAGAGAAATGGAGCTCAACCATGAGCTAGAAATGAAAAAACTTCTGTGGAAAGTGCTTCTCTCTCCGAATCCTCTAGGAGTGCCAGTCCCAAAAGACCCCGGATGCCCAAGGAGTTGGTGGGTATGTATGAGCCTAAGTTGGATGTGTTGGATTGGTTGAGTTTGTTTGAATATAATCATGGGCTCCAGAACATTACAGAAAATTTGTTACTTTCCTGGTTGTTCTCTAGGCCCCCCCCCCCCGTTGCAACTGATGTGGTAATGGAGTTGGGGGAGGAGGGAGGATAAGAAGGATTATGAATGTGTGAAGCTAGCTTTGATAGCTAGATTTGGGAAGACCCCTTCCCAGTACCTTAAGAGGTTTAGGACCCTCAAAAGCATGATGGTACCCCTTGGTCTACCTGGGTGAGTGAAAGTTTGTAAAACTTGGAGGGATGGATTAAGGGTTACAAAGTGAACACTTATGAGGGAATGATGTTGGAGTCAATTTATGATGCCTGCTCTCCTGAGCTCAGACAGCACTTGGCTGATTCAAAGGAATTAGATTCCAGAAAACTAGCTAAGGCTGCTGACTTGTGGGTTGCCAACAGGGCTACTCACAAGGACTCTGGGGTAACTCAGAAAAAGGATGAGGGGAAACGGCCAAAAAAAGACTCCAAAGAGAATTCTAATAATTCCAATCTCAAAGAGGGCCCCAAACAAAACAATAAGGGTAAGCCACAAGGGAAACCAAATCATAGTGGTGTACCCTCTGGTGGAAAACCAGGAGGTCGTCAGAGCAAGCCACCATTCCAGAAAGCATTTGGTAAATGCTATGTTTGTAGCTCGCCTGACCATGTCAAAGGAGATCCCAGATGTAAGGGTAAACCTTCAGGGGTCCAGCTTGTCTCCTTAGCCATCGCTCCAGAGGAGGAAGTACAAATGGCAAGTGGAAACTTTCTATTGCTGGCTGATGAACCCATTGGAGTCTCAGCCAGTGTTTTTTTAGTGTCTCTGGGTTTGTGGGAACAACAGAATTTAGATGTCTATAACTCTATCCCAGATAATACTAAAGAGTATTATAAGGACAGTGTCCAGGTGAATGGTCAGGAGACTCCTGCCATTAGGGACACTGGGGCCAGCGTAACTGTGGTGGATAAATCTTTTTTTCAGGCTGAGAATGTTGCTAAGGCATCCAAACGCCTCACCAAGTTAGCTGGAGTGCCTGTGCAGATGCTTCCCCAATTACCAGTTCTCATCCAGTGTAATGACATGACTGTGAAGATACCTGTCAGCATACAAAGTTAGGTACCAGGAAGGGTCCGGTTGGGTAATGACCTGAAAACTCTTGGAGTAGTGTCACATACCCCCAGACCTCCTAGTAAAAGGTTACAGGAGCTCACCAGACCTGCAAGGGAGAGAACCATGAGAGGTACTCCCAAGGAGATGATGAAGAAAGATATCACTCCTACTCCACTGGAGTTACAACTTGCTAACACTGAACAAAAAGAAGCAAAGGGGAAACCCAAGACTTCCAAGAAACAGCCAACATCAAGCACTCCAGTGCTTCCAACAAGGACTTCCCCTAGGTTGTCCAAAGTTACACCTGTAACTCCACCCCCAGCTGAGGCTGAGAGGGAGGTACAACCCTGTATGGTTGAGCTAGACTCTGAAGAAGAGCTAGTGGAAGGCCAAGAACTCTTTGGAGATTTGGATCCTGTTGACCATCCTGAGCTGCAGTCTTTACTGGCAGAAGGCGGACCCAACAGGGCAGACTTCAGTAAGGGACAGAGAGAATGTCCAACTCTGGAAGGTCTTCGCAAACAGGCAGCATACAGCACATTGGAGGGAGGCGAGGTGCTTTTCGTTGACTGGTCAGCAACAATTGACCAGGGGACAGGCCAGAGCCCTCCGGTTGCCGCACTGGAGCGCCTCCAGGCCAGGTGAATGAGACACTGATTATGAAAAGATAGCCAATACGTTACTCGGCCCAAGCAGCGTAGCTCGTAGCGCTCATTGAAGCGCTGCAGGCGTCACAGGGGTGCTACGTGACCATTTATTCTGACTCTGCATACGTCACTACAACAGTTCATGCTGGTCTGTTACGGTGGAAAAGGAGGGGTTTCCTAATAGCGGACGGTTCCCCATTTCCAGACACATTAATATCTGCGTTGTCCCAACCCTCTGTAGTGGTGGTAGTTCAGTGCGCCGCCCATATCAATAACGGACGAAATTTCAATGAGAAAAGCTGCCACGGCAGCCAAAATGGCAGCTTATCTTCCTGTACCCACACCGGCAGAGTACGCCATAACCACGCCTTCAAATGATCAACAAAGCACCCCATATACACCCATGCCTATTGCACAACTTGATGAATTACAAGGCAAGGCCCCACATGAAGAGAGAACTATGAGCAAGAAGAGGTTGCAGACACTCCCTGACTGATTTGTTGTGGCAGCAGGACTGCACTGACAAGGCAGTAATGCCTTAAGAACTGTTAACAAACTCTTTCGACCAACTCCTCCACCCCTCCCGCAGCTCCAACAACACATTGCAGTTGACATACAAGAAGATTAGTTTGTACCCAATATTCAGGAGCACATCACTAACCTGATCATACACTGCACCACTTGTCAAAACAGCACAGGCATAACGTATCTAACTTTACGGGGTACTTTGGTCTGTTCTGCGATGCAGATTACGCAGACATGGTTGAGAGATGCAATGGGTCCCGGTACTTGATTGTTGTGGTCTGCCCTTTTTCACAGTGGGTTGAAGCAGGACCTTGTGCACATTCGGATGCCAAATGGCAGCAAGATGTTTAGTCTGTCTGCCCTCACACCCCCCGCCTCCCCAATGGGGTGTGTGCGATGTGTTAAGATCTGGCAACGGCACACATTTTTTCAATGAGCTCTTTAAGGAGATCACTGCACTTCTTGTCATTAAGCACCGGATGTGTTCAATTAATCCCCCCATGCTAATGGAGTTGTGGAGAGGATCAACTGCCTCCTCAAGAGCAAACTATTGTAGCTTTGTACCACATTGAAAAATAACTGGGTGCATTGCTTGCCCTTGGCCCTCTTCAGTCTATACACACAGCCTTGCAAGGACCACCATTTATCACCCCACGAGGTGGCTACTGATCGGAGCATGAATACGCCCATATCCCCTGTCAGAAGGGCATCAGATACCCATAAGGCAGCAGCTATCTTAGGTGAGGCATTTAAAGAGTATCCGACAACCGGATACTGCAAACACAACTGCAACAGGTTCCCCGCCCGCCCAACCGCTCCTGCCTGGAGAGTTCATTTACGTAAGGAGTTTTGCTAGGAAATGGAGTAACCCCGATTTCATAGCCCCTAGTCCATAGTCCGAAGCGGCTTTGTTACTGGATATACCTTTGGACGTCCGCATATCGTGCCCCAGACATTACACAGTCACCTTGAAAGCACTTTATATTGTTCATACATCCCCACATTAATTATCAATTGATAACATCCCCCTCATTAGTGCACACCCACGGCTAGGGATGGAAGGGTGTACCTATGGGTGCCCTAATGGTAGCCCATGGATACTGTTCATCAAATGGTAACAATGAAGAGCTGCACTGCCAGGGATCCAAACTGTACTCCTGGGCAGAAAAATGCACAAAACACCAACTGAGAAGTGGTATGTCAAGGACGAGGCGGCCCTGTCCCTGCAACAGCATTTCCATCATCACAGTACCTTCTAGGGATTCTCCGCCAGACGATCGGCTCGTTTCATTCCATGATCTCACAGGAAGCAAAGTTATTCAACCTCATTCCTGAGGAGAAGAAAAAGGAAGGTTTCCTTTTCGAGGGACCGGAGTCCTCCAAGAGGACTATTGTTTCAGTCCCCCTGCTGGATGCCTTTTGGTAGGATGGCCTGTTGGTCATTAAGACACCCTAGCACAACTCTGGCAAAGACACATCGTTTGGAGAAAAAGTACCAGGTCCCGGGCTCAGCCCCCAAGTGCCTTCGATCTCAACTGTCATCAGACTCAGTGGTCTTGGTTGCGGCTAGGAAAAGGTCATCCAACCCATCTTCCTCTCCTATGGTTCCTCGTGATCAGGAGGGTAAGTAGCTGGATCCGACTGGGAAGTGCATTATCAGGACAGCGGTGTCTATTACCATGGTAGCCCACACCATAGACAAACTCTCGAGGTATGACTTCAGTACGAGTTGGGCCCCATCCTCGACTTCTTCCTGGATGACCAGAAGAATATGGCCGTAGCTTTGTTACACGAAGGGGGAAGTATCTGCAACCATGCATTTTATTACCCTAGACATCGCAGATTTGTTATTTCGGCAGTTGGGCAATGGAGTGGCCCTCCGCCACTAGGGTTGGCTCAAGGCCACACACTTCTGCATGGACGTGCAAACAAAGGTTGTATAAATGCTGTTCGATGGTGCCAACCTCTTCGGGCAGGCAGTCGATTGCACACTGCAGGCCATAAAGACAGACACTGAGACGGAACGTTCTTTGGGAAATCTCCAACAGAGGATGCAGTTCTTTTGCTCCTCAAAAGGGAAAGTATTGAGGTCCTCCAAGGGGTTCACCTCTCCCCAGCCTTCCCCTTCAACCACCCAGTAGGCATATACGGGATGTTCCCAGGCCTACGGAAGTGTCAACCAGTGTAGTTGCCGTCGTCCTTCCAGGATGCTGGAGCAGGCCTGAACCCCAGTGGGGGCCGGTTATCACCATTTGTCGAAAGGTGGGGCAAGATCTCCAAAGAGAAATGGGTGCTCGCTATCCTTCAACAGCCTCGTTCTGTGGAATTCCAGGTCAAATGCCCTCCCATTCCTCCCGTTCCCAAACATGAATAGCATGTAGCACAGCTACTAAAGGTTGTTTCTCCAGCATGGGGTCTGGCATGGATTCACATGCTCATGAATATTCCCCGTCGTCAGGCCGGGAATCCTCGGTATAGAAAAAAATCAGTAACAGTTTTGTTTCTGATCTGTCTTTCTTAGTAGTAACCAATCACTGGTCTCTGAGTCATACTGCCCCCAGCCAGAGAAAGAAAGCTCAACGCCCGGGAAGCTGTTCAGGACCTACCCTGGATGCCAGCTTCAGAATGTTTTCAAGGACGACGAGCATTCGTTATGCCTCTGTCTCCATGAGGACAAGACGCACACAGAGAAGGACTGCGCGTTTTGTGGGAACATGTCGGAGCGGACCATGAAGGATCGCCACCTCCGTCTCGCCAACTGGCTGGAAGAGAAGAGCCTGTCGGGCGAGAAGAAGAAAAAGAAGTCCGAGCAGTCTTCTAAATCCTGTGAGGGCGCCCCGGCGACGGGGGCCCAACAAAAGGCTAAGCACCACGAGTCCGCGGGCACTGGGAGCGCCGAACGGTCGGGCTCCTTGGCTGCCAGGCAGGGCGCATCCTCCCCGGCACCATCAACCACGAGCCAACGCTCTGGCTCGGGTAAGAGGAAGTCCGAGAACCCGGCGAAGCTTCTGGAGAGGCCCCGGTCGATCTCGAAGATTCCGGCAGAGGGGGAGCGAGGCTCGGACCCTCCCCCCAAGGTGAAGGCCCCAGGCGTCCAGAAGGTGACGATGGCCTTAATTCACCCTGCTAAGACCTCGATTGAGGATGTCGCCGCGGCCCTGGCTCAGCCTGTGGAGGCTACACCAGTGGAGGCGCCCTCAGGACCCAGAGTCTCCCTGCCACCGCAGAGGGAGTCGTCTTTCAGGCCGATTGAGAAGACCCCCACGAAGTCCTTGTTGGAAAAGGTGGGGGAGGGGCTGGTGACCTTTGTGGATACGGACACGACCTCTGAAGAAGAGCTCATCGAAGTCGTGGAAGAGGCCCAGCCCATCAGGAGGGATTCCGACAAGGGCGACGATGAGAGCAACGGGGTCGCCGACAAGGCTCCTCAAGAACCCTCGCGCCCGTCGTTTCCGGCGCCGCAGGACACTTCAGCGGCCATTTTGTCAGCGATTCAGTCCTTATGTTCGGAGATAAGGACAAGGTTGCCCCTCCCCCCGACGGAGGTACCTGAGCCAGACCCGGCTGGGGAACCGGAGCCAGGACCTTCGGAAAGTCCACCGCATAAGAGGACGACGACGCATCCAACGCCACCTCTCCCACCTCTGCGGCCTGCTCTGCCTTCCCCCCGGTCTACTACCCACGGGGATGATACAGGCACGGCTACGACAGGTACAGATGACGACGGAGGCGACGACAGGACGTGTCCCCCGTCACCCTCTGCTCGGGCGTCCCCGCCCGACGAAATTGGATCCTTTCATGCCATGATTTCCAGGGCATCCGAGCTCTTCCAGCTCTGCCCAGAAGAGAAGAAGGAAGGGTTCCTTTACCAATGGCGCAAGGCTAAAAGGAAGACGGTCCTCACCGTACTGCTTCTTGATGACATCTGGGATGAGGGGCTCGCCCTCCTCAAGAACCCTGCCATGGCGTCGCAAAGAGGGACCGGTACGAGAAGTAGTACCGGGTCCCCGACGCTGCCCCCTTGTGCCTTCGGGCGCAACCTACCCCGGATTCGGTCTTCTCGGCGGCGGCAAAGAAGAAAGCTGGGGGGGGGCATCGGCCTCGACATCAACTTCCCCGCCGGACGGCGAAGGCAGGAAGTTGGACACGATGGGACGGCAGATCATCTCATCCGCAGCAACGACTATCAAGGCGGCCAACGCCCTGGCTATCGTAGCGCGCTACAACAGGGAGTTGTGGTTCAGAATCACCCCTCTGTTGGACTTCCTTCCGGACGCCAAAAGGGCTGAGGCCCTTGAAATCCTACAGGAGGGTGAGATTGCTTCGGACCACGCCATCACGGTGGCAACGGACATCGCCGACACCGGTTTCCGTCAGTTGGGCAACGGCGTTTGCTTGAGACGACGAGGATGGCTCAAGGCCACGGATTTCCGCCAGGACGTACAAACCAAGGTTTTGGACATGCCCTTCGACGGGAACAACCTGTTTGGGAAGGCGGTTGATGAGTCCCTTTAGGCCATCAAGACAGACAGAGACTGCCCGGGCACTGGGAGTGCTCCAACAACGACGGCCGTCCTTTCGGAGCTCCGGAGGCAGACAAGGTGCCTCCAAGGGATCCGGCAGTGGCTCCTCCACGTACCGCCAAGCGGCAAGATCTTCGTCCCAGGAAGCCTACAGGGGACGCGGCAAGTCAGGTGGTGCCTGTCGTTGTCGACAGGGAGGTCAAGGAGGCAAGGCGGCCTCCAAACAAGATTGAACCGACCGTGGGGTCGGGCCCCTGCCGAAGCACCCCGATGGGAGGCCGGCTGGCGAGGTTCGTCAGCGCGTGGGAGTCAATCTCCACCGACCGTTGGGTGCTGGACGCCCTGGCCCAGGGGCACGCCCTTGAGTTTCAGAAGAAGTGCCCTCGCGTTCCACCCGTGGCCAGGAAGGAGAATCACGTCCGTCAACTACAGTTGGAAGTAAGGGCGATGCTCAAGAAGGGTGCCATCGAGCTCGTCCCAAAGAGGCTTCGGGGCTCCAGAGTTCACTCAAGGTACTTCCTTGTGAAAAAAGAAGACAGGAGGATGGTGCCCCATCCTGGACCTACGACGACTGAACAAGTACATCAAGGCACAGAAGTTCCATATGGTCACCCTCCAGCACGTTCTGGGACAGCTGGAGGAGGGCGATTTCCTGTCGTCGTTGGACTTGGAGGATGCGTACTTCCACATCCCCGTTCTAAAAAGACACCGAAAGTTCCACAGGTTCGTGGTCCAAGGGTGGCACTACCAGTTCAAGGCCCTCCCGTTTGGATTGAAGTCGGCACCGAGGGTGTTCACCAAGTGCCTCGCACCGGTGGCGGCGCGGCTGCGCCTACAGGGCATCCACGTCTACCCCTACCTGGACGACTGGCTCATCCGGGCAAGGACAAGGGAGCTCGCCGTGGAGCACACTGCGAAGACAGTCCAGCGGCTCACGGACCTGGGATTCTCCAACTTTCCAAAATCCCACCTGGTTCACGATGGGACGTGAGTCACCCTGTTTCTGGGAGCCAAGCTCGACACAGTGGCGCGGCTGGCCTCGCCGTCAGAGGAAAGTACCAGGACCATTCTGGGCAAGGTGCAGCGTCTGCTGGCCACGGACATGGCTAGGGTAAGATCTATCAAATCCCTCCTCGGGATGATGTCCTCCTGCATTTATCTGGTGTGCCTTTGCAGGCTTCGGATGCGCCCCTTACAAGAGTTCCTCGACGCCCGCTGGGTCCAGTCGACAGGCAGCTTCGAGGACAGGATCCCTCAACGAGACGTTCCGTCAGGCGATCCGGTGGTGGGGCTCCCGCTCCCATCTGTCGGCGGGCACGGACTTTCAGACCCCAGCTCACCAGGTGACTGAGGTCGGACGCCTCCCTGGAAGGTTGGGGGAGCGCACTCCGGAGATCTTCACGCGAGAGGCCTTTGGCTCCCGGAGGAGAAGTCTCTCCACATCAACATCTTGGAGCTCCGCGCAGTGTTCTGGGCCCTCAGGTCCTTTCTTCCGTCCCTCAAGGGCAAGGTGGTGAGGATCTTCACCGACAACACCACCACGATGTTCTACATCCGGAAGCAGGGCGGAACCAGGTCCCCTGCCCTATCCAAGGAAGCCCAGGATCTGTGGTATTGGGCCGTCGCCCAGGGGCCTCTTCATCTAGCAGGAATAAAAAACACGCTCGGCGACTCTCAGCAGGGAGCTGCGCTCGTGCCACGAGTGGGAACTACGCCAGGATCAAGTGGATCGACTCTTCCGACGATGGGGCAAACCCCAAATCGATCTCTTTGCGACGGTGACGAATTCCAAGTGCCGGAGGTTCGCCAGCAGGTTCCCCCAGCCGAGGAGCATGGGCGATGCTTTCTCGTTCCCCTGGGACAGCCTATTTCTTTGAGTTCTCTCCGCTGCCGTTGCTGCTCCGGCTCAACAACCAGCTCAAGAGGTCCCGATGCAGGATGATCCTCGTCGCACCGGCGTGGCCGAGACCGATCTGGTTCCCGGACCTTCTGGACTTGTCAACGTCCCCACCAGTCAAGCTGCCGGCGGACGCAGACCTCTCCAGAGAAGGAGGCGCCATTCTTCACCACAACCCGGAGTCGCTGAACTTGCAGGCCTGGCTCCTGCAGCACTAGAGTTTGGAGGGTACGACATCCCGGCCGACTGCAGAGAGGTTCTTGCAAAGGCCAGGGCGTCCTCAACTCTCATGTGCTACGGACATAAATGGAAGAGGTTCTCTGTCTGGTGCCGTGCACAGAAGATGAACCCTCTGCGGATTACGGCCCCTCAAGTACTGCCGTACCTACTGTCGCTGGCCAAAGCTGGACTGGCTCACGCCTCCATCAAAATACATCTGGCTGCAATCTCCCGATATACCAGGACTACGGGACGGGCGTCCTTGTGGTCTCATCGCCTGGTGAAAGAATTCATGAAGGGACTATTCCGATCATTCCCGCCGGTGAAGGCTCCTTCCCTGGCGTGGGAGCTTAATGTGGTGCTGACCAGGCTCATGGGGCCCCATTCGAGCCTATGCATTCGGCGCCTTTGAAGTTCCTGTCATGGAAGACAGCTTTCCTCGTGGCCATCACCTCCGCACGACGAGTGGGAGAGATCCAGGCCCTATCTTGCAAGCCTCCATACTTGACTTTTCATGACACGAGGGTGGTGCTGAGGACACACCCCTCCTTTATGCCCAAGGTGCCGTCGGACTTCCACCTCAACGAGCCCTTGGTGTAGCCAGTTTTCTTCCCGTCGCCTTCGTCGCCGGCCGAGAGGACTTTGCACTCGCTGGATGTAGCTAGAGCGCTGAAGTTCTACGTGGACCGCACGAAGAGTTTTCGGAAGACGTCACAGCTGTTTGTGAACTTTGGGACTATGAATCAAGGGAAGGCTCTCTCGAAGACTTCCATTTCCAGATGTCTCTCCGGCTGCATCATGCACTGTCACCGGTTGGCAAACAGACCGCTGCCCGGCCGTCCGAGAGCCCATTCGACCAGAGCGATCGCTGCTACCATGGCGTTCCTGTCTGGTGTGCCCCTGCTGGACATCTGCAGGGCTGCGACGTGGAGGTCGACGCACACCTTCACAAGATTCTACTGCGTCGATCGGGACTCCAGGGAGGAGTCCAGGGTCGGCCAAGCAGTGCTGCGCAACCTGTTCGCCTAAGGTGAGCCTGGTGAGGAGGTAAGAGTTGCTTAATGTTGAGTTGTTTTATTGCTTAATGTTGAGCCTGTTGCCACCTCCCGTGGTTGTGCATGTGTGTACTGCTATGTATTCTCTTATTCATGAGCATGTGAATCCATGCCAGAACCCATGCTGGAGAAGGAACAAGTTACTTACCTGTAACTGTTGTTCTCCAGCATGGGGCTGGCATGGATTCACATGCGAACCCTCCCGCCTACCCCTCTGCTGCTCTTCACTTGGTCATACTGCCACTTTACGTGCTACCAAATCTGAGGATGGCTGCCAGAGGCGGGGGCTTAGGGAGAGAGCAGTCGTTGGCTGGGGGCAGTATGACCCAGAGACCAGTGATTGGTTACTACCAAGAAAGACAGATCAGAAACGAAACTGATACTGATTTTTGTTTTTTCTATACCGAGGATTCCCGGCCTGACGACGGGGAATATTCATGAGCATGTGAATCCATGCCAGACCCATGCTGGAGAACAGTTACAGGTAAGTAACTTGTTTCTTGATCCATGGTAAACGAAGGGGCCATAGGGCCAGTCCCTCAGTGGCTCTGAATTGAACTCCACATACTTTCTGGTGCAAAAGAAGTCTGGATTGTGGAGACCCGTTCTAGACCTGCAGAGCTTCAACAAATTCCTCAAGTTCCAAAAATGTAGGATGGTGCCGTTGCTGCATGTGCTCAACCAACTGGAGGAAGGAGATTTCCTGGCGACCTTCGACTTAGAGGATGCTTACTTCCACATCCCTATTCTTCACAAACACTGTCAGTTCCTGCATTTTGTCGTTCAGGTAAGGCATAACCATTTCAAAGCACCGCCATTCGGCCTAAAATGTTCACTGTGGGTGTTCAAGTGCTTTGCTCCGGTTGCAGTGCACCTACGTCACAAGGGAATCGACGTCTAACATTACCTATACGATTGGCTAATCCGATCCCGCTCTTGTGTGCTGGCAATCTGGCAAACTGCAGAGATGATCCAGATCCCAACTTCTCTGGTTTTCTCGATAATTTCAGAATCCTGCATAGCGCCACTCAGAAATCGCTATTCCTTGGTTCGTGCCGCAACACAGTTGTGCCAAGCGACTCCTTTGGAAAATCGTTTGAGGGCCATCCTGGGAAAGGTCCAACAGTTATTGACGGCTTCCATTCCAATATTCCGATCCATCAAGTCTCTGCTGCGGATGATATCTGTAATCTGCAAAAGGGAACTAGATGGATGCAGGAGGATGATACTACTTCAGCAGCAAGTCACCAGCGCATTGAATGAGAAGATCACCCTCGGTTGGGATTTCCTTGAGGCACTGCAATGGTCAGTTTGCCCCCTTTGCAGATCCCGCGTATCGGGCGACAGTCATGACCGATGCCTCTCTGGAGGTTTTGGGAGCCCACCCAACATTCTTGCGGCAGAGGCCTCCCTTTATTCTGGAAAAGGAGTTGCACATCAACATCCCAGAACTGCTGGCAGTTTTCTGGGCTCTCCAGTTTTTTCAGCCTCCGATCTATGGCCAGGTGGTGCGATTCTTCACGGACTACACCACCACCGTTTTTTACTTTGGTAAACCTGGTGGGATGCCCTCACCCGCTCTCTCTCTGGATGCACCGAATCTGTGGCGCTGGGCCATTGCTCAACCGATGTTTCTCGTCCCATTTAAGCGGGCAGGGTTCAGAACACCATTGCAGACTCTCTCAGCAGGGATCGGCGGTCCTGCCACAAATGGGAACTCCAGCAAGTACAAGTGTCTTGCCTGCAACGAGTTGGGGTCTCCCTCAAATCGACCTCTTTGTACAGCTGCCAACACCAAGTGTCAGACGTTTTCCAGCAGGTATCCTCAGCCAAGGAGTCCGGGGGCGGGGGGATTTGGGTGTGGGGGGATTCCTTTTCCTGTACTCATTCCTGCTGATCCTCTGTTGCTACAAGTAATCAACACACTCAGATGTTGCCACTGCAAGATGATCATCATTGCACTGACATGGCCCAAGGAGATCTGGTACTTGTTCCTTTTCGTACTGTTGTTGGTCCCAGCCATCAAACTGCCTCCATTTCCAGATATGCTCTCCAGAGAAGGAGGGTCAATCCTGCACCATGACCCAGCGTCTGAGCCTCGCAGCCAGGCTCCTGCAGCTCTAGAATTTGGACTCTACTCGCTGCCTTGGGAATACAAGAACATTCTAGCCAAGGCCATGGCCCCAGGGCCCCTCTACAGTTGCTTTCTACAAACACAAGTTTTATTTATTTTTTACACTTATAAAGCTCGCAAAAGCCTTGGGTCATCGAGGCGCTGTTACAGACCAGTTTCAAGTGAAAGCGTTTTACAGTGTGGTGCCAGTCTCAGAAGATTTCTCTGATGCGCGTGTCCGCGCCACAGCTTCTTCTTTACCTGCTATCGCTTGCCAAGTCTGGCTGATTCCATTGATCATGTTGCCTGGGAAAAGGTCGCCAGGGGGTCGACATTTCCCTAAATTTGCACTCCAGTGAAAATCAAGCACTTTCCCCAAATATTCTATGGCTGGAGTTCGAATAGTACCCCCCCTAGAATATTGTCTGGAAGGCTTTTAGGAGTACAGGGGGAACAAATTGCCTACCTGGCGACTGTTTTCCCTGGGGACATTATCACATGGAACCGCCTTGCCCAAGCCTCTATCAAGGTACACCTGGCCGCCATATCCCGGGACAAACGGGCTCCATGCAAGCTCTCCCTGTGATCGCACATGCTCGGTAAGGAGTTCCTCGAGGGCTTCTTCAGAACATTACCTCCGGCGAAAGCTCTGGCTCCTCCGTTGGAGCTCAGTGTGGTACTGTCGAAACTGATGGGTCCTTCGTTTAGATCTATGCATTGGGCCTCCTTGAAGTTTCTGTCATGGAAGACTGCCTTCCTCACTCATGCGGGTTGGGTAAAAACAAGTTCTCTCCTGTAAGCTGTCATATTTGTCATTCCATTCAGCTAAGGTGGTTCTGCAAACTCCTCCTTCCTTCATGCTAAAGATCCTGTCGGACCTCTAAATGATAGGCTACAACAGAGCCAACTTTTTAGGGAGAATTCTCTGTTTAGGCTGAATTTCCTAACCTAGTGAGTCCCCCAGCAGCTTTGCTGGATTTTTTGGGGTTTATTTTTTTTCTCCTGCCAAGAGTGAGACTCTTTTACCCTCACTCTTGGACATGATTTGAGTGTGTTTCTTTGGATCTAGAAGTGTTTAATGGGCTATGGGGTCTTTTACTCCATAGGGTGTCATGTGTTTTTGTGATGTTACACAGCACCCTCAGTGCAGTAACACAGGGATAGTGACCCCCCAGTATAGACTCCATACCCTGGGACTGACTACTGTCTCCCAGGGCATGTAAAGTCACCATTGACTTTACTAGTCTTAAATTCTGAGCAGAACCAGTACAAACCATCATGTTGTGGACGTACTGGCTGGGGCAATTCGGTTGCCCCAGGGTCTGTTAGTTTTGGCTAGTGGCAGTGGATACTACTTTTTATATTCAACCGCAAATATTTTCCTATGGGATTTCCCATTGTTTTAGGCTACTATCTTTATTTAATTATTTACGGTATCCTCGAACATACCGCCGGTTTATTTAATTAATATTAATTCTCCGGTTGGTATTTTTTGCCAACTTGATTCTAAAATGGCGTTTGTGTTCTCTTCTGTGACTCCAACCCAAGTCGAGCCCTTTGTTCCACTTTTTGGCGGGCTTCTCCACAGAAGCCCTCCAAAGTGGTGCCACTATGTCTGGAGTACTTAGGAGGGGTGGAGGGGAATTTAGGCACTCTGGATTGAGTTGCCTAAGCAACTCAAGTCGCACTCCGTCCTGATTGGCCCAAATGGTGAGCCGGCCGGCTCACCACTTAGCATGTTTGAGTGACAGCTAGGCTGAGTGAATGGGGGTTTGCTGCATAAAAGCAGGGCTTTGGGGACTGGAACTTCAGAAGTCGCCAAAGGACCTAAGAATCCGATGAGGGAGAAGCTGAGCCGACCTGCCACGACACCACTACCGGTGGAGCCCTGCTGGACCGTCTCACCACTTTTTCCCAACGACAGAGAAGAGATCTCCCGCCGGAGAGTCTTCTTCCTTTAACTGGTAGGGATAACCAGTTTCACCGTCTTTTCGCTTTCCCGGCGTATCTCGTGGCCGCCTGGCCCGTGCCAAGCACCCCGGGAACCGGGATACCACGTTTTACCACGACCGTGAGACAAAGGTACCACCTTTAACCGGAAAACTCCGCGGCTGGTTTCTGCCCTGGTAGTGCAACGACCTTCATCTTTCCTCCAAGTCGAGATCTTCTCTTCCCCTGGACGACGACGCAACTTGCACCCACTACCAGGAACAATTGCCACCGCTGGAGGATCCTTCCCACTTAAGGTACTGTGTCCCACCTGGCTTCCCTTGCTACCGACTGTACGGGGTAGATTTAGCCCCCGGCTTTCGAACCTGGGTTAGCCTGGGACACCTTGACTAAACTTTTCTAAGCCTCTCTAAACTCTTTTCTGAACCCTCTGCAAGACTTTCTAAGCCTAGTGTAACTGTGTGATCTTGGGCGCATTTGTGCTCTGCTCTCTCTAAGAGTGGGCCCAGCCTTTGGACTTTGGCTCACCAGTGACTTTTTGCTCTCTGCCTTGCTAAGTGTTCTGGAATCGTAGAGTGGTGTACCTCTTCATATTCTGTCTTTTTCCCTCCCTTTTTCACAAACTTATTAGAGTGCAATCTAGTTAAGCGCTCACCTCTGTATGAAAATAAGTGGTGTTTTACTGTGATTTTCTAATGGGGAAAAAGGGGTGTATATATCATAATAGTAACTGTTTAGAATATTTTACAATAAGGGTGCTGGAGTGTTTCAACTGTGTGTGTTTAAATAAATAATTATATACTTTGATACCAAAGCTCTGGTCAGTGTTTGCTTGTATTATTGTATCTGAGTGCCTATTTAGTATACTTTGCATACTGCCTAACTCTTCTTGAGAGAAGTCTGACTGCTCAGCCACAGCTACCAGGTAAATCTGGGTGGTACAGACTGCTACCAAGTGGGTTTACTGCCAACACCTGTAGTCTTAAATCTTCTGCAGTGGTCCCTAAGGGAACTGCACAGGTTTCTGCCTAACACAACTTTGTCCTTTTCTTTATGGGGCTGTGTGGATGAGGACTAGGAAATCTAAATAAACTGGGTTTCCACAACAACAGCTTCCTATCCCAACACTCTGTTATGAAAATCTCCCTTCTTACATCTCCATTAGCAAACCAAATTAATTGGGCTAAAGGTACACCATTATAAAAAATATAACATATTTTAATTTTTGATACAAAACATATTTCACAACCATAAAAATACATACATCTGATTCCATCTGTTTTTTTGCAACACCTTCCTATATACCAATCTTTGTTGATTCACAATTGATCACTTTGTGGGTGCATGATATTACCCATAATCTAAAGACAAACAAAAGCCATCTCCATTGACTTCTCTATAGAACTATCAGTGGTCTATAGTACTGTGTTATAACAGTCTTAGTTCATTTACAGTTAAATGATTCGTGGACATAGGTTATCTCTCACAAACCCCAGACACAGAGATGAAGCAATATAGATTTGCTACCCAACAGTTCTGTCAGTCGTCTGTAATAGTGTGTCAACATCCAACATAGGTTTCTAGAACCACTCGCTTAAAAAAACATTGAATTTATCTAAATAGCATGTTCCTTCGGTTCTGTCATCAGGACACCTCATATTTTCACGTGTTTCATCTTACGTGTTATACAATCAAGTAGGTAATGCTCCAGATTAATCTAAAAACAAATATTAAAACTGGTTACAACCATGTACCCATACTTTTTATGTCATGTGAAAAGATATATTGGGAGTATATTCAAAGAACTAACCTTCAATTTCTTTTCAGAATATTAGGATGCATTTAATTCTCTTTTCTCAGTATTCCAGATTTCATACCAAGTATCATTCATACCGAGGTTAATCTGGAGCATTACCTACTTGATTGTACAACACGTAAGATGAAACCTGTGTTGTGAAAATATGAAGTGTCCTGATGACAGAACCAATTATGGGCCTGTGGGACATGGTAAAGCCCTGTCTAAGGCTTCCATCTCCAGGTGGCTCTCCGGCTGTATCACGCATTACCATCATTTGGCCAGCAAACCACTACCAGGCTGGCTAAGAACCCGTTCCACCAGAGCCATCGCATAGACTGCAGCGTCTCTCTGGCGGTCCCCTGCTCGACATCTGCAGGGCTGCTACATATAGGTCTACCCACACCTTCACACGATTCTGCAGTGTCAACAGGGATTCCAGGGAGGAGTCCCGGCTCCGCCAAGCAGTGCTTCGCAACCCGTTCACATAAGGTGAGTCTGTTACAGGGTAAGTGTATTGCTTCTGTGAGCCTTGCCTCCTCCCGTGGTTGTGTATATTGTGAGAAACCAAAGGGTGTCTCACCTACTAGTTCCCGGGGATCACTGTCGGGTCGCCAGGGCACATCCATCGCCTTTGGATCCAGACCCTGAGGGTGGACCAGTGTGGGAGGATCACCAGGGTTAGGGGTCTTCGGGGAGTGGGAGGGTGAGACGACCGATGGTGAGACGTGGTATTCCCTCCCCCCTTCCCGTAGCCATGACCCATCCTATTTGATAGGATTCTCCAATGTCCCAACTCCCCCCCCCCCCCCCCCCCCCCCCCCCGCCCCTTTTCTACACAAACACTGGGCTGAGGACAAGGGCGACAGAGTAAAGAGGCTAACCCGTACAAATCCCATTGTACATGTCCTGCTAATCGGGTCAGGAACTTGACTTTAATCACGTACATCTGATGCCCATTAGCTCTCCCCACATGGATAAAAGGCGTAACGTATAGCACACTCTGAGCAAGGTGGAACACGCAAAAGAGCAGAACTTCTGGGACAAAGGCGAACCTACTGGAGCAGAGCGGCCGACAGGGACGAGAGCGAAGCATAGAGAAACCCAGGAGTACCCTGCAGGAGGTTGTTGCCTCCAAAGAGCCGTCAAGGATACGTGGAGAAGGCCAAATCTCTGACCAGAAGACTGCATTGTGTCTAAAGGGCGCCAGTGACCTTCCCTGGTAAACGACCTGATAACGCACTTCCCAGTTGACAAAGAGCATGCCATCTCCACAGAGAAGCGACCACGCTCTAAGGAGAGGGCCAGGTCAGACGAACGGCCGTCAAAGAAACACAAGCATTTTCGCCGAAGGCTATGAGACGTCAATAGGGCAGGGCGTCCCCTTGGTGGGGTGACAAGAGGCCCTTCAAAGCCCCAGAACAGCCATCCTAGCCCGGTAAAAGCCAGTTGTTGACGGGCACGACCCACTGTTAAGTAAGTCGACAGAGAAATTGTTAAGTAAGTCGGCTGGCAGACCAGTCCAAACACCATAAACACAAGTCCAAATCCGCGGAAGGATCGAAGGTGTCGTCTACAGGGATGATAACATCGAGGTCAACGTCAGACGTACGCAGTCCAGCGGCACATTTGAAGTCCCCGGGGCAGGCCAGGTGCTCAGGCCATAAGGGCCCTCTGGCCACATCGACTGTCACCACTTCGACGGATGCATCCTCATCGATGGTGCTGCTATCTAGGAAGCCTGTAGGGCACAAGCCACCCGGACACAGTAAAATGTTGTCCTTGTCAATGGTGTTGTGATGCCCCGCAATGAAAGATGGCTCATCAAAACCTGAACGGCTTGTCTACAGACGTGTCAGTGAGGCAAAAGCACAGGACAACGGGGCACCAGTCGCAGACGTCCACACAAGGTAAATTCTCGTTGACGGATAAGAAGTCCCTTGAAAAGGCAGCTCGGCATCTACGAAGATACTCGTTGACGGAAAAAGAAAAGAAGCCGCATGGGCAGGTTTCCGATCTGTAAACCCCAAAAGTTATCTTGTTGACAGTTCAACGTGACACAATAGGAATCAAGTACATTGGGAGTGTTACGTTTAAAACAAGAAACCAAAGGTGGTAGCCGTACTGACGTCTGGAGGAGGCGATTGACCCGCTGAATGAAAGCGATACACCTGGACACCCACACTCACGGTAAGACTTTCTCGAGGTTACGCTAAGTAGAATTACCTCTTATGATAGAATTTTCGGACACACCATGGGCCTCATTACGACCCAGGCGGTAAGTTACCGCCTGGGTCGTACCCTTACCACCATGGCGTAAACTATGTTTACGCCATGGTGGTTGGTGATTTACCGCCCCATTCCAAGGTGAGTGGGGCGGTAAATCCCCATTTCCCATTTTACCCTTCCCCATTCCCATTTTTGCCCCATAGGGCATAATGGGAATGGGGAAAGGCGCTAATTACGCCACCGTAAATTACGGTGGCGTAATTAGCACCAAGGTCCCTTTGCGGCATGGGTTTTAACGCCTGCAAAAAGCAGGCGTTAAAATCACCATCCTGCAAAGGGACCTTGGAATCGGGCGTTAAGGGTCGGCGCCGTTTACGGCGCCGTAAACCCCTTAACGCCTGGGTCCTAATGAGGGCCCATGTGTTACTTTTGACTTTTTAGTGAGAGTAGATTGTCTAAGTGGCTGCGCTTCGAGTAGAAGGGCTTTCGTTGAAAACTTCCTGAAACCGGCAACGCTTACTATGAAGAGGCATGGTTTTCCGTTTGCTTAAAGGAGAACAAACAGCAGTTATCGTTCGCCGCCATACGCTTAGGAAAGCTACTAATTGAACATGGTTATTAAGCATCCATGATGTAACAGGAGACTTATCTCACTCTTAATAGACTGGGAGCATAAGTTTGATTAAACCTGATGGGGTTTTACAAGATTCTCATGGGTCCATTGTTACCGTTTTTATACCCTCAGGTAACCAGAGTTATGCTGGTTGCCCTGGGTGGTGAATAGACTTTGGGCAAGACCAATTCCACCGCTTGCCCCACCATTTCGCTTAAAAGGACTTCCGATGCATTTCGCAGGACATACACAGCTCCAGTAGGAGGAGCGAATGAAACCGAGGGGTTAAAGATATCAAATTCATGTTTAGCTGGTAAGGAGACATGGCTAATACAAGCCCATGGCTTTAGTGGGGGGATGACAAAACTAACTGTAAAACACCCAGGTTGTTGCTCAGCAGTGTTTTATCTAATTCCAGTTTTCCAGATTTCAAAACACCTAGGAGAATACTCAGTTTTAGCGACCCACGGGTGGATGTAATGATTCCAAATTGCCACTTGCGATCGGAAAAAACATTGCAAGAATGGTAAGAAATGTAGTTAATGTTCTATTTTTTCCAGCAACACAAATCTAAGCGGTTAGAGAAGTTTTCTAGTGTAATTACTCGATTAGGGTACAGCATGAGTGAGTTTATATTGTACTTTGTAAGCGCACCCATTGGGGCCTAACATCTAGTGGAGCTTTTCAATGTTGTAACTTGAGTTTGACAGTTATGTTGGTTACCAAATTGTGGAGTTTGAAGAAGAGGAAGTCGCCAGTTATAAAGAGGAGCGGTGCAATTCATTTGGCACCACGCCTATGTTGATTTATTGAAAATAGACATTGTTTGAGATTGACTCACAAACATATTGACAATTTATATCCAATGTTTATTGCTTTGTTATAGGGGAAGACATCCATAGTTGCACAGGTATCCGATATGCTCAAGGATTGAAGACTTGTGACATGAACCTAATTAGAGCATGAACTAAAATTGATGTTTAGATTGCTCAACAAAGTTAAGGGTTGTGTTGTACAAAATCAAAAGCCCCTGATGAGTTTCTTGTAATTCTATATATCAAAATCCTAAGGAAAGAAACATGTTGGGCACATATCTCTTTATATATTTGTTTTTTATGAATTGAGTATGAATTTGGTATGTTTAGAATGGTGTGAAAGTAGAGTAGTGCTTTTTGAGTGAGGTATGTCCAGTGTGAAGTTGCACAGCACTAGTCACTTTAATAGCGAGAGACTTATTCTCCTTTTATCTGTGTTTTGTACAGACCACTCTTGTTGTATTGTGTACATTAACTGAACTGATGGCTAGTCAATCATTGCCATGATTTTGATTGAGTAGTATAACTATTAAAATATATATTTTTGCCAATTTGCCTAGCCTATGTGTTTTCAATGCCTATAGTAAGGCGGTAGTAGTGAATGTCTTCCCTCTATAATTAACTTTATAAACCACAAGCGTATTGTGTTTGTCGATTTAAAGGTTACTCACCTATTTGAAGGGACCGCTTGGTGGTTCACATTTCCTTTGGCCTCCCAAAGTTGTTGGTTGACAGTTCAACCACCAACAGCCGCCCTCAGGCTACGCAAGCCTTTGGAACAGGTTGGTGCCTCACCAATTACTCCAATTGCCTACTCTGAGGTAATTCCGGAGGAAATACTGCAACACGAGATATATTCGAACTTCAGGACACAGCACAAGCAAATGCAGTTTTCAGGCTGAGTCGTCAGTCCTAATACAGGAAGCAGCCCCAAGCAGGCCAGCTACACCAGGATGACCCATTCCGGTGGATGATCAATCAGGTCAGGGCCTGCACTAACCATGTGTAGAGGTGGTGCCTCGCCCTTTCCCAGGGCTGAGTCACTTTGGCTCACACCATGAGGAAATGCAGTCATTACTGACAAACCCTCAGACCTTACTGTCATTGCAAGCCCTCCTTTTTACAGAGGGGGATTACCCGGCTAGATGCTGCGTTGATGAAACCAGCCCTACAACCGCTGGACCCACCGGCCAGGCAACCGCTGGCCTGCTAACGCCACAGCAACTCTCACCTCTTAGATCCAGGCCAAGATCCATGAGCAGGTCTGAGACTAGATCCCCACGAGACGGCTCACAATCTGTCGCTCGCCGTCCAGAGTCGAAGGGGGAGGAGCACATCACCAGTTCGACAGACTCACCCCTAAAGTGACCCACCCAAGAAGGTGAACTGACGGAAACTGTTTTAAATGTCATCAACCACCTCGTGCTCACCCCATAGGGATGATGACTGGGACACTGACTCCCCACAAGAGAACCCACCAGAGGGGGAGACTGCCAAACCCTTGCCGCCAGATCATATCTTGGCTTCCACTCAATGGTAACCAGGGCATGCATGGAGTTCGGCATCTGTAGAGGAGAAAGAAGGCTTCTTGTATGACCACATGGGCAAGAGAAGGAAGGCGGTGGTATCTATACCGATCCTCGATCATGTATGGCAGGAGGGCCTCAAGGTGATGAACACCCATTCACAACACCAGCGGTGAAGGATGGCTGGACAAGCAATACAATCCCCCGGAAGCCTCACCAAAGTGTCCAACATCATCACCTTCATCAGAGTAACTGGCAGCGGCTGGCTGTAAGGCCATGTCCATAAACAGGAATGTGCAGTGGCTCTTGACAAGGTGCACAAACAACTCATTTGAAAAGAAGGTACTGGCGATCGGGGCCACCACTGTAAAAGCAGCCAGTTCCCTTGCTATCATTGCCTACCAAGACAGGGAAATGTGGCAAAAACTGGCCCCATCCATAGAACATCTCCTGGAGGACAAGGGGAAAAGGCGATCCTCAAAAGAGAGAAAGCCTTGAACCACAGCATTAATATGGCGGTTACCTTGTGGAAATGGGGTTTAAGCAAGTGGGGAATAGGGGCATCCTAAAATGCCAGGTGTGGCTCAAATGTACGTACTTACACACTTATGTCCACCATAAGGCAGTGGACCTGGCATTCGAGCGGGACCAGCTCTTCGGCCCTAGAGGCCATAAAGACAGACATGGTTTGTTCCTTAACATCCTTGCAAAATTGCCGGTCCTTTCGTCCCTCCAGGGTATCCTCAGGAAGGCAATTCCAGGGGTACCAAACGTCGAAGGAATTTCGGCACATGCAGAGGTTGACACAATCATCCAGCTTGCGGGCGGCAGGGAAGGACTTGTCATGATGCCTACCCCCAGACATCCGGACCAAGCCCATCAGCCCCGGGAGTAGGCATGTAGACAATTAGTAAAACCTCAGCAGCCCCGGGTAGGAGCTATCTGGGTTCAGGCGTGGCGCCTTAGGCGCCAGGCTCATAGTCATTACTTACCTCAGGCAGACCATGCTGCCAATGACTCCAATCCAACATGAAGCCTGAAAGGGACTATTTTTCTACAGGGACTATTTTTTTATTCGGGTGTGGTTCTAGGGACTTCTTACCTGGGGCTACTTTTGAGGCTATTTAAACCACGCCCGACCAGCAACACACGCTTCACGTTTTTCTGCATCCAGCAGCGTAACTCTCACCGTGCCTGCAGCCTGCATCCAGTCTTCTGCCGCGCCCGCCTCGAAACGGGAGCTCCTTAAACAAAGAGGAAAGAAAGGGACAAGGTTAGAAAACAAACTTATTTGTATTCCACACCTGATTCTGGATCCATCTTGTCTCCGGACCTGTAAAGAACATCATTTCTGCACGCGCCGCACCTCCAGCTGCAGCGCTGCGCCATACTCGCCAGTCTTCACAGCATCCTTCGGGTCGGCGCTGACTCCATCATTTCTTTGCCGAACTTCGGCACCTAGGAGACAAAAAACCACCAGGTGAGCCGAGGGAACCAACAAATATAATTCTTACCACCATAGACTTATCTGATTTACCACCGGAGGCATCCTTTTGTGACTCTTCATATTTTCACGTGCCGCATCTGTAAAGAGAGACAAAACACTTTTTCCACGTGCAACATTTACCGGACAGCGCCGGGTAATAGACTCTTACCTGAGCGCCACAAGAGCATCTTTTCACAAGCTAGCTGCAAGACAAGAAAGGAAGGGGGGAACAAGAGTGAACATCGGACATATTGAACTCTATGAACTTAATACTTACTGGTCCTCACCAGGAACCTCAGAGTCAATACTCTCCAGAATTCTCCCGAGCCTTCCAACCAGTGAAGTAACTGGAATCGACGCGCCCCTGCAAATCCATGCAGGATGGAGAGCTCATCTTTCAAGAATATAAGGTGAGATTGCTGTGAGGGCATTTCGGAGGTAATTAGTTGGGGAGGTCTGTGGGGGTGCCATCACTTGAATCCACAAGTGGCTAAATCTATCTCTCCACTTGCAGGAGAATATTTCTACGGGTTAAGCAGACAAGATTAGGAGGGCAGATCCAGTCAGTCATCGCTGCACTACGCATCACGTGGGTGGAGACCGCAGCTGTCCGGGTCCGACCGACGCCCCTGTGGGAGCCAGGTTAGCGTAACAGAACGCAAAGCCCATCTACAAATCCCCACCCGGGCGTTATGGTAACCTCAGAAACCGACCAAATAGCCCTATTGTTAGGGGAACTTAGGGCAGAAGTGCACTCCGCGCGCCAAGAGACTAATGCCCTCAGGAGAGAACTGATTGTGTCAAAGGAGCGCACTGATGATCTTGCTAGACAATTACTGCAAAACCAAGCTGGGAAAACACCATTACCTGGAGACCAATCCTGTGCAAGTGGTTCTACCAGGGAGCATTCCTTTAGCTCCACCCGAACGTTTTGCTGGGGACCCAAAAAAGTTTGCTGTGTTTATGAACCAATGCCGCTTGCACTTTTTATGCAGACCTGGAGCTTTTCCGAACGACCAAACCAAAGTAGCCTTTGTACTACCATATCTTAGTGGCAGGGCCGCGGATTGGTCAATTCCATTAGTTACCCAGGATGACCCTCTTCAGGATTTTCAAGGTTTTCAATTGAGCATGTAAAGACTATTTGCCAGACATTCACAGGGACAGGCCCTGGATAACGAACTTTTATCATTATGACAAGGTAACCAGGATCTAATAACCTATATCGCCTCTTTCAATAGGTTAGTGGTGGAAACCGGATGGCCAGAGGTAAAACTAATTACATTATTTCATTGTGGACTTCGGGGTGAACTCAGACGTTTTGGCCAAAGTTGTGAACCCACCTCAGGATTGTGCAGAATATATAGACTTAGTGGTCCAGTAAGACCACCAACTTCAGAATAGAAAGGCTGATCGAGCTAAGTTTGAGAATCGGGTATTGGTTAAACCCAATGTTACCCTCCAAAGGAACAGATGTATGAGAACCGATGCAGGGGGGGGGGGGTCAAGGGACCCTTAACTCAAAAGCAAAGAGAAAGAAGACGGCAGATGCAATTGTGTCTGTACTGTGGGGCCTCAGGACATTTTCTACGGGATTGCCCTATAAAAACATCTAAAGTAGTCGGAGTTGCTGATAAAAATCAAACCGAGCCTGATTCGGGAAACGACCACGCCCGACAAGCGTAGAGGTCCGCTTGCCGACCTTGAAGCAGGATACTCAGACCTCGCACTTCATCATACCAATGGTCCTTATAGATCCAAGGCAGCCATCACGTATGCACGCAGTGAGGGCATACATTGATATCGGGGCCATAGGAAACTATGTGGACCACCAGTTGGCTTCTAGGATGAATCTGTCTCTCTGCAAAAAGACCACTTCGGATGTCATCATCACAGTCGATGGAACTGAAATTGCCTCTGGGCCTGTAACTCATTCCACTGCAGAGATGACACTATTGGGTCAGGATGGGCATCGATAGACTATTGTTTGATTTAATCAAAGCCTCGCAGTTCCAAATAATACTGGGGATACCTTGGTTGGAAACTCATAATCCTTGTATTGATTGGCGAGAGAAGAGAATAACCTTCCCGGATTGTGCACATACTTGTTACCTGAAAAAACCCTTGAACCAAGGCCTGGCCACAGTCGCTACTCCAGTCGTGCAGTTACCTCAGGAATATCAAGAATTCCAGGATGTTTTCCAAAAGGAACAGGCAAACACCCTACCACCTCACAGATCATACGATTGTCAAATCGATCTCATACCCGTTGCACAACCTCCATGTAGTAGGGTCTACGCCCTTACGGAACCTTCACCTACGACAATACTTGGACCAATACCTTGCTAATGGCTTCATTCGTCCATCCAAGTCCCCTGCATCTTCAGCTTTGTTCTTCGTGCCTAAAAAGGAAGGTGACCCTAGAACGTGCATAGACTACCGCGCATTAAATCAGATCACGGGGAGGCCACCAGGGGGCGCGCAGGCAATGGCTGCCTGAACGTGCTGCTCTCCCTGAAGCCAGGCGTCCAGAGGGATTTGAGCCCCCCCTGAGACCCCCCCGGCGGGCCCAACACGGCGGACAGGACGAGTGAACCCTTGGGGCGCCCCGCGGGAGAAAGAGCGGAGTCCGAAGACCCCGGGGTTCCCGAGAAAGGCCCCAGCGGAAGAAGACGCGGCCTGGACACGTGAACGCGTCCGAGCGGGCACCGCTTCAGAGGCCCCCTCGCCGCGACGTGAAGCCGGAGGTCCGGGAGGCCCGGCGGCGGCTCGGGAGACGGGCTCCCCCCCCCCCCCCACCACCCGGAACAGAGAAGCGCAGGTACAGCGACCGGCCTGGAGCCCCCGTGGCTGGACCCGCTCGAGCGGAGGGGGCCGGCGCTCGGCCGCCCCCATCGGGAGTCCCCCGGGCGGGCTGCCGCGGACCGCGGGGTCCCGGAGGGGGGGGGGGGGCGTGGAGAGTGCGGCAGCGACGCGGAGGGGCCCGGGCCTGCCCCCCCCGCTGGCGCGAGTGGGGACAGTCGCCCGCGCCCCAGAAACACCGCGGGGAGGACCCCCGGAACAGATCGACTCCACCCTGCCCCCCCCCCCCTGCGGATAGCAGAACTCGGGGTAGACTGGGTGTGAGGCCCCCACCCGCCGTTGGTGGGGCATGTGCCCGCCCCCCCACACACCGCGGGAGCCCACGGGCGGGGCGCCGAGGCAGAGGGGCCCTCCGCGCCCGCTGGCCCAGGCCGCACGCGACACCCTTCTACGGGGTTGGCCAGAAGAAGCCCCGGATCACTGCGGAAGACATCGAGAGGGGTGTGAGGCCCCCACCCAGGAACGGGAGGGGCGTGTGCCCGCCCCCCCCGCCCCAAGTAAAGGCTAACCCCCAGGAAATAGCCAAGCCCCCATCTGAGCCGCGGAGGGAGTTCGAACACTGACCCAGAGCGGGCGGGGATCGACACTGCTAGTTGCAGGTGATTATCAGATGAACTGGCGGGAAGCCCTACAGGGATACCGTTTCCAGGAGACCCCCAGAGGCAACATGAGCGCAGACCCCAGGGAAACCATGGCCCGACAGGAAGACGCGGCCCCTTCGTCGGCAGCAATGGAAAGAGGCTTCGCCTCGATCTTGCAGGAAATCAGGGACATGCGTTCAGATATAGCCCAGAAATTTGAAAAAATGGACCAGAGGGTGGACAAGGTCGAAGATAGACTATTACAAGTGGAGGCCAACCAATCATCAACAGCAGCCCAGGACATACAACTATGTATGAGGCTGGAAGGCCTGGAGAAGAGGGACGAAGAAAGGGCCCGACAGATGGATGACTTTGAAAACAGAGAGAGGCGGAACAACCTCAGAATTTTCGGTGTGCCTGAAGCGGAGGGGGAAACGGAGAGGGACGTCATTCGAATAGTGAAGGACATCATCACCCTCTTATTTGCAGAGGAAATGACAACCGAGCCAACATTCGACAGAGTGCATAGGGCAGGGGGCAGAGCGGGGGCCCCCCGGTCAATCTTGGTCCGATTCCACTATTACTCCGAGAAGACAAAGGTGCTGGAGGAGGCCCGAAAGACCAGAGAAATCACCTACAACAATGCCCAGGTCTCAATATACCAGGATCTTTCCTCCTACACGCTGGCCAAGGGCAGACTATGTCGACCCCTCACACTACTATTCAAGGAAAAGGGCGTGCGTTATAGATGGGGCTACCCCTTCTCCCTGAACTTTGAATACATGGGCCAACGCTCAACCCTGATCACGGAAGAAGACATCCGGAGTGCCATTCAAGAGTGCACAGTGGATCCGCACCCCCGGAGAGGTCCAGTGGGACCAGAAAACCTCAGAACGAACAGCCCCGGCCCATCCGGAGAGAGGAGAAGGCGCACCGGCGCAAGGAAATTTCGGAAAATGAACACCCCATCTCCAGCAAAAGAGGGAGAACGGCATGACTCCGAGGACTGAGAACGGGGGTAACCCACTGAATCCGGGACGGATATGCGCAGATTCGGAGTGGGGGTATATTCGGGAGTGGGGGTTGTTCAGACACGGTTGGGACACGGGGGGCAGTTGGGGTGTTATAGGCCCACCGGGGGGTGGGGGGAAGGGATCCACAAAGTAGAACCAAGGGAGCACGCGAAGGAAAGAGATACGAGGGTAATGACCTTGAGGGAGGGAATCTGGGACTATGGCTGATAGTCTACCTGCCCTGGGAGTGGGCTCCCTTAAATACGCCCACAAAGAGATCCCTGGTCTGCAGAGAGTTCAGAAGGACCAACCTCGACATCCTCTTCTTGCAGGAAACCCACTGGCCACGGGGGAAGGAACCCAGAATCCGGGGAGGAGGTATTGGGGAGGTCTTCAGTGCATCCCACAAAAATAAAAAGAGAGGGGTGGCCATCTTGGTAGCGAGGAACGTGGGTCTTGAGAAAGAGGCTGTGCTGAAGGACCCAGAGGGGCGCTACCTGATGGTGCGGGGATCCCTACAGGGAGCCCCACTTACCCTAGCCGTCGTCTACGGCCCAAATGAAGGCCAAATCCAGTTCTGGGAGGAGGTGAGGGACAAACTTAAAGGCTTCGTCCATGGGACGGTGGTGGTGGGGGGGGACTTTAATATGGTCCTGGACCCAATCCGGGACAGGAAACGAGCTGGTCCCCAGGCCCCCAGGGCACTCGATGAGATCATGGCACGGGGCTTCCAGAGGGTCAACTCGGAGCTGGGCCTGGTGGACACGGTCCCGACCCCTAGAACGGACACCCCCATATTCACTTACTACTCACCCGTGCATACATCATTTTCCCGGATAGATTATGTCCTGGTGGACGAGACCTTGTACCCATTTGTCACTGGCCATAGGGTGGATCCAGTCCCCTGGTCTGACCACGACCTGGTCCGAGTCACCATAGCGAGAGGGGGCCTTAATGAACACAGGGGAAGATGGAGTGTAACGATTCCCTCCTGAAGGACGAGGTCCTAGCCCAGGAGGTCCTTGACGCCATTACAGAATTCTTTGAATTCAATGACAACGGTGAGGTGCGTACACACACCCTGTGGGACGCGTTTAAGGCAACCCTGCGGGGAGTCCTGATCCGATTGGGAACCCGGAGGAAAAGAGAAAGGGAAGCCCAGGAGCGGCATCTGAGGGGAAAAATCGCCCAACTTCAACCGGGAGGCTCTCCCACGGAGCCCTTGAACCGGGACCGGGTGGCCGCCCTGGACGACTACAGGCTCCAACTAAAAGACCTTCTCCTCCACAAAACAGAGAGAAGCCTCCACCTGGTTAAACAAAAGTATTATGAAAAAGGGGACAGGGCGGATAGGATCCTAGCTTGGAGGCTGAGGGAGGTACAGAGGAGTAGAATGGTGAAGGCAGTGAAGAACGAGGTGGGGGAGCTGGGACATGATACTTCTCACATTGGAGAGGCCTTCCGCCGATACTACGAAAGGCTATACTCGTCTGAGTACAGAGGGGACGGGGGGGAGATCGAGGAATTCCTAAACTCCATCCAGGTCCCGTCCTTGACTAGGGAGATGGCAGAGGGGTTGGAGGGTCCGGTGACCGAGGAGGAGGTGGAACATGCGATCAGTGGCATGAAGGTGGGCACTTCCCCGGGCGAAGATGGCTACTCAGTGTACTTTTACAAAAGGTTTCGGTCGGCCCTCGCCCCCCACCTGGTCAGGGTGTTTAATGCGGTTCTGGAGGGGGGTCCTCTCCCGGACTCCATGATGGAGGCAGTCATTGTAGTGCTCCCAAAGGACGGTAGAGACCCCTCGGAGTGCTCCTCCTACCGCCCGATCTCCCTATTGAATATTGATGTCAAGATCCTGGCCAAGGTCATCGGGAGCCGGGTGGAGGGGGTCCTACCGAAGCTGGTCCACGGTGACCAGGTGGGGTTCGTTAGGGGGAGACAGGGCTCAGATAATATTCGCAAGACCATAGACCTGTTTCATTACGCCCAGGTGTCGGACCTAGACGCGAGCGTCCTCTCCCTAGACTCAGAAAAGGCATTCGACAGGGTCGAGTGGAGGTTCATGGAGCTCACGCTTCAGAAGATGGGCTTCGGGACCCACATTAGGGACTGGGTGGCCGCACTGTACAGGGCCCCAAAGGCCAGAGTCCAAGTGAATGGTAGATTGTCGGCCCCACTCCTTCTATCACGAGGAACAAGACAGGGATGCCCACTCTCCCCGTTGATCTATGTCCTAACTATGGAACCCCTGGCAATTACAATCAGATCACACTCAGACATCAAGGGGATCAGGAGAGGCGATGTAGAATTCAAGCTCTCCCTGTTTGCAGACGATATCCTGGCCTATCTGGTGGACCCAAAATCCTCACTCCCCCCCCCCCCCTCCTGTCCCTGTTGTCCGCATTTGGGCGCTTCTCAGGTCTAAAGATCAACACATCTAAATCAGTCCTCCTCCCCATGAGAACTCGGGACCCAGGCCTAGACTCCCGGGACAGTCTGGGGGGGAATAGCGGTGGGGAAGACCTCAATCCGATACCTGGGGATCTTTTTGACCAGGGACCTGCACAACCTCGCCCCTGCCAACTATGACCCCGTTATGTCACAGGTCACCGCCGATTTAAGGAGATGGGGCTCCATGATCCTGTCCTGGTATGGTCGCATGACGGCAGTGAAAATGAATATACTCCCGCGCCTACTATACCTTTTCACCGCCCTCCCCACCAGCGTCCCCGACCAAACATTCAGGGTCCTCCAGAATGCGGTGCGCGAGTTTGTATGGCAGGGTAGGACCCCGAGAACCGCGAAGGCCATTCTTACCTTACCTAGAGAGGAGGGGGGGGGGTTCGGGCTCCCTGACTTTCACCTCTACTTCCGCGCCGCTCAATTGCGCGTCCTCCTGGAACACATGAGGGAAGGGATGGGCACATACTGGTCGTACCTGGAGGACATGGATGCGCACCTTCTTAAGGTACGCGACCTCCTATGGGCCCCACCTAAATTCATCCCGAACAGGCTCAAATCCCACCCAACACTGGGAGTTCTCTGGGCAATATGGAGGGAGGGCCCCCAAACGGCACATCTGACATCATGGCCGTCCCCGATGTCATCCCTTTGGGGTCACCCACTTAGACTGGGAAACAGGGGGTTCCGTAATGCACAGTCCTGGTCAGACTCAGGGATGGAATGGGCTGGACAACTGTTTAAAGAGGGAGAATTCCTACCATACGAAGACTTGAGGACCGCCCTCGACCCGGAGTCAATCTCCATATTCGAGTACCTCCGCCTGAAGGGTATCCTGTGCGATCAATCATGGGGCCAGCGGCTAAAGAGACAGATGACCCCCTTTGAGAAACTACTCGATACTGCAACCTCCAGGAAGGGGGCGGTATCTGCAATGTACAAAATCCTTAACACAGTGGACCTGGGGAGAAGGAGGGGGTTCCGCACTTTCTGGAACGATCTGGCCGGGGAAGAAATTTCAGAGGACTCCTGGTCGAGGATATTCAAAATAGCATTCCACGGGAACCTGTTCACAGCAGACATGGAGCACAACTTTAAAATTCTACAGGGGTGGCACAGAGATCCCGTCAAACTGTCAAAAATGTTCACGGGAATATCCCCCGCCTGCCCGAGGGGATGTGACCAGGCAGGCACGAGGGGCCACATGTGGTGGCACTGTCCGAAAGCGCAAACATACTGGGAGAGGGTAAGGGGTTGGATCGCTGAAGTCACGGAGGAATTGCTTCCCCATAATCCCCTGACAGTGCTGCTGGGCCTCCCCCCAGAGGATACGGAGGTACACAGATACCCGAGAATGTGGGAAACAATGCTGATGGCCGGGAGGGTGGCATTGGCCCAGAAATGGAAGAGCAGGGAGACGCCCACAAAGGAGGACTGGATACACAAGGTTAAAAACATGTTCTTGATGGACAAATTAACAGCGATGATGAACAATGACATGAACTCTTTTCAGACTAACTGGTATGGGGTACAGCAGATCTGGGGTTGGGAGGTCCACTGAAGCTCGGGGAGGGAACGTGGATGGAAATGGGGACCCGCGTCCCGGGGGATAATGGACAACATGCAGTCAAACACGCAGTTGGAAGTTTTTTGCTTTTTTCCCGAACTCCGGCCACACAAAGTTTGCAACGCATCTCCCTGTGAAGGGGGTTCTACTGGATCCAAGTTAATGGGGGGGAGGGTTCGTTCTTATCTGGGAGGGCGGGGGGGGAGGGGCCCTTTTTCTTTTCTCTTATTTTGGGGGCTGATGACACGTTTATTTTGCGGTAAAGCTTCCAGCCTGTTTGTTATATTATGAAAATGTTAATAAAATAAAGTTTAAAAAAAAAAAAAATCAGATCACGGTTAGGAACCGATACCCATTGCCTCTGATCACCGAATTACTAGACCAAGTAAAGGACGCTTGCATCTACACTAAATTAGATCTCCGAAGGGCATATCATCTGGTACGTGTAAAGAAAGGCGACGAATGGAAGACTGCTTTTGGCACTAAGTACGGGTTATTCGAATACCAGGTGATGCCCTTCGGTTGTGCAATGCACCAGCAGCCTTCCAGTATTTTATGAACTATTTCCTCCGTGAACTCATTGACGTCTGTGTTGTATACATAGACGATATTCTAGTGTACTCCTCTTCAGAATCGGACTATGTGAAGCACGTTCGTGCAGTCCTTGAGAAACTACGCCAGCACAAGTTATATGCAAAATTGGAAAAATGTGTTTTTCATGCTAGGAAAGTTGAATTCCTTGGATTTATCCTGACTCCAAAAGGAGTCCGAATGGACTCGCGAAAGGTGGACGCAATCCTCAAGTGGCCATCCCCCAGTTCAGTTAAAGGGGTACAAAGCATGCTCGGATTTGCTAATTTCTACCGCAGATTCATTCCGGATTTCTCACTTGTTGTACACCCTATCACAGCACTTTTGCGAAAAAACAAACGCTTATTGTGGACCAAAGAAGCTGAAAAGGCCTTCCAAGAGCTGAAAGCGAAATTCACGTCTGCACCTATCTTAAAGCATCCACGCCCCGAACTTCCATACATAGTTGAAACTGATGCATCCAGTTTAGCCATGCAAGCTGTCCTGTCCCAGAAGGATCTTGAAACCGGTCAACTTCACCCAGTAGCATTTTGGTCCAGAAAGTTCTCGGCACCCGAGTTAAACTATGCGGTTACCGATACAGAATTATTAGCCATCGAATCCGCCTTCAAGGCTTGGCGGCATTATCATCTTGGTGCCAGGCATACCATTACGGTGATCACCGGAACTTGCAGTATTTAAAAACAGCCAAGGCCCAATCGTCGTGTCAACTTCGATGGGCATTGTTCTTTGCCGAGTTCGATTTTGTGATCACTTATCGACCAGGTTGTAAAAATGGCAAGGCAGTTGCCTTATCCCGAATAGGGATGGGAGAAGCATATGCGAACGCGGAACCGGTTCCTATAATTTCAGAACAAAGAATTCTTGGCATAACCACTCTACAGACACTAGAGGATATTCAAGTAAAGATCCAACAACTCTTCGATCCAACAGCCCTGCAGGACTGGGTGATGAAAGGCCCGGACTACTCCGTCATCAATGACCTTCCTTATTATCAAGGGCGACTATTTCTATCACACAAGGAACTACAAGAACTAGTCCTCTCCAATTATCATGACACCCTGATGGAAGGACACCCAGGTATCGCAAAAACTGAAGCTAAAATTAAGAGACAATTCTGGTGGCCCACCTGGCGAAAAGACGTAAAGTCATTTGTAATGTCTTGTGGCATTTGCGCCCAAAACAAAAGTCAGAAGAAAAAACCCGCTGGCCTCTTACAACCTTTTGGATATTCCACCTACACCATGGCACACCTTATTGTTAGACTTTATTACAGATCTACCTCCATGTAATGGATTTTCTAGTTATTGTGGATCTTTTTTCCAAGATGGCCCACTTTATTCCTCTAAACTAAAGGGATTACCTTCTGCTTCAATTCTGGCCAAGAAATTCCTCAAACATTGTTTGAATAAACAGATTTCCTTCGTATTGGTCTCTGACCGAGGTAGTCAATTCATTTCACATTTTTGGAAGAAATGGTGTCAACTGGCGCAAATCGACGTGAGGTTATCAACCAGTCACCATCCCCAGACCGATGGTCAGACGGAGAGGACCAACCAGACCCTTGAACAGTACCTACGTTGCATGCTACACCAGACCGAAAGTAATTGGAAAGATATTTTATGGATTTCCGAGTATGCATACAATAACTCTGTACATTCAGGAACCGGACAAAGCCCCTTTTTATACCATATATGGACATCGCCCTCGAACCTCAGAATTAGATTCGCCTCAGCATTTAGAAATGCCTGCAGTTGGTCATTTGCATTCTACTATTACACAAGCCTTTAAAAAAGAGGCAACAGAACATTTGAAACAAGCAAAAGAGAAATACAAGAAAAATGCTGATCAACATAGAAGTGAAACTCCACAATACCAGATTGGGGATCAAGTTTGGCTGGCTGGCAAAAGAATATTTCTACGGGTTAAGCAGACAAGATTAGGAGGGCAGATTCAGTCAGTCATCGCTGCACCACGCAACACGTGGGTGGAGACCGCAGCTGTCCGGGTCCGACCAACCCCCCTGTGGGAGCCAGGTGTGCGTAACAGGACTCTACAGTGACCATACACCACAGCCCAGCCAGGTAGAGGGACAGGTCTCTAGGTATGCCCACAACTGGAGGCTCATAACATCGGACAAGTGGGTCCTGGACACCTTAACACAGACCTTTTACAAGAAGCACCCCGCCCCTTCCACCAAACAAACTCCCTCCGGCCTCGGCGCACAGGAAGGTGCTCCTCGGAGGTGCAGCTCGTGCTACAAAAAAGGCCATAGAAAAGGTTCCCAGAAGATTCAGAGGAAAGGGAGTGTACTCCCGGTATTTCATCGTCCGCAAACCGAACGGAAAGTGGAGACCTATTCTGGATCTACGGAAACTGAACAAATGTATAAAACGTCAAATGTTCACCAGGGTCCCCTTGCAGCAACTAATAGTCAGCTCAGCATCACAACTATCTGGTGTCCCCGTATCTCCAGGAGGTGTATTTTCATGTCCCCATCCACCCACAGCACAGCACAGAAAATGCATACGGTTCGTGGTCCACGACGCCCACTGTCGGTTCCTGGTGTTTCAGTTTGTCCTGAAATCAGCACCCCACACATTCACAAAGAGCCACACACAGGTGGGCACCAGTTTCCTCAGTGAAGGCCACCATCACTACCCCTATTTAGCAATTGGCTGGTCCGAGCATCTACCATGGCAAAAGCGAGGCAGTCCACGGCAGCAACTGTGCGTGTCCTCCAGAACCTGTGCTTTTCCATCAATTACAGAAAAGCTTCACTGCAGCCGACGAAGAAGCTGGTGTTTCTTGGGGCAGACTTCTTTTTTTAGAGGAACCCAAAGTGCGCCCATTGGCAGAAAGACTGGATACCCTCCGGGCGTTACATCTGACCTTCACACCCAGCAGGTGGCTGACTGTGTGCCTTTGCATGTGACGCCTCAGAATGAGTCTGTCCTGCATACCCTTCATTCCACACTGCAGACGCCACATGAGGCTGCTGCAGGAGTTCCTGGCGGCGAACTGGTCCCATGTCTCTGGATCATAGGGCGACAAGGTGCAAATCTCTCCTGAACGGACGTCACCGCTCCAAAAGTGTGCCGACAAGACCAAAATCAACAAGGCAAATGCATTCCAAGAACCAGCACCACGCAAGACGCTAGTCGTGGATGCCTACCTGCAGGGATGGGGCGCACACATGGACCAGCTACACATCTGGTTTGTGGGCTCCCCACAAAACGTCTCTGCACATCAACGTGCTTGAGCTCGGGGCATTCAGATGAGCACTCAGAGTCCTGACAGACAATACATCTAAGATGTACTACCTGCAGAAGCAGGGAGGGACACAGTCCAAGACCCTGTCACAGGAGGTGCAGAGCATCTGGCACTGGGTCATCTCTCACAGCATTGCAATACAAGCGTTTCACCTGCCGGTAGTTCAGAACCCAACATCTGACAGCCTCAGGAGGCGGATGTCCCAGAGCCAAGAGTGGGAGCTCAACCGCTGCACAGTGCAGTCACACTTCCAGCGATGCGTCACCACCTATCAGTGGATTTGTTTTCCACATTTCACATAAGAAAATGTGCAAGATATGCCAGCAGGTCCACCGAGCAGGGGTCAATGGGGGAACGTGTTCGATTTTCTGTGGGACGCGCTGTTCCAATTTGCTTTTCCACCCTTCCCAGTTCTACGCCAGACAGTTTGCATGATCAAGATGCACTCATGCAATGAAATCCTCATTGTGCCTGACCTGGCCCCACCTGACGTGGTACTGAGACTTCGTCCAGCTGTCGGGGGACCAGCCAATCAGGCTCCGCAATCACCCAAAAATCTCACAGGATAAAGGGAGGGTACTACATCCCGACACAGTCCCTGCCCCCAACTGTGTGGCTCCTGTAACCAGAGGCTTGACACTCTCAAGAATCCAGGGATATCTCGTCGGCGGCTAGGGACCACTCCACGAACAAATCTTAAAGCCTTAAGTGGAAACGGTTCTGTATATGGTGTGCAGGTCAACATAACGCCAACCAAAATGGCATTAACCTGAGTCGGGTTACGCCAGAGATGATACTTCCTCATCTCTATACAGGCACACCTGGCCGCCTTATCCAGGTACACTAGAAGTAATAGCATCTCCCTTTATGGCAATAGGGTGCGCAAGCATTTCCTAAAGGGTTTGTTCTGAAACTGTGCTCCAGCGAGACGGACCTTGTCGGAGTTCAGTGTTGTCGTGCCTCATGAAAAAGCCTTTTGAGATGATGGCCAAAGCCTCTTAGAGATTTATCATGGAAGGTAGCGTTCCTGGTGGCCATTACCTCAGCCAGACTGGTCTCCGAGATCCAGGCTCTCGCATTCAACCAGCCTTACCTGCGGTTTCAAATAGTTAATACGTTCCTGATCTCTAACCCGTGCTTCATCCCAAAGCTCCGGAAAGTCGTTCACAAAACATCGCTTTGTCTGTTTTCTTCCAAAAACTGACGTCACCGGCAGAGTTGGCACTACAGTCGCTGGACGTCAAACGGGCACTAAAGCCCTATGTCGACAGGACTCCGTCCTTTTGAAGTTCAACGCAACTCTTTCTGGCGTACGGACTTACCAGTAAAGGCAAAGCACTGTCAAAGCGGGGCATATCAGTATGGATATCTTCCACCATCACCTTCTGCCATAAATCGGCATGAAAGCCTCTGCACGTTCCCCCACATTCTCACTCCTCGAGAGCCACAGCAACATCTTGGGCCGGAGTCCCGATTGCTGACATCTTTCAAGCGTCTACCTGTTCAGTGCCTCATACCTTTACAAAGTAGTACTGTTTGGAGAGGCTGCATGCTGTGGACCTGCAGACAGGGAGAACAGTCCTGCAACGTCTGTTCCAATCAGGTACCCCCTTATGCTTTAGGTTGAAAATGTTTTTTTACCTCTCTGCACCTCCCAACTGCAACGTACTGCTAGTCAATCTATTGACAGCATGTCAATCTATGATAGATCCAATGCTGGAGCAGGAGTACATTTCTTGCCTGTAATTCCTGTTTTGCAGCATTAGTATCTTTCATAGATTCACGTGCGCCATCCTTTCACCCTCTTGGAACGTAAAAGCTGTTCATGCACCCTGGGATTTCAGTATCACTGGTCAGAATCTGAAGGGAGGAAGTGGAGGGATAGGGGGCTAGCGCCCAACTACATGAGGTCCCATTGGTTGGAACCAAAAGCATGCATAAGGAAGGCGACAGCCTACACAATCGTTTTTCTGGTTTTCAGCAAGGGAAAGGGTAGCAGAGGATTCCCAACCTTCCCAACCTACTGCTGGGGAATATTCACAGTATGCAAATCTATGAAAGATACCAATGCTGGAGATTAGGAGTTACAGGTAAGAAACATATTTCTAAGTGAGGGTCATCACTTGCTACAAATGGAGGTTGGAACATTCTCCTGTAACCAGCGAAGATGGGACTAGTCATGATGCCCATATTGCCAAAGTATTTTGGAGCCTTACAATAGTTTTGTGTTCCTTATTTGGGGTATGTTCAAAGTTCCATCTAGTTTCATTTTATTCAACATACAAAATACTTTGCAAGATGATCTTGTCTTTTGTTTAGGAGTGAACATTGGTGGAGTTGGATCTTACATCTATGACACACCATCTTTAACTCCTAAAAGCCTATCCCCATTGAGTCTGGCCTCTACAACTCTGCTTGTGTCAAGATCTGAAGACCCCATCGAAAAGCAGGCTCACAAAAGTGCACTGAAGGGTGAGTGGAAACGTGTGCTTAAATAAGTGCTAATGTTTTAAATGAATATTCACAATTTAGGAGCACAGTTCATAATTCTTTTATTTAAAAAAATCAAACTATACATAATTAGTTTTACTTCGTCTTCTATTTCAATCTTTACTCTGGTCATGCTGTACTACACCATCATAGGACAAAATAAAGCAAAACTTCCAACACTGGATAAACACAAATCTCCAATGGATTGCTCGTTATAAGCTGACTTGAGTGACTTCTCTAAAACCTATAGTATTGATATTTTCTTTTACTTCATTTTATATTCTACGTGGGTATGAATTGCATGCGTTGTACCCAAGCACTCTGCACAAACCTGGCTGTTTTATTTTCTAAAGGGCTCCCTCATTTTGAATTCCAGCCCAATAGGGATTCAGTTTTATAAGTAATATCCCCCCGCCCCCAGTTATCCTGGCGATGAAGCTATATATATATATATATATATATATATATATATATGAGACAGATATGGTGTGGGGGGACTACATTGAACAGTTTGTGAACTGTGTTCTTCCTTTTAATAGTTTACATTGTGACTATTCCCAACTGTTCGGCTGGGCAAAATGAATGCCTGCCTTGACCTCCTCAACGTGTTGAAAAGATGTGAAAGGGGGGGGGCTACGCACTTCGATAATAAAACTGACAAATCACAAATCTATCCATTTTGGAGCAAATATCAATTGATTTCATTTTTTGGAGAGGTGGATCTTAACTTGCGTTTCTTGAAATTAATATCTGCTAATTACACGATTCCCAACTGTTATCTTGTGAGCCAATCTGAGTGATCAACCTAAGGTGAAGCGCCCTGTGGCATCGGCAGGCCAGAACGCTATGCATTGTTGACGTTAGTGGGCAACGGAGACAAAAATCTGCAGTACGCATTTACAAACACTTTTCTGAATGAAAGACACAGAAGACACTCGGTGTACACCTATATGTATTGTTAATTGCTTTGCTGAAAACACTTTATTGTATTTTACTTTAAATCAATGAAAGGAATCACTACTTTAGTAGATGGGTACGTTGTGTATTAAAATGCACATTTTTAAATAAATTAATCGCTGCCATTCTAACGGTTTACAGTCCTAAGTATGAAACAAAAAAAGCACACATCATTAACATACTTGTATGTCCCGTCCCCATTCCTCCATCCTTGTGGGCATCCCCCCAACATGGGGACAGTACCGGAACATTTGACAGCGAAAAAATGTGGCTTCCCTTTCAAATTTAGTTTAGCACCCTGCCAACCGGTGCCTCACCTCAGTCCCTTTTTCTGCACGGACGGTGTTGGATCCTGGCAAGTAGGCACAGAGTTTTTTTTAACTTTACGCTTGCGCAGAGTTGTTTGTTTTTCAATATTCACCTCTCTTCAGTGTCTCGCCTCCCCACTGCATGTCGGTTGAAGGGGGATTCACGAGATGTGTGTCCTATCGCTTGTTCATGGTCTGGGGCCCGACCTCTCCTGAGATGCGTGCACAGCTTGCAGCGCTCTCTCTCGATCAACGGGCATTGAAGAATCAGTTGTCATGTTGGAGGGAGATCTTCCACACTTCACCTTCAGGACCTCACATCAAAACAAGGGAGGCCCATTGTTTAGTACGGCTTCTCAGCGCAGAGACTCCTTCCCAGGGCATGGATTCTTTGGATTCAGGTTCTGACAGGCCTGAGGCCAGACCCGAGGCCAGCAAGGCTACTGGCTCTCATGCTGAGGAGCTTACGGCCTCGGAGGGGCTATCAAGTTCGCCGTCCTTATTGACCCCAAGGGGCAAAGGATCACCATGTTCTACCTTCAACAGTCAGTCCTTGGCACAATCCAGCATGACTACCAGCGCAGGTGCCGAGGGCGCACAGCCAACCGGATCTCCTTCGGAGGTCAGGAGTCAGGGTGACCCGACTACCGGGCAGCTGGCCGAGGGCTCAACGCCTACCAGTGATCATTGAAGTTGACGCTTATATTTTTGGGTTCAAGGCCCAAGGCGTCACCTTCCATGTCTTAGGCAGCACATGACACGGGGCCTTCGCACCCTCCTGCCCAGAGCAAGGCTCAACGATGGCAGATAAGCACCTGGTGGAGCCTGCTAGACCAGCAGCCTTCTTGGATTCGAGTCAGGGCCGTTCTCTCGCCCATTAAATGGGCCTTGCAAGAAGGTCCCAGTCCTTCCCTCTGGAAGCGGCGGTGGACTGTATGGTACAGGCCGTTGGTCTCCTCAGGGATACATCTACCCACCGCAGCCTTATGGCTACGCGCCTCAGCCAGGAGCGGAGACACATCTCTTCAGAGGGTGAGGACTCCTCAGGTACTGGCGGCATGCGAGGACCGCTTCCTCGAGCGATTTCTCCTCATGTGTACCCCAGAGATGACAGGGCTCCTTAAGGACATAGGGAAGGAGGTGATCCTGCAGGTTGTACCTCCTCAGCCCCCTTCATGGTCCCTCTGCCTGTTGCTACAGCTGTGCCAGTGCCTGTCCCTCCCCATGTCCAGCACTTTCCAGGTTTCCAGATCCCTTGGCTGCCTCCTGTACCACCAACTCCTCTCCCTCAACAACTGTTGAGTCGGTCTTCGGTTCCGCCTTCAGGGCCTTGCTGAGTTTTTGGGGGTCCCCATGCCTGAGGAAGCGCCCCAGGAGTCGCGAGTACTAGCAGAGGTTTTGGGCAAGTGCACCACGAGCCATTGAGAAAGGTCTGGGAGAGTCCCAGGGTCAACGCCCAGATGAACAAGAAGTTGGACAGCAGGTTAAGGCTGATGGATGGGGAACTGATCCGCCTGGCTTCTCATCCTCAGCCACCCTCTTCAGTGGTGGCAATGGCCCTGCTCTGTTCTAAACAATCATCTTGGTCTTCCTCTTCTGGAGCCACCTCCAGTTGTCTGTCCAGAGAGGATACGGTCCTTGAGTCGTTGCACAAACAATGCTACACCATATCAGGGCTGCATTTCTCCAGCATTGGATCTTTCATGGATTAACATGCTGTGAATATTTCCCGTCAGGCTGGGAAACCTCGGTAACTAATAGAGTAGTTTTCCTATGGAAAAACTTGGACACCTTGAGTGTCCTATCGATGTCGTTATAGGTGCTTTTGTCAGCACCAATGGGACATCTAGTAAATGGGCCTGCCATGCGGCTTCCCTTCAGATTTAAACCGTCTTCCAAACTGTTCGGATCACCTTGTGTTCTCTCCGGAGAATTCATCTTCTACGCAGCTTTCGCTGTTTCCAGTGGTTATATCGAGGTGTTACTCGGTCCCGCCATGTCATCTGTGGGTCCAAAGAAGTCATTATTTCAGGCATGCTGACTGCCTGTACAGCTTGTACCACAATCCCTCGGCCGCAAACTGACATCTGTGGGGGTTCTCCCAGAAGACCCTCAAGTATAGGAACCAGCGCTTAATTGCTTGGCTGAATGAAGGGGCCTAATCGGCTTCAGAGGTTAGCTCTTCCCGCTGGGGCAGGTCCTCTATTCCCTCTGCCAAGAGGTTGCCTTTGCTCCAGAGGGCGCGGTCGGCGGATCCAATGCCTAAGAAGCAACGCACTGTTGAGCCCAGGACTGCGTCGGATTTGGGGAAAGGCAAGGAGTCTTGACACTGCCTGTGCCGAGTGTTGAGGGGTCAAGGGTTCCCTCCTCTCAGGACAAGTCTGCGCCGCGTTCGGATAAGCCGAGGGACACAGGGTCACACCTGCAGACTTGGCTCAGAAGGCTTCAACATCGGACAAGAAGTCAGCGAAGAAGCCTTCATCCAAGGAAAGGCATCACTCGTCTTCTGGCCATGAGTCGTCGAAGCACCGGTTCAAATCTTCGGCCAAACGGCTTTCTTCATCTATGGATATGTCAGTGCCAAAGACCGCACCGACTACTCGTCCCTTATCGTCCGCTCTGCTGACGGGCAGTTTGACGACGTGCCCTCTGTCGACGACGGCTCTGACATCTGTGGCCCAGTTGATGATCATTTTGACGACTGCTTCGTCGAAGACTGCCCTGTCGACGAGGGTTCCGTCAACGATGGAAAAGCAGAAGACTGTGACGCAGGCAGCCGCTGCAAGACCGGTGTCTCCCAGGGAAACGGCGTGGCAGTTCAGGGTGTCTACGGCGCAGCCGCTTCTGGAAGGCTTTACGTCCATACTACCGGTGGAGATTTTCCAGCATGAGACTACCTCGGCCTATGAGGCTTCGGCTTACGGAAGGCATGCAGCGTTTGAATTGGATCCAGAGGAGGAAGAGTCAGTACAGCCGTTCCTGGTTCCATCAGTTTTGGGCCTGCAGCCTTCTCTTCATCCAGGTAGGAGGGCCTGGGGGCTGTGCCACCTCAGTGTCCGCTTGTGAATCCGCACTCCTTGCTCTCAATGCAAGTGCTTACTACTTTGCAATCGCTCCTGGGGCAATTGGATGCCGGGCTCCCAGCGCCTCAGGCTCCGTCTATTCCGTTGCTGCACGACCCACCTTGCCAATTCCTCGCCGAATGTCTCGGAAGCCCCTTGCAGTCGAGGGCCTCATCCCAGAAGGTCTTCCTCGACTAGGCCTCACCCGCCATCGCCCAGGGCGTTCAGTCGTCCTCGAAGGGATCAAGAGGAATGGGAACTAGAGGATTCTGACCTGGACAGTGCTCCGCAGGACACTCTTTACGGTCTCATCTTCGCCCAGAAGAGCAGACCCCTGGGATACTGACCTGGATCTGGATGCTCAAAGTAGTCCACCCAGCCATCCCTACCAGATGACATTGGAGCTTTTCATGCCATGATGGCTAAAGCCTTTCACGAATTTGGCCTCATCCCGGAGGAGGAAAAGGACTGCTTCTTGTTTGACCATATGGGGAAGAGGAGAAGAGCGGTTTTCTCGATTCCTGTATTGGACCACGTGTGGCAGTAGGGTCTTCGAGAGACAATAAAGCACCAGTTTACAGAGCCTGCGGTCAAGGGCCGGTTGGAGAAGAAGTTCAAGGCGCCAGAGTCCAATCGCAGTGCCAGACGTCGCAGCCTACGCCGGAGTCGGTTGTTTCTACAGCAACAAATAGAAAGGCTTGCACCCAGCACAAGTGTGCTACTCCCCCGGAAAATGAAGACCGTAAGTTGGTCGCTTTTGGAAAGAAGGTCCTAACTCTTGGTGCGCCTACAGTTAAGGATGCCAACTCGTTGGCGATCATGGTGAGGTACGACAGCGAGATGTGGCACAGACTGGCACCTCTGTTGGACCACCTTCCAGAGCAGCAGCGAAAGGAGGCGATGCTTTTGGTCTTGAGGGGGAGGAAGCGTTGAATCCTAGTATAAACATTGCGGGCGACCTGGCGGAGACCGGGTTTAAGCAGATTAATAATGGGGCGGGTCTCTGGTGTCAAGCCTGGCTTCGATGCACTGATTTCCGACCGGAGGTCCAACACAAGGTGGTGGACATGCCTTGCGAGGGGGGAAAATCTTTTCGGGGAGAAGATTGATGGCGTGTTGAAGAACATGAAGGCGGGCTCTGATACTGCAAGGTCCTTTACAGCCCTGCAGGGCAGATGTTCTTTTCACCCCTTTCGCTCTTTTTGTAGGGTCTCCGGGAATGCAAGATTTTCAAGTTCTCGCGAAAAGGGGTACGGTGGGTCTACCTACTTCTCCGAGGGCTACTGGCATTCCTTCCAGACCACCCAAAGAAGGAAGGAGTATCCAGGACAAAGGAAAAGGGGATCCTCCTCCTTCTCAAGGAGGCAGTCCGAACAAGCCTCAGCAATGACTGCCACAAGGGCAGTCGAGTAGGAGGGAGGGTGGCGCACCACCTTGACGAGTGGCGCTTAATCACGACAGACAGAGGGGTGCTGGAAGCAGTCCAATACGGCCAATCGTTTGAGTTCAGGCGTCTGCCACCCAACATTCCTCTGGTAAAAAGGACTCTGTCGCGTCAGGAGGTTCCACTTGTTCTGCAAAAAGGGGCAATCGAGAGGGTTCCCGCATCGGAAAGAGGAAAGGGGAACTACTCCAGATTTGTTGTGATCAAAAAGCCAAACTGGTAGTGGCGCCCCATTCTGGACCTTCGGCCGCTCAACAAAAATATTTAAATACTAAAGTGCAGGATGCTAAATTTGCAAGACATAATACAAACTCTTCAGCCCGGGGAGTTTTTAATGTCTCTACATCTCGAGGACGCATACTTTCACATCCCTATGCACCCAGGAATCGAAAATTTCTAAGGTTTTTGGTCTGCGACAGACAAACAGTTTCGGGTTCTCCCCTTTGGCTTAGTCGGCTCCCAGTACTTACACTAAGTGCCTGGCTCCGGTGGCGGCTTACATCCGCAGAAAAGGACACCACGTTTATACGTACCTGGACAACTGGTTGGTCAGGGGGACGACTTGCCAGCGGACGTCTGAGTCTATCAACGCAACTATGCTCCTTTTGCAGTGTCTGGGCTTCAGTCAACTTCCACAAATCCTTTCTGACGGCCTCAAAGGATTTTGTTTTTCTGAGGGCTCATTTCTAGATGGCGCTCAATGAAGTCAAGCCTTCAAAGAAAAGGCTAGAGGAGCTGTTGTCCTCGGCGGACTCGTTTTTACCAGGGACATGGGTCAGGGTTTGCTCGTACATGTCACTCCTCTGCACCATGTCATCCCGCATCCCACTCATTCTAAATTGTCGGCTTTTCCTGCGCCCAGCACAGGAGTTTCTCACTTCCAGGTGGTCACAAGTCCACAGCTCCTGGTCCGACAGGGTGTTCATTTCCCGAGCTCTGGCAGGCACCCTGCGGTGGTGGACTCATCCCGGCAACATCGAACAGGGCATGCCCCTGGTGGAACCTGAGTTTCGATACACAATCGTGACCGATGCCTCACAGCCCGGATGGGGGGCTCACCTAGGCCAGTTCCAGGTCAAAGGCTTGTGGTCCCCCAGGGAGGTTCTGCATATCAACATTCTGGAATTGAGGGCCGTACACTGGCCGCTCAAGTCTTTTCTTCCCCCCCCACCCAGGACTCTGGTAAGGATTCTCACTGACAACACCATGACTGTTTTATCTATGCAAATAGGGGGGCACATATTCAGCCCTTCTTCCCCAGGAAGCTCGGGCCATCTGGAACTGGGCCATACAGCACAGGGTTCAGATTCTGGTGTTCTACCTGCCTTGCATTCAAAACATTCAGGCAGATCACCTCAGCAGGAAGTCTGCTCAGATGCACGGGTGGCAACTGAAGGACGACCAGGTGGCAAGGATATTAGAGAAATGGGGCACTCCCCTGCTGGACTAGTTCACCAGCCCCGAGAACAAGCAGTGCCCTCGCTTCGCCAGCAGAGTTACTCATCCAGACTCCAGGGGGGACACATTCTCTTGTCCGTGGACGGGGCTGTTGGCCTACGCATTTGCTTCTTTTCCCTGATTGAGATGATTTGCAAGGTTCCATGCAAGATCATCCTGGTTGCCCCATTCTGGCCGAGGCAGACCTGGTTCTCAGACCTTCACCTGGTGAGGGACAACCCTCTTCACCTGGGTTCACAGCCGGATCTTCTCTCTCAGAACAAGGGGATGGTATGGCATCACAACCCTGGCTCATTCAACCTGGCAGCATGGCTCCTGACCAAAATATTCCTCAATGTCGCAGCATTTTGGCTGCGGCAAGGGCGCCGTCTACCAACGCATCATTTGCCCGTAAGTGGAAGAGGTTCTGTATCTGGTATTCTCAGCAAGATGACCTGCAGCCATTGCGGATTTCTCTTCAGCAACTCCTTCCTTACCTTCTGCTGTTGGCTAAGGAGGGTCTGGCATTGTCGTCTATCAAGGTCCACTTGGCAGCCATCTCAAGGTTCACACGGAAGCGCAACTTGTACACCTTTGTCCAGTGACAGATTAAGCATTTCCTCATGCCTTTTCCAGTAAGGTAAGTCCTGCAGCTTCCGGGGTTCTGGCTCTACTCGGGGTTTTCTTTTTTGTGATAACTGAAAGTGATGTTTTTCTGTTGTGGTTCATATTGCCTTACGTCTGCATCCTGTTTGCCCATTATGCACCTTCAAGTTCTCTTACTGCTATGGAGTCTATTCACAGCATGTGAATCCATGAAAGATCCAATGCTGGAGAAGGGAGTAGTTTTTTACCTGTAACTCCATTTCTCCAGCGTTGGTATCTTTCATGGATTCACATGCGCCCTCCTGCCTGCCCCTTCAGGCAAACATACTCTTAAGGCATTCTCCATTTTTGGAGAGGTAAAAATCTGAAGGGAAGCCGTGGGGGCGGGGCTATATACTAGACGTCACATTGGTGCGGCCTAAAGCACCAATAACGACTTCGATAGGACACTCTAGGTATCCCAAGTTTTTCCATAGGAAAAGTACTATATTAAAGTTACCGAGGTTTCCCAGCCGGACGTCTGGAAATATTCACAGCATGTGAATCCATGAAAGATACCAACACTGGAGAAATTGAGTTACAGGTAAGAAACTACTCCATTGCGGCAGGCCAATGCCGACATCCTTGTATCAGCGGCTAACAAGAAGTTGTGGCAGGAGCGCAGGGAATTTGTGCCAGACCCACCCCTGGAGAGGCGAGCTTCCTTCAAGGCCAGTCTGGCAGATGCCTGGGCCATTGCACATTACCTCATGTAGTCTCTTTGGTCTCCCACATAGACACAGCCAGCAGAGGACTGCGCCTGGGGGTCGAGATGAGGACGGCATGGATGCATGCCACAAAATGCTCATCTGACGTGCAAGAGTGGATCCTATATTTTCCCATCGAGGGCGTGGACCTCATTCGTTCACTGATGACGCGTTGACAAAAGACCTCCACACAAACTGCCAAGTCCTTGGCCATCCTGACTGCAGCCAGGGCAGAATTCCTTCCCTAAATCTCTGTGCAGGGCCGACTTCAAACCCTGCGCTTTCACCGGCTTCAAGGTGTTTCGGGACCGCAGTACGCGGAGGCCCGACATGTCGCCCAGTGACAACAGTAGGAAGCAGCAGAGGACTTGGCGCCGTTCTTTTCGCTCCCCCCCCCCTCCTCTCCTCCTGCCTCGCGCCAACAAGCATTGATGTCATTGTCGGGGAACACAGCTCCCTAGTAGGGGGCCGGCTGACGCTCTTCCACGACAGACCGAAGCGTTATTTCTAGAGTCCTTGGATTCCATCTATAGTTTCCACTGGCTTCAGTCATCCTCTACCATCCTCTCTTCCTCTACATCAGATAGAGTGCCCGGATCTTTTACGGGAGATCTTTTCTCTTCTGTAGATGCAGGCGGTGGAACCAGTTCCTCAGTCAGACAGGAGCTCTGGTGTCCACTCCAGGATTTTCTCAGTACCAAAGATCCAGGCTGGCCTGAGGGGGTAGTCCTGGACCTGTCATTCCTCAACCTGTCTTTACCGCTCGAACACTTCAAGATAACTCGCGTGCACATAGCAGAATCACTGTGCGCAGGGTACTGAATGTGTTTCTTAGACCTCATGGATGCGTACCTTCATGTCCCCATTTACCGACCGCATCGGAGGTTTCTGCAGTTCATGATGGTCGTGCCACTTCCAGTACAAGGTGGTGCCGTTTGGCCTCAATTCGGCACCTCTTGTGTTCACAAAACTGATGAATGCTGTGTCGGGTATCCCTCTGCCTGGAGGGCCATCACTTATACCCTTATCTGGACGATGGCCTTGCCAGGGCTAGCTCACCCGTGGGGGCGATGCACTCCTGCCAACGGCTGGCAGATGTTCTTAACCAGCTGGGCTTTTACCTCAACTGGCGTAAGTCGTAGCGGACTCCCACCCATGATCTGATGTTCATTGGAGTGCGCTGGAACACAGCTTTGTAGCGGGTGTTCCCCACGTCCGAGATGCTCTTCTCCCTCTACTTGGCATTAGGGCATTTTCTGACCACTCAACAATCTCAGCAAGTGGTTCCAACACCACCTGGGTCTGATGCCATCTTGCCTGCTCATGGTCCAGCGCACCCACCTCATGACTAGGTGCCTCAAGCTCTATCTGGTGGCAAATTGGGACCAGGAAACCTGGTCACAGTCGGACAGGATTTCAATCCCCCCCGTTCCCCATCCTGGATCTTCGCTTGTTGCTGATGGACTGCCATGTGGCAGTCTCCTTCATTCGACCAGAGTCCACTCTGGTGGTGACCACTGATTCCTCGTGTCGGGCTACTTCCTTCATGGGGTATGGTCTAGGGCGGAGGCCCTCCTGCATATCAATCTGCTCAACCTAAGGGCGGTGAGCCTGGTACTCAAGACTTTTCTGTTTCTCCATTGACACTGCGGTTCTGGTCAGGTGCTATGCATTTCCCCCTCCACCTTTGCTACAGCGGACCCTCCCCAAGGTCCGAACTTCGGTGGGCTGCAGCCTCATCCTGATAACCCTGCACTGGCCATCGAGGGTGTGGTTCTTGGATCGACTGCAGTTGTGCTCCCAGGGGCCTGTCCGTCTTCCGATCCCCTGTATGGGCTTCCTGATGCAGCAGGGTGGGTCAGTGGAGCAACCCGGCCAGGCTAGCCCTTATAGCCTGGCTCCTGACAAGCTGAGACTGCAGCATGCTCCATTTTAGAATGACAACTGGGACATCATACAGGAGGCCGTCTGCTCTATCCCAGTACACGAGCAAGTGCACAAGATTTTGCCTCTGGGCACGTGTTAGGCAGAAACCTGTGCAGTTCCCTTAGGGACCACTGCAAAAGGTTTAAGACTACAGGAGTAAGCAGTAAACCCAATTGGTAGCAGTCTGCACCACCCAGATTTACCTGGTAGCTGTGGCTGAGCAGTCAGACTTCTCTCAAGAAGAGTTAGGCTGTATATAGAGTACACACAATAGGGCTAAAAATACAGTAGAACAAGCAAACGCTGACCAGAGCTTTGGTATTAAAAGTATATCATCATTTATTTAAAAACACACTTATGAAAATACACTGGCACTAATATATCAAGCAAGTTCAAACAAAGTCACTATGTATATACACCTCCCTAGTTAATTATTCGACAAGTCTAGGTTAAGACACCACTTATTAGCAAAACAGAGGTGAGCGCGTAACCGTAGATGGCACTCCAATAATTCGTTTAAAAAGGGAGCGAAAAGGCAGAGTAGAAAATAACACAGCACCAACACTTTTAAGAAACCACAGCAAGTCAAGAAAGGCAGGGTCTACTGCAGAGCCAAAAGTTCATAGGCCAGGATCTCTCATGGAGAGAGCAAGGCGGAATGTGCCCAAGATCACACAGTGGAAATGCACTCAGTCTTTGCAAAAAAGTCAAAAAGAGGTTGGATCAGTTCAGAAAGGCAAAGTTAGCAGGTCTGAGGTCAACCCAGTTAGAAAGTCAAGGATTTATGGGACACCTTGGACAATTTGTTGCAAGAGAGACCAGGCGGGACACAGTACCTGAAATGGTGAGAAAGCTCCAGTGGTGGCAGTTGTTCCTGGCAGCGGGTGCAAGTTGTGGCTTCGACCTGAGGAAGAGATGATCTCGACGAGGAAGAAAGCTGGTGGTCGTTGCACTGCCAGGGAAGAAACCAGCCGCGGAGTTACCGATTAAAAGGTGCAACCCTTTTATTCACGGTAGTGGTGAAGCGTGGCTATCTGGCCGCCGGGGTGCTTGGCACGGGCGATTCGACCATGAGACGTCCAGGAAGACGAAAAAGGCGAACTAGTTGGTCCCACCAGCTCAAAGGGACGAAGACTCTCCTGGAAGAAGATCTCCCCTGTCGTCGGGGAAATGGTGAGTTCGTACAGCAGGACTCCACCGGTGGTGTCGTTGTCGTAGATGGCTCAGCTTCTCCCCTCTTCGGATTCGTTGGGTCCTGTGGCGACTTCTGAAGTTCCAGTCCCCAAAGCCCTGCTTTTATGCAGAAAAACCCCCATTCAACAGCCTAGCTGTAACTCAAACATGCTAAATGGTGAGCCAGGAGGCTCACCACTGAGCCAATCACACAAGAGTGCGACTTGAGTTGCCAAGGCAACTCAGTCCAGGGTGCCTAATCCCCTTCCCACACATCCTGTAGACCCCAGACAGAGTGGCACCATTTGGAGGGCTTCTGTGGAGAAGCCCGCCAAAAAGTGGAACAAAGGGCTCGACTTGGGTTAGAGTTTCAGAGGCGAACACAAACGCCATTTTTAAAAGAGTCCTGGCAAAAAGACCCAACTGGGGAATAAATATTAAATAAAAAACCCGGCGGTATATTTAACATTGCACCAAAAAGTGGTGCGTTTAATCCCATAGGAAATATTCCGGTGGAATATTTTGCGTGGTATCCACTGCCACCAGCCAGAAACTCGACAAGGGGGGACTGGACAGTGCCCCCTTGGAAAACAGACCCAGGGGCAATCGAATTACCCCTACCAATACTTCCACAATATGATTGTTTGTACTGGTTCTGTTCACAATTTGAGACTAGTAAAGCCAATGGTGACTTTACATGCCCTGGGAGACAGTAGTCAGTCCCAGGGTATGTCTGTTTGGGGGTCACTATGACACCTCTGTGTTACTGCACTGAGGGTGCTGTGTAACACACACACCAAAAACACATGAAGCCCTATGGAGTAAAAGAGCCCATAAAACACATTCACAGTCGAAGGGCATTCTCAAATCATGCCTACGAGTGGGAGAACAATAGTCTCACTCTTAGCAGGAGAAAAAAATAAACCCCAAAAATCCAGCAAAGCTGCTGGGGGACTCACTCGGTTTGGGAAATTAACCTTAACAGAGAATTCTCCCTAACAGCACGCGACAAGGGGCTGGCTCAATCACCTGCACCCTGGATGATGTGCTGGCTTTCTCAGCACATCTGGTTCATTAAGGTGGATACCTGCCGCACTGATTTGGTGGCCATTGGGGCCTACAAGAATTCCCCAGAGCACGTTTTTTCAGCAGCCAACCAAGTGGTTAAGGCCCACCTCAAGTTGTCCACGCCCTTTCCTCCATTGCACAGGCCTCACCCGGTCTGGAACCTCAATGCGGTGCTTGCAGCACAAGCCTTTTGATCTGATGGCCTCGGACATTCGGCTGTTGACACTAAAGACTGTGTACTATTGGTGGCTCTCTTATGCGTGCCGGGTCAGCAAGCTGCAGGCGTGGTCATTATGCAGCCTCTTCACCATGTTTCATAACGACAAGGTAGTCTTCCACACTAATGCAAGTTTTCTGCCCAAGGTGGGCTGTCCGTTCCATTTGAATCAGGAAACTGCCTGCCGGTGTTCTTCCCAAACCCACATTCTGAGGCAGAAAGGGCTTTGCATTCCTTGGACCTCAAGAGAGTCCCAAGTTCTATCTCTAACAAGTTCTTTCAGGAATTCTGAGGCATTCATCACTGTTGGTGGCACATCTCCCAGCACCCAGGCTTCCAAAGTTTCTATCGGACCTTTGGATAGTACCGTCTGTTTCGCAGGCGTACACGGCCATGGGCAAACCAGTTCCTGATGGGATTCATGCCCATGTGGTCAGAGCGAAGGCCACGGCTGTCACGTTTCAGAGGCATGCTTTTTGGGATGTCTTCAGCAAGGCGGCTACTTGGCCCACTCAGTCGGCCTTCTGTAAGCACTATTCCTTTGATACCAGCTCCAGGAGCGTTGCAGAATTCGGTCTGGCGGTTCTGAAGAACCTTTTTGCTTAATCGTAGATATGAGGCAGTGGAATCGCCCACAACGATGGAGGAAAGGAGATGGGACGTATGAGTAATTAAAGTTAGTCACTGTAGTGACTAGAGCACTCGTAGTCCATAGTCCCTTCCTCCATGCGTCCCACCCACCTGCACCCCTGCTTGTATACCAAGGGCTAACCTGTTCAATGTAGCCAGGTATTTATGCATTTGATTTGTTAAAAGGGGACTGACGCAAGGTGCCGGAAGGTGGGGCCTTGGAGGGGCTTACGGGGGTGTTCCCCTGCCTCGGGCAATACAAAATTTAAAGGGGAAGCTCAGTTCTTTGCTGCCAAAGGTTCCGGTTCTGTTCCCATGTTGGATGCCCACAAGGATGGAGTCAAGGGGATAAGGGACACAGTACTGTAGTCACTACAGTGAGTAACTTAATGTTTGTGCTGTTAAAAATCAACCCAGCATTAACTGTTAAGTGAAACAATTATTTTATACATTTTTTTTTCCAACTTTATTTATATTTGCCCACAGGTTATGCACATACATTAGCAATTTACGATTGTACAGACATATTACATATTTAATTCAGTTGCTTTCCGTGTCTAGCTGTTCTGATTCATTTAGTTCAGACAAATATTGCTTGTATCGTGCCCATATGTTTCTGGGTCTACTTCGTGGGGTGAACGAGTCAGTATACAGTTCTTCAGTGTCATTAATCCAGACCAGGTCCCTGTTCCAGTCTATTGTGGGGGGTTGTGCATTCTTCCACCTCATTAGTATGACCCTCTTGGCTATGAGTAAACCCAGGTTCAGCAATTTCCGCCACGTTGGAATTCATTTTCCCTTCTGCCCCAATATGCAAGTACGAGGTGTCCATATCATTGGTTGATCTGCCATTCGCATACCTCTTCCCAATAGTGTCTCAATTTGGTGCAGGCCCATAGCATATGATATATATTCGCATCTTCAGATTTACATCTTGGACAGGCACCTTTTGAGGTAGGATATATTTGCT